>NC_083242.1:21310548-21610548 GCF_032191835.1 Heteronotia binoei | reverse complement strand
ATCACCCTTTGGGTGAAGAAGGACTTCCTTTTATCCATTTTCAATTTCATTGAATGCCCGTGAGTTCTTGTATTGTGAGAAAGGGAGAAAAGTACTTCTTTCTCTACTTTCTCCATCCCATGCATTATCTTGTAAACCTCTATCATGTCGCCCCACAGTTCTTTAACTGGAGGATAGCCCCAGTTCATTCTCTTCCGTTTTGGGGAGTTTCACCAGTATTCGTTTTGAAGCTCTTCTATATTCTACCAATGTGTGTGCATTTGTGCTCTGATTGTCCCTTTGTGATGGCAAATGTATTCTCAGACAGCTTGGGAGGAGAGCTGGGGACCAGACTAGAGTGGGGGTACTTTGGGACAGAAATCTTTGGCAAGTTCAGAGGTCCTCTGGGAGATGGGTCCAAAAGATGGCAGGGCAGGCCCCATGACAAAACTCATCTGACCACTCTTGTGATGGTTTGGCCAGGGGAAGAAAGCCCCGAGAGATCTTGCAGGATCTGTGACACACAACAGCTGCGTAGGCCAGCTTTAGACCAACCGGTTGGTGACTTAATTTCTGGCATTGCTGGAGACAGGCGGGGGCCTCTATTGCCCGGGGATCAGCCAACACAGGACAGGCCTGCCCTTTTTGAACTCGCAGCCCACGCAAGGAGATGCTCTGCTATCGTGAGCCACAGAAGTTGACAGACCGGCCTTCTGTCAATTTGTCTGATCTCCTCTTGACAGCCAGCAAAGCCAGTGGCTACTCGGGGGACCCAATCCCACAAATTAATGAAGCACAGCAGGAAGAAGTACTTTTTTGCTTGTCCTGAATATTCTACTGGTCAACCTTGCCAGAGTTCCAAAGTATTGCAAAAGAGAGATTCCACCTCCCAACTGGAGAGCCAGTTTGGTGTACTGGTTAAGTGTGTGGACTTCCCCACTCCTCCACTTGCACCTGCTGGCATGGCTTTGGGTCAGCCATAGCCCTGGCAGAGGTTGTCCTTGAAAGGGCAGCTGCTGTGAGAGCCCTCTCCAGCCCCACCCACCTCACAGGGTGTCTGTTGTGGGAGAGGAAGGGAAAGGAGATTGTGAGCTGTTCTGAGACTCTGTCCTTGAAAGGGCAGCTGCTGTGAGAGCCCTCTCCAGCCCCACCCACCTCACGGGGTGTCTGTTGTGGGGGAGGAAGGTAAAGGAGATTGTGAGCCGCTCTGAGACTCTTCGGAATGGAGGGCGGGATATAAATCCAATATCTTCGTCTTTCTCCAAACTACAGGTAATTTGTTATGCTCTTGCTCTAGTCTTCATCTGTCCTAGACTAGAAAATCTTCGACTGCTGCAATCTTTCTTTGTGAAGGAGGTGCTCCAGCTGCAACAGCATTTGGACTGTCTGCTTTTCCTTGCACCTAATTTCCTCCCTCTGTGGACCTTTTTCAATGACTGGCTTACTGAATGAATGATATACATGGCTGATATAATTCCTGCTGCTTTCTCTCTTTTTCTGGTCCGTAAACTCTGCATTAACTCTAATAGACCAGGAGGCCTTTTGCTTGACTAGACTGAATAAAACTCCCTTGCCTGTCAACCTTAGTAGATGTTGCACTGCCATTCTCTTTCCTCTTGGCCCTTCACATTATGCAACTTTGTCTTTGTACCTTTTTGGTACCTGCTGAAGACTCCCACGACACTTCCATCTATTCAGCAAAAGAAGAACCCAGAATAGGGACCTGCCTACCTCCAGGACTGCCTTTCCCCACATGAGCCTCAGAGAGCACTACGATCAAGTTCCCAAAACCTTTTAATGATCCCTGGGCTGAAGGCTGTTCGGCTGTTTGGCTGTCCATTAGGGCAAGGGCCTTTTTGGTGGCGGCCTCTACCCTCTGGAATGCTCTCCCTAAAAACATTAGGGCCCTGCTAGTCTTGCCACAATTCCGCAGGGCCTGCACGACGGTTCTGTTTAAACAGGCTTTCAACAACTAATGGAGGCATCCAGTACTTCACCACCCCACAGCCTTAATATCTATCCCAACCTTCCCCTGTGCAAGTACCAGTCATTTCCGACTGGGGTGACGTTGCTTTCACAACGTTTTCACGGCAGACTTTTTATGGGGTGGTTTGCCATTGCCTTCCCCAGTCATCTATACACTTTCCCCCCAGCAAGCTGGGTACTCATTTGACCCGCCTCGGAAGGATGGAAGGCTGAGTCAACCTCGAGCCCACTACCTGAAAACCCCGCTTCCACCAGGGATCGAACTCAGGTTGTGCGCAGAGTTTAGGACTGCAGTACCACAGCTTTTCTGCGCCATGGCCATGCATTTAACAAGTGAGAAAGAAGTCTGTACTGATTAATGCAAGCAAAATGCAATCCCAACCTTAGACAGAAACAAGGTGCTAATAACATCTAATGTCACTACAGCAAACAGCGCTAACCAAGAATTAACAACACCATCTAGCGACTAAAATTTGTATATGTTAAGATGAAGAAGAAGACTGCAGATTTATACCCCGCCCTTGTCTCTGAATTAGAGACTCAGAGCAGTTTACAATCTCCTATATCTTCTCCCCCACAACAGGCACCCTGTGAGGTGGGTGGGGCTGAGAGGGCTCTCACAGCAGCTGCCCTTTCAAGGACAACGCCTGCTATAGCTATGACTAACCCAAGATCATTCCAGCAGCTGTAAGTGGAGGAGTGGGGAATCAAACCCAGTTCTCCCAGATAAGAGTCCATACACTTCACCACTACACCAAACTTAACCACTACAAGATGGTGTGGAATTGTTTTCTGTGGCCCCAGAAGGTAGGACCAGAACCAATGGGTTGAAATTAAATCAAAAGAGTTTCCGGCTCAACATTAGGAAGAACTTCCTGACTGTTAGAGCGGTTCCTCAGTGGAACAGGCTTCCTCGGGAGGTGGTGGGCTCTCCTTCCTTGGGAGGTTTTTAAACAGAGGCTAGATGGCCATCTGACAGCAATGAAGATCCTGTGAATTTAGGGGGGAGGTGTCTGTGAGTTTCCTGCATTGTGCAGGGGGTTGGACTAGATGACCCTGGAGGTCCCTTCCAACTCTATGATTCTAAGACATTGTCATGATTTTTATGATTTTACTGTAATATTTACTTTTGTGTGTTTTAGCTGTTGTTAGTTGCCCTGAGCCTGATAGGGGAGAGTGGGATATAAATATAATAAAATAAATACATTTGTTTAGGCCATGCATTTAGCAGGAGAGAAAGAAGTCTGTACTAATACAAGCAAAATGCAAATGCAAAACTAGGAAACGGAGTTCATATCCACAAGGTGGACCAATGGATACCACTTTAGACTCTTTTAGGGGGTGGACAAATTAAAGGACTGCTGTCTTGAACTTGGCTCTCCAGAGGCTCTCCTCTGTTCACCAGAAGTTGGGAGGTAATTCACAGGAGACGTTTCCGGAATCGTTTGGCTGGTCTCCACCACTGGAGACAGAACGTGGGCTTAGATGGCCCTAGGTCTGGTCCAGCAAGCCGACTCCAGTGTTCTCACAGCCATCTGGCTTCATTGTAGCTGCTTGGTGCAGCAGTTCCCCCTTTAAATGAAATAGTTTGATGGGGAGGGATTATCACTACTGAACTCCTTCATTGAAGTTTTGGATTTGAAAGTCTGGGGGAGTTGTATTTTTTTTTTAAAAAAAAATTCCGCCTGGAGTCATCTGTTCAAGCCATTTCATGCATGATGTTCCTTTTATGTGGCACAGGGTATATTTCTCCGCACTTGAAATGCGCATGAATGTTCCATTTTTTTATTGCTGCATGAGCTGATTAGGAGCAGCTGATAACGTCATTCGTACTTAAATATCAAACGTTCCGTCTGGCCAGCCACTGTGTGTTTGCATATTGCAGGTTGGCAACAACGACATCGGGGATGTGAATATTATCGCCTTCCGCCAGATTAACCAGTTTGACCTCAGTGGAAATGTGATCACCTCTTCAGAGCACCTCCCCACCTTATGGGTAAGTGCATTCTCCAGCTCTCTCTGGGACTTCCTCCAAGGAAAGATTTTTCTTCCCATGGATTTTATTTGCAAGCATTCCTCCCAAATGCTTAATACTCCCTCTCTCTCTCTCCTTCCTTCTGTCCTTCAGTTTTTATCCCACCCTGCCTGCATGTGGGCTCTGCAAACATATCCATTCACAAAGCGCTTGAAAGTTCATGGAAAGTTCGTGCCGGTTGACCTACCACAAACTTTCATTCGTTCCCATTCCTAGCAGTGGTGCTCTGTCTGCTTGGTACTTGGGGGGGGGGCAACAGTGGGAGGGCTTCTGGAGTTCTGAGCCCACTGGTGGACCTCCTGATGGCACCTGGGTTTTGGCAACGGTGTGACACAGTGTGTTGGATTGGATGAGTCTTGGCCTCATCCAACGTGGCTTCTTTTATGTTCTTAAGTTAGACTTGTGCAGAAAACTCTAGCACAGTAATCGTCGTCTTAGCTTTCCTGCTACTTCTGCTGGCAGCTAAAGGCTTGGAAAAAGACTAGGGCCTGGTTCGCACGCTCATGATAGTATGAATATGAATTTTATTTAGAATGGTCATAGACCAGCAAACTGTTCATAAAAGTCCAATTCATAACCAATTCAAAAGTGATATAATTATACAATAATAATATATTATGCCATCTAAAGGACACATAAAATATGAATACAAAATTCAAAACTCAGAAGATATAAAATTAGTGTTAAAACCAAGGATAAAGTAAAAATCCCGACTAGACCTCCTTGTTTCTTCCCTAATTCGATGAGCCATCCAGCCAAATTTAGCAACCCTCCTAATCAAATTTTGATTATTGCCCGCAAACATAATTGATGTAAGTATCTTCCTGTTGTGACCATGGTAGTGAGGTGGCAGACTGGGCCACTTTGGACTGCTGGTGGTGTATTTCAGCATTAAAGTTTCCTTCAACCCCACACCCAGCTCTTCTATGCAAATAGAAAGCTCTATACATCAAGGAGAGAGATTCTGTCCCTCTCCTTTGCCTGCAGTCCTGGGTTTTGATTTGCAAGGAGACTTGTGCATGTGAGATGCATTCAGACATTTGATGCCCTTCTCAATTCTCCTATGTGTGCTAACCAGGCCTAATACCAAGGGGAGGAAGAGGGGGGCAGTAGCAGCCTTCTGTCAGTCACAAGTAAGACTTTGCATCTTTTTGGTGTTTTTTTCCCCTCTCCCTTTGCAGGTGAAGCTTTACAAAAGTGAAAACCTTGATAACCCCGTCCACACAGTCTCGTTGGGGCAGTCCCTGTTCTTCCACTTCCCACCGCTGCTCCGAGATGGAGAGGTATTCTTCTGGTTCCCTCCCTAGGAAGCTGGGCTTTAGGAGATGCTGCAAGGCAATCAGACTCACTGGGGCTTTGAAATGGGTCATCTCCCTGATGATAGGCTGGGTTTTATTGGGCTTGGGTTTAAATGTGGGGTTGTAAGCTGCCTAGTGCCATGAGATAAGTAGAGTACAAATCAGGCATGACCAAACTGCAACTTGGGAATTGCATGTGGCTGTTTCACACATATTGTGTGGCTCTCAAAGCCCCCACCTCCCCGTCACCCATCTTGGAGAAGGTATTTCTCTCTTTAAATCACTTCTCCAAACCAAGCCAACTGGCTACTTGGAGAATGCATTTAAAGTTAAAGTTGCTTTCTTTCCACCTCTCCCTCGCACCCCCATTTATTTGCCTGCCTTTCTTCCTTCCCTCCCTCCCTGTCATGTTCATGACACTCCCAGCTCTCAAGGATCTAACATTCATGTCTTGTGGCTGTCAAACATCTCACATTTATTCTATGTTGCTCTGATGTTAAGCAAGTTTGGCCCATCCCTGGTATAAATGTTTAATCGATGACGATAGTTTTGTCACTACCAACCAATTTGGTATTGTGATAGGATGTAGGACTAAGTTTGGGGCAAACTACATTCAAATCCCTACTTAGCTATGAAGAAGAGAAGAAGAAGAAAAAGACGAAGAAGAGTTGGTTTTATACCCCACTCTGAACTACCCAAAGGAATCTCCGAGTGGCTTACATTTGCTTTCCTTTCCCCTCCTTACAACCAACACCCTGTGATACAGATGGAGCTGAGAGAGCTCTGAGAGAACTGTGACTGGCCCAAGGTCACCCAGCTGGCTGCATGTGGAGGAGGAGTGGGGAATCAAACCTAATTCTCCATATTAGAGTCCACCATTCTTAACCACTACAGCGAGTTGGCTCACACCAAGCTGAAAATGAAATGCTGGGTGATTTGGGGCCTGGCCCCATGGCGCAGAGGGTTAAAGCTGCAGTACTGCAGTCCTAAGCTCTGTTCACGACCTGAGTTCAATCCTCATGGAAGCTGGGTTTTCAGGTAGCTGGCTCAAGGTTGACTCAGCCTTCTATCCTTCCGAGGTCGGTAAAATGAGTACCCAGATTGCTGGGGGGGGGGGAGCGTAGATGACTGGGGAAGGCAATGGCAAGCCACCCCGTAAAAAGTCTGCCGTGAAAATGTTGTGAAAGCAACATCACCCCAGAGTCAGAAACAACTGGTACTTGCACAGGGGACCTTTCCTTTCCTTTTCCCTCTTTCTCAGCCTAGCCTATCTTTCAGGGCTGTTTGCCACTCTGAATTCCTTGAAAGGGTGGCATTAAAATATTATAGCTTAGCAGTGTTTTTGTAGATGTCTGGGAGGGAAGAAATTGCAGAAGAACAGGGGGACTTGCTCTTCTCCAAAGGGCAAGCCAGGCTACAACAGGAAGGTGAAGACAACGAACTCCTGCCTTCCATCATGACGCAGCAGCTATTGACAGCGCTGATCTTTGTTCTCTGGACTGAGTGGCCACGATCCAGCACCTATGTTCAGTTTCCACCATTGCAATTCTCTGTTGCCGGTCTAATTTTTTTTTCATTGTCTCCATTTCGCAGAATTACGTGGTGCTTTTAGACTCAACTCTCTCCAGATCTCAGTACGACTATACCCTGCCTCAAGTTTCATTCACCACCGTTGGATACAACAAACACATCACTTTGGTTTTCAATCCCACTGTAAGCGTCCCTCTGTTTAATTTGATTCTGAGAATGACACAAATGATTTCTGATTCGAGGCAGTTCTTGATTTCCCAGCAAGTTCTGTTTGAGGGAGGGTTCATGTTCTCCAGTTCTTCTGCAGTTGTGTTTTCTTTGGCTGTAACATCCTCCCTCTCCTCCAGATCAGCCTTTGTAACCCCACTATGGCTGTCTGGGTGGTGTTGGAGTACTCCAACCAGCTTGTCTTTGGGGGCGGGGGCAGAGGAGATGCTGCCAAGAGGGGAAAGTTCAGCGGTGGAAACAGGCATAGATTTACAGGAAGGAGTCTGAGATACCAGAATGCTCGGCCTCCTTCCAGCCTGTGTACTATCCCAACGGTTGAAGACAGTGGAGCCAAGTTGAAGCACCCGCCTCCGACATTGGTGTTGTGTAATGCCAGGTCCATAAATAATAAGACCTCTGTCCTTTGGGACTTTCTGCTAGAGCAAAATATGGACCTGGCTTGCATGACCGAGACCTGGGTGCGAGAAGGAGAGACAGTTGCTCTCTCCCAGCTAGTTCCACCTGGTTTCTCAGTCCTTCACCAATCACGGACTAGCGGAACATCTGGACCACTGAGATATGCTTTACGGAGGAGAACACCGAGCTGGAATAGCAAGACAACACACTTAAGATCATAGCACCCGAAATGTCAATTTCTATGTTTTAAATGGTTTTAACTGTTTTAATGTTTTATTGTATGTTTATATTCATGCATATGCATGACCACTGAGCCTGCTTCAGCGAGGAGGGCAGGATACAAATCGAATTAAATAAATAAATAAGAGGGTTGGTCCCTCTTGGGCAAAGTGTGATGTTAAAAGATGGTGACGGGAGGCTGCTGGTGGGGGCAGGAAGGATGAGATTATGAAGATTAGTTAATCTGCTTTGGTTTCAAATTACGTTCTATTCTGTTCCGTAATTTGTTTTGTAGTTCTTTTATTCGATGTCTCGTTTTATGTTGAGCTTAAGACCATTGGTCAAGGGAACTAATAAATGAAAGGAAAGGATAAATCTGTATGGGTTGCATAAGAGCATACAAAGGGCCTGGAATCCATCCAGTCCAGTTTACTGTTTCTTACACTGAATAAATCTGCTGCTCTCAGAAGGCAGGGCTTTTTTTGTAGCAGGAGCTCCTTTGCATACTAGGCCACACCCCCTTGATGTAGCCAATCCGCCCAAGAGTTTACAGGGCTCTTTCGGGGCCTAGTGTAAGCTCCTGGAGGATTGGCTACATCAGGGGTGTGTGGCCTAATATGCCAAGGAGTTCCTACTACAAAAAAAAGCCCCGTCGGAAGGCACAAATGCAGGGATACCAAGAACCAAAGCATACCTGTGTTGTTGGTACAGGTCACCCCCCGCTTCCGTTACTGGCATTCATAGATATGCTGGCTTTGGACACAAAAGTTTTATTTAGCCCTCAAGGCTTTTGGCGTTTCCAGTAGCATTTCTAGAGGTGCTGCTTGAAAAGTGCGCTACACAGAAGGTGATATGCTTTTCACAATAAAAGTAATAACTGTTGTCCGTTTGCAGAGAAAGTTGCCGGAGCAAGATATTGCACAAGGGTCTTACATTGCCTTGCCGCTGACGCTGCTGCTTCTGTTGGCCGGATATAACCACGATAAGGTAACAGACTCTTCAGTTTCCCCTTCTTTTGGGGTGTTCCCAGGACACATGAGCGTATGTTGCTGAAGCCATGCAGGCATTCCGAGGCCTGGAGCCGGAACTGGGCATAAGCCGAGCTCCTTGCTTGGCTTGGCTTCTCATGGTGGGTCAGTTTGAGAGATGGGGCAAAGGAGAAGGACCTCTTGCGGGCCCAAGATAAGCCAGGTTTGGCTGCATTGACATTCATTATGGTGTTGAATGAGCTAAAAGAGAAGAGTCGGCGTTCTCAGAATTGTCAGCTTCCCCTTTGACTTTTTTACAAAAGACAATTGGGAGGATAAAACGAGGAAGGGAGAACAACATATAGTGCCCTGTTCTCCTTGGAGGAAAGGTGGGACAAAGAAAGAATAAATTAATCATACGTCCCAGAGTTTTGTTATAGCAGGGCTGCCCAAATTTGCTTAAATGTTAAGAGAATAAATGTTAGATGTTTGAGAGATGCAAGACACGGACATCAGATGTCTGAGAGCAGGAAGGAAGGAAGGAAAATTGATGGGGAGGGAGAGGTGGAAAGAAAGCAACTTTAAATGCATTCTCCAGACTGCTGGCTGGCTTGGCTTAGAGAAGTAATTTAGAAAGAGGAATGCCTTCTCCAAGCTGGCCAACGGGCTGCGGGGGGTTTTGAGAGCCGCACAATATGTGTGAAAGAGCCACGTGCGGCTCCTGAGCCACAGTTTGGCCACCCCTGCGTTATAGGTTTGTTTGGTGTCGTTTTATGGACTTGTTAGTTTACGGCTGCATAACTGAACCTGATTGCTTTCTCTTGGGTCAGTGTGGAGAGACCTGCTGTGTTTTCTGTCCCTGCAGCTGATCCCCTTGTTGCTGCAGCTCACGAGCCGTCTCCAGGGTGTGCGCGCCCTTGGGCAGGTGGGCTCCGACGCGGGCAGCCTGGAGGACATGAAGAGGCAAGCCAAGAAACAGAAGACGAGGCGGACGTGAGCTGGGAGGAGCTGCGGTTGTGTCAGAGCGAGCAAGAGCAGGTCTGGGGCCAGGGACATGGCAAAGGCGTTCTTTCCCCTCGAGCCTTTGACTCAGGGTAGCTCCATGGTGGGTGGGAGCAGGATGTTGCATTAATAGAATTTCAGGTTTTTGTTTGGTTGGGTTTGGTTTTTGCCACTGAGAAACATCTCCCACCCTGAAAGTGTTGACAGGATCACTTTTGTTTGAAGAACATAAATTATTCCCCCAACCCCACCCCGTTTTCAGCTTAGCAAGACCAACTCGCTAATAAAAACTGATTTGCCTCCCAGCCTGTGTCATTAGTCTTTGTAAAAAGCATTTGTGTGTGTGTGTGTGTGCCTGCATCCCTTGGTGACCGATGGCGACCCCTACTGGGATCTGGATGTTTTTCAGAGAAGTGGCTTGCTATTTCCTGCCTCTGTGCCCCAGCCTTGGTCTTCCTTGATGCGGTCTCCCATCCAAGAAGAAGAGATTGGATTTATGCCCCAACCTTTGCTACCCAAAGAAGTTACAGAGTGGCTTGCAATCTCCTTTCCCTTCTCCTCCCCACACCTTGTGAGGTAAGTGGAGCTGAGAGAGCTCTGACAGAAACTGCTCTTGGAGAGGAACAGCTCTGCGAGAACTTGAGACTGACTAAAGGCCACATCAGCAGGTGCATACGGAGGAGTGGGGAATCAAACTGGTTCTCCCAGATAAGAGTCAGCACACTTAACCACTACATTAAACTGGTCAAGTAGTTTCCAGGGCTGGTCCTGCTTAGCTTCCAAGATCTGATGAGAGGCACACTTCTTCAGATACACTAAGAACATAAGAGAAGCCATGTTGGATCAGGCCAATGGCCCATCCAGGCCAACATTCTGTGTCACACAACGGCCAAAAAACCCAGGTGCCATCAGGAGGTCCATCATTGGGGCCAGGACACTCCCACTGTTGCCCTCCCCCAAGCACCAGAATACAGAGCATCACTGCCCCAGACAGAGAGTTCCATCTATACCCTGTGACTAATAACCACTGATGGACCTCTGCTCCATATGTTAATTCAATCCCCTCTTGAAGCCGTCCATGCTTGTAGATGTCACCAACTCCTGTGGCAGTGGATTCCATGTGTTAATCACCCTTTGGGTGAAGAAGGATTTCCTTTTATCCGTTCTAACCTGGCTGCTCGGCAACTTCATTGAGTGCCCACGAGTTCTTGTATTGTGAGAAAGGGTGGAAAGTCCTTCTTTCTCTGCCTTCTCTATTTTGTGCATAATCTTGTAAACCTCTATCATGTCACCCCTCAGTCGACGTTTCTCCAAGCTAAAGAGCCCCAAGCGTTTTAACCTTTCTTCATAGGGAAAGCATTCCAAACCTTTAATCATTCTAGTTGCCCTTTTCTGCACCCTTTCCAGTGCACCTTTGTTGAGGTGTGACCAGAATTGTACACAGTATTCAAAATGAGGCTGCACCATCAATTTATACAGGGGCATTGCGATACTTAGAGCCCCGTGGTGCAGAGTGGTAAAGCTGCAATACTGCAGTCTGCGCTCTCTGCTCATGACCTGAGTTTGATCCCAGCGGAAGCTGGGTTCAGGCAGCCGGCTCAAGGTTGACTCAGCCTTCCATCCTTCCGAGGTCGGTAAAATGAGTACCCAGCTTGCTGGGGGGAAAGCATAGATGACTGGGGAAGGCAATGGCAAACCACCCCCATAAAAAAATCTGCTGTGAAAATGTCATGATGCAACGTCACCCCAGAGTCAGAAATGACTGATGCTTGCACAGGGGAATACCTTTATTATGATACTTGCTGATATTGAAATGGAGGTTATCAGTCTATACATATAGGTAATAACATGTAGTTAACTAATTGGTCCCCAGGAAGCCTACAAAAACGGTTTTAAAGCAATACTTACCTCCAGAGAGCCAGTTTGGTGTAGTTGTTAAGTGCGTGGACTCTTATCTGGGAGAACTGGGTTTGATTCCCCGCTCCTCCACTTGCACCTGCTGGAATGGCCTTGGGTCAGCCATAGCTCTCGCAGGAGTTGTCCTTGAAAGGGCAGCTGCTGTGAGGGCCCTCTCAGCCCCACCTACTTCACAGGGTGTCTGTTGTTGGGGGAGAAGATGTAGGAGATTGTAAGCCGCTCTGAGTCTCTGATTCAGAGAGAAGGGCAGGGTATAAATCTGCAGTCTTCTTCTTCCTGCTGGTGCCTCCCCGCCCCCACCGCAATAGCATACTTTCTCAAAACATGGATGGCCCATTTAGCTTTTGAGTCTCTTTTAAAGTCTTCTAATTCTGTGGCCATTGGTGAAATTGCAAATCCTGCACATGAAATCAAGCATAAGAACATAAGTGAAGCCATGTTGGATCAGGCCAATGGCCCATCCAGTCCAACACTCTGTGTCACACAGTGGCCAATATATGTGTGTGTGTGTGTGTGTGTATATATATATATACACACACACATATCCAAGTTTTCTCCATATATCCTTTAAATTTTCTCCACTCCCTTTTGAATATCTCTAAATCATAGTCTCTTAGTGTTCTGGTTAATTTGTCCATTTCACACCACGATAAAACTTTCATGGTCCATTCCCATTTCTCTGGTATTTTTTCTTGCTTCCAAAGCTGCGCGTACAAAGTCCTAGCAGCTGATAACAGGTACCAAATTAAAGTCCTGTCTTCTTTTGGGTATTTTTCTAATTGTAATCCAAGTAAAAACGTCTCTGCAATTTTCTTAAAATCATAGCCCAAAATTTTGGTGATTTCTTGTTGTATCATCTTCCAGAATTCTTTCGCTCTTTCACATGTCCACCACATATGGAAGAAAGAACCTTCATGTTTTTTACATTTCCAACATCTATCCGACATTTTCTTACTTATCTTAGCCAATTTTTTCGGAGTCATATACCACCTATACATCATTTTAAAACAGTTCTCCTTAATGCTTTGACAAGTTGATATCTTCATTGAGTTCTTCCAGAGGTGCTCCCATGTTTCCATTTGTATTTCTCTATTCACATTAATTGCCCATTTGACCATTTGAGACTTTACTACTTCTTCTTCTGTAGACCATTTCAATAATAACTTATATACTTTTGATATCAATTTTTCATTGTCACCTAACAGGACTCTTTCCAGTTCTGTTTGTTCTCGTCTAATCCCCTCTGATTTTATGTCATTTTCCATCAAACTTTTAATTTGTTGCATTTGAAACCAATCATAATTGTTATTTAGCTCTTCTGAGGTTTTTAATTCAATTTTGTCTCCTTGAATCTTAAGCAGTTGGTTATATGACATTTCTCTTTTTTCTTCAGAATCAGCTGTTATTTTTATTACTTCTGCTGGCACTATCCATAATGGTTTTCTCTCGTCCCCGTATTTCTTGTATTTTATCCAAGTATTTAGTAATGTATTTCTGACATAGTGGTGAGAGAAAAAACCATCCATTTTATTCTTCCCATAATACATGTATGCATGCCAGCCGAATCTATTTCCGTGAGCTTCTAACCACAAAGGTTTTTTATCTAACAGCATTATCCAATCTTTTATCCATGTCAAACAAACTGCATCGTGGTATAATCTTAGATCGGGAAGTTGAAAACCTCCTCTCTCTTTGGCATCCGTTAAGATCTTCATCTTTATCCTTGGTTTCTTTCCGGCCCAAATGAAATCAGAGATTTTCCTTTGCCATTTGTTGAATTGTTTTGCTTCTTTTACAATCGGGATGGTTTGAAACAAATACATTATCCTTGGCAAAATATTCATTTTGATTGCAGCTATCCTGCCCAGTAAGGACAAGTTGAGTTTATTCCATTTCATCAAATCTTTGTCCATCTTACACCACAGTTTTTCATAATTGTTTTTGTATAAATCAATGTTCTTCATTGTTATCTCTATTCCAAGGTACCTAACTTTGGTTGTGACTTCACAACCTGTCACCTTTTGTAGTTCGTTTGTTTTATTTGGTTGCATGTTTTTACAGAGGAATTTCGATTTCTCCTTATTTATGTATAATCCTGCTAGTTCTCCGTATTCTTTTATCTTAGCTAACAGCAGTGGTGACACTTGAACCGGATTCTCCATTATGAACACTATATCATCTGCAAAAGCTTTATATTTATAAGAGAATCTTCTAATTTTTAGACCTTCTATTTTTTCATCTTTTTGAATTTGTTGTAACAAAATTTCAAGAGTCATTATAAACAACAATGGTGATAGCGGGCATCCTTGCCTTGTTCCTTTACTCACTTTCAATTCTTTGGTAAGGTCTGCATTTATACACAATTTTGCATGCTGATCTGTATATATTGCTCTTGTCATTTTTATAAATTGTTCCCCTAAATTAATTTTTTCCATTACCGCAAACATAAAGTCCCAATTTAAGTTGTCGAAGGCTTTCTCTGCGTCAACAAAAAATAAGGCCACTTCTTTTTCCGGGTGCTTTTCATAGTATTCCACAACATTAATAACAGCTCTTACATTGTCCCTTATTTGTCTTTTAGGAAGAAATCCCGCTTGGTCTTTGTTTATAAAGTTGGTCAGGTATTGTTTCAGTCGCTCTGCTAAAATTCTTGTATAGATCTTATAGTCATTATTCAACAATGAGATTGGTCTATAATTTTTTACGTTTGTGCTATCTTTATCTTCCTTAGGAATCAGAGAGATTACAGCTTCCCTCCAGGTCTTTGGGATTTTCCCTTCTTCTCTTATCGTGTTTAACAACTTCAACAGTTTGGGTGTTAATTCATCCTTGAGAGATTTGTAAAATTTTGACGTGAATCCATCTGGCCCTGGAGCTTTACCCTCTTGCATTGCTTTTATTGCTGCTTCTATTTCAATTTTCTCTATTGGGTCATTTAATATCTTTTTCATATGTTCCGTCAAAGGTGCCACCTGAATGTTTCGTAGATACTCTTCCACTTTTTCTTTACTTACATTCACACCCTTGAATAAATTTGCATAGTATTTAAAGAATTCTCTTTTAATTCCTTCTTGATCCACTACTGTTTTCCCATTTGCCATGATTTTATTTATAGTCTGTTTTTCTTTCCTTTTTTTTAATTGCCAGGCCAGGTATTTACCAGGTTTGTTTGCACTTTCAAACGATTTCTGTTTCAAATTTTTTAAATTCCATTCTAATTCTTTATTCAGCAAATGTTTAACTTGGGATTGTAATATCGTAATTTCTTTTATTAATTTTTTCTTCCCTGGTCTTTTTTTTAAGTCCTTTTCTTTTTTATCTATTTCATTTTGCAGTGCTGACAGCCTTTCTTCTCTTGCTCTTTTGTCTTTATTATTCAATGTAATTAATATACCCCTCATTACTGCTTTATAAGTGTCCCATACTGTTGGATATTCCATATCATCCGTTTCATTTATTTGGAAGAATGCTGCAGTCTCCTTTTCTAAGAATGATACAGTGTCTTTATTTTGTAGTAAATCCTCATTAATTCTCCATCTTCTTGATTTTCTTTGCAATTTTGTTGACCAGCATATTGGATTATGGTCCGCCCAAACCTTTGGAAGAATCTCAATTTTTTTTGTTATGAGGCCCAAGCCTTGGGAACCCCACAACATGTCAATTCTGGAAAAAGAATTATGCCTTGCTGAGAAAAATGTATAGTCTCTTACCTCAGGGTTGAACTTTCTCCAAATGTCTTCTAGATTTTCCTGTTTAATCAACTCAAAGAAAGAATTGGGCAGCTTCCCTTCTTTATCATTCTTCTTTGGACTTGATCTGTCAAGGTTATTTTGTATTGTCCCATTAAAATCGCCCATCATCAATACCTGATCATAAGTCTCTTCGTCCATTTGTCTATTTATGTCTTTAAAGAATTTGTCTTTCGCTCCATTGGGTGCATAGAGCCCTAGTAGTAACGTTTTTTTCGCCTCTATCGTCACCTCAACAGCAATGTATCTTCCTTCTTTGTCTTTAAAGATTAATTTTGGGTCAAGTTGTTCTTTAATGTAAAAAACCACCCCTCTTTTCTTTTGCTCTGCTAGTGAAAAAAATTCCAACCCCAAATTTCTATTCCACAAAAATTTACTGTCCTTGCGTTGTATATGAACTTCCTGTAAACAAATTATATTACATTTTTGCTTTTTAATCCAATGAAATGTTCTCCTTCTTTTCTGTGGTGAATTTAGTCCATTTATATTCCAAGATAGTAATTTGTACTCCATTATGATGTTGGTTCTTTATTTTCTTCAAAAAAGCTATGCATCTCTTGTTCGCTTCTTATTGTAATCCTTTTGCCATTTTGTTCAAATCCAAGACCCTCTGGTATTATCCATCTATATCTTGTGCCCTCTGCACGCAACTGATCGGTTAGCTTCTTGTACTTTTTCCTATCGCTGATCACTTCTCTTGGTAGCTCTTTCATTATTTTAACTCTGCTCCCTTCTATTGCCCAGGCTTTTTGGTACCCTTTCCTCAAAATTTTCTCTGCCACTTCTTTTGATCTTAATCTTATGACGATGTCTCTTGGCAGACCTTTATTTTTCGCATAAACTGAGTTGACTCTGTAGGCACCCTCCAACATACTCTTAAATCTGTCAGGGTCTTCTTCTATGTACTCAGTGATGATATCCACCATATAGCCTTTTAAGTCTGTGTCTTCTTTTTCAGGTACCCCTCTTAGACGCACTTGTGACTCCAGCAACTTACAGTCGTGTATTATGACCTTTTCTTGAATTTTTAGCAAGGCAGAGGCCTGTGTATCCACTTTCATCTCTACCTCTTTCACTTTATTTTGAGTCTCTTCCTTAAAATTCTCTATCTCCTTCTTAAGGTCTCCAACTTCTTTTTTAATATCTTTTTTTATTGCCAAATGCAATTTGTCCATAGCTTTTAACATTTTTGCCTCCAGAGCGTCAAATTGAGCCTGCATCTTGTCAAATGATTGGGCTCTTGCACGTGTTGTTCTTTCTACTGACATATAAAAAATCACCAAACCTTAAAAAAATCCCCACATAAAATTTAGCATCCAATCCAATAGCTTAGAGCCAGTTCTTTCAGATGAGACTAGTTTCGTTTTTCTCCCTTCTTCCTGAGCAAAGATATTGAATTTTAACAATTTTGACAGTTTTTCTCCCTTTTAAAATGGCAATCGTTATTTCTCTATGGTACAGTTCCAGCCTAGAGAGGTCTCTCTTCGTCTTTCTTGATCTGAGTCTTGGAATCAATTCCTTCCTAGTTCAAAGGTCGGATGTCACAGCTCTTGTTGTCCTTATAGGCTCTGATTTATTGTCCAGCCCCTTTTAGTTTCACTTCCTGTCACAGCTTAGACTGATCTCGTGTCTAATCTCGCAGTTTTTTGATCTGCATGAAGAAACCGCAACCACAAAAATTCACAACAATATGTCCTTTCTCCAAAATATCTTTGAAGGCAATTGTTTTTACGGCGTTCAGTTTTCCCAAGCTGAATTCTTTTCCTGCTGTGCCCCCACTCAGCTCAGTTCATTCTAGGTTCTGCAGTTTATGGGCATATATACACGGCAACTCTCTTTTCTTTCTTCTGCGTCACCAGCCTCCCATTGCCAACTTTCACTCTTATCTTGAAAGGTTTTTTTTTTTTTTTTTTGCTGTTGTTCACATCCAAAGCCACAGAGCTCAGCTTAACAAGGTAAAAGTTTTTTTTTTCCATTCAATTATGCTTTGCCTTCGTCTGTTATTAATCCACTCAGTGTTTAAACTATATTCAAAGTCTCTCAGAGTGAAGATAAGAATGATGAGTCTACCTTTTAGATGTTCTCAACTCCCCCGGCTGCTATTTTCTTGCAATTAAAATCAGTCCTTCTAGCGTGCTTGGATTCCAACAGCCTTAAGTGACCGAAGTCACTTTAGAGTCACTGCAGACGATGGTTGACATTCCATTGCCGGACATCAAGAAATGAAGGAGTCAGCTCCCTGACTGCTCCAGTTCGATATCAACAGCATTAAAGGAAGATAAGTCGTCTTGGGTTAACCCTTGCCTAGGGTTAATGAGCATAGACCTTATCAGGGGTCTTTAATACCCTGAACAGTGACAATAAAATCCCCCTCTGTTAGGGAGCTGCAGACTGTCTTCCAGCCAAACAGGAAGTCCCGCAATAGCATACTTTCTCAAAACATGGATGGCCCATTTAGCTTTTGAGTCTCTTTTAAAGTCTTCTAATTCTGTGGCCATTGGTGAAATTGCAAATCCTGCACATGAAATCAAGCATAAGAACATAAGTGAAGCCATGTTGGATCAGGCCAATGGCCCATCCAGTCCAACACTCTGTGTCACACAGTGGCCAATATATGTGTGTGTGTGTGTGTGTGTATATATATATATACACACACACATATACACACACATAAATATATATATATATATATATTTATATACTGTGGCTAATAGCCACTGATGGACCTCTGCTCCATATTTTTATCCAGTCCCCTCTTAAAGCTGGCTATGCTTGTAGCCGCCGCCACCTCCTGTGGCAGTGAATTTCACATGTTAATCACCCTTTGGGTGAAGAAGTAGTTCCTTTTATCTGTTTTATCCTAACTGCTCAGCAATTTCATTGAATGCCCACGAGTTCTTGTATTGTGAGAAAGGGAGAAAAGGACTTCTTTCTCTACTTTCTCCATCCCATGCAGAATCTTGTAAACCTCTATCATGTCACCCCGCAGTCGACATTTCTCCAAGCTAAAGAGCCCCAAGCGTTTTAACCTTTGTTCATAGGGAAAGTGTTCCAAACCTTTAATCATTCTAGTTGCCCTTTTTTGCACTTTTTCCAATGCTATAACATCCCTTTTGAGGCGCAGTGACCAGAATTGCACACAGTATTTCAAATGAGACCGCACCATCGATTTATACAGGGGCATTTTGATACTGCTGATTTGTTTTCAATTCCCTTCCTAATAATTCCCAGCATGGCGTTGGCCTTTTTTATTGCAATCGCACACTGTCTTGACATTTTCAGTGAGTTATCTACCGTGACCCCAAGATCTCTCTGCCAGTTCACACCCCATCAACTTGTATTTGTAGCTGGGATTCTTGGCCCCAATGTGCATTACTTTGCACTTGGCCACATTGAACCTCATCTGCCACGTTGACGCCTACTCACCCAGCCTCAACGGATCCCTTTGGAGTGCCTCACAATCCTTTCAGCGGATTCAATGGCCATGCACTGGTGTTGTTTTCCCCCCTCTCAGCAATCCCTTTTTGGCTGTTGTTGGGAACATGATCCCTATCTCTTAGCACAGCAATTGGAACACAAGCATTTAGGGGAACTTGTTTGTTTAAGAATGAAAAGGCTCATTAATATTGAATGTTTACAAGCTAGTTATAGCGGATGATTCATGTTTGATTCATTAAATGTGCCTTTTATCGAATGGGTGATGGATCAAGTGGTAGTTTTCCCCCCCTAAAAAAACCTAGTCCTCGGAGAACAGTTGAGGTTGCTAAGTAACAGCTGTGTCATTATTTGTTATCATTGGTACAACAAAGGTCTTAAAAGCTCACTGAATTAATAGCCAAAAACAATAATTGGTTTTACAGAAGCTAGACACAAATGCTTTTATCGAGGCTTTGTTACCAGCTCAACAAGACTATCTCCAATTATAGAGAGGCGTAATTTTTTTTCAAGAAACGTTTTCATTTTAAAGCTTGGGTCTAATTGTTGCAGAAGCATAAACTTGTATTGGGCTGTACCACATTTGGGGCTAAGGAGCTCTCAGGACTGAATGTTCCTATCTATGAAAATACTTTGGCCACCAAATGAGAAGGGAGCACTCAAATCCAAATCCCTTTATTGGCATAGAAATAAAAAGTGCAGCATAGCAAATTTACATGGAGTTTCAGCTATAAAACCAGTCAAACATCAAGAAGGGGAGCTAGCCTTTTGCTCCCTGATTGTTATGGCAGCCAAAAGGTACTTTGCAACCAAGGCTTGTGATATGGGAACATTGGTCAGATACTAGGGAAAAAACCTAACTTCGCTTCAGGTAATCCATAAAAATTAGACAGCTGGGAACTCTGCTGTGGGTGAGAGCCCGCCAGACCATCTTAAAGGCACCGAGAATGTGGGTGTTGGGGCTGGGCGCTCGGAGATTTTATAGCTGACTGCTAGAACTATCGACCAGCTTTGTAAAATGATTCATTTGCTGCACCATAAAATGGATTCTATGAGCAGCATCCTAACCAATATGTCTGATAGGAAGACTGAAGCTCTTAAGGAAGGGAGCACTCACTGGAAAAGATCTTGATGCTGGGGAAGACAAGGCAAAAGATAGCTGGACAGCATTACTGACGTAACAGACACGAATTTGAGCAGGCTTCAGAGGATGGTGGAAGACAGGAGGGCCTGGCGTGACTTGGTCCATGGGGTCGCAAAGAGTTGGACTCAACCGTGCGACTGAACAACAACAAATCTATGAAAATATTCCTGCCTATGAAAATATGCCATCTATCTGAAAGATAAAATGGTTTAGAGAAGTTCTTCCAGATGGGTTTAGAGCCACATGTTAATTCCATTCTGATGCTCTGCTAATTTTCACACGGTTGAGAGTCTTTGGGTATTTTCTCACTTTTTAAAACCAAGGACTGAAACATCCAGAGATTCCTCCTTTCTCAAGTTAAAACATCTTTTCTCTAGAATGGGATATCTGGATTTGGATCCTTGTGGGTTTTTATTGTATAATTTATTTCTTTTCCACTGAGGGACTCCTGTTGAAAGACTGCTTCCCCCTGTTCTCTGTCTTTCAGGCAGAAGAGAGACCTTAAATCAGAGGCAGAAAGACAAGTGATCCTGTGAATAGAGAAAGGGTTACAGAATTAATAAAGAAGTTGAAAGAGAGTGGGAGCAGACCATGTATTGAGAGAAGGGGAGAAAACAGAGCTTCAGCCCATGGAAAAGAAAGAAGGAATAAAAATGGCTCAGCCAACCACACAGAAGAAATCCACAGCGAATATGTAGGGATAACCAAACCTAATTTGTGGCAGACAGGAATCAAGCTACTACAGCTGGAGTCAACAGTGTATCACCTGGAGGTGAAAGGAGGCCACTTGTAGCATAGCACTAGGCCAAAAAAAAATCCCACTTCCATGTGCAGCTTTCACAGTCTGCATTTTTCTTTGTAAATCCAAAACTTGTTCCTTGTAAAGGAGTTATTTCATAGGTCCACAAGTTCAATAGCAAATCAGGCAGCACACACTGCTGGAAGTCTTCAAATGCAATTGCTCAAGAACTAGAGCTGAGTGTGCAATACCTGATTGAGGATACATCCAGGTTGGTCTGAAGCAGCAGAACGAAGTTTGAGTCTAGGGGCACCTTTAAATTCGACAAAAGCTTATTCAAGGTATGAGCTTAGTTTGCAGGCACACTTCCTCAGATACATAGAAATGGAAGTATATGTAGCCAGATGCCTCTACAGAGGTGAACAGCAAAGTAGCACACAACTTAATAAAACTGTTGATATCTGCAAAGACTAAATAGCACTAACTCTATCAAGAAGGTTGGAGATATAGGCCCCTTCCCTGCAGGAGTAGGCTCCCAGTAGTTAAGGAGCCATCCTAGTTATAGCAGCAAGTACTGCAATGGGGCTCAGGCTCTGAGAGGCTAGAGGGGTCTGTGGTTGAGAGGACCATTAGCTTAGCAGCAAGCTCGGGTGGAGGATTCAGGGCAAGCTTGCCAGGTGTCCCTTGGCCACCAGTGGGGGGTAGGGTTGCCAGATCCAGGTTGGGAAACTCCAAAAGATTTGGGGATGGAGCCTGGGGAGAACAGGACTTAAGTGGGGAACAAGGCCACAGAGCTCACCCTCCAAAGCATCCATTATCTCCAGGGGAACTGCTCTCCATAGCCTGGAGATGAGCTTTAATTCCAGAGGATCCCGAGGTCCTGCCTGGAGGCTGGCATCCCTAGTCCAGGGTTCAAGTCCGAATCAGAAGGCGGGGCTGTTTTCTGGCATAAGCAAGTTGGCTCAGTCTTGGAGCCACTCCTGTACATGGTGTGGACTTCCTAGCTGCCTCCCCTTCTGAGTCTTCAGCCTCTTCTTCTGATGGGGAGCAGTCTATACTCTGGTTCATGACAAAGTCTCAGCTGCCTGCTTCCAGTTTGGTGTAGTGGTCAAGTGCGCAGACTCTTATCTGGGAAAACCGGGTTTGATTCCCCACTCCTCCACCTGCACCTGCTGGAATGGCCTTGGGTCAGCCATAGCTCTGGCAGAGGTTGTCCTTGAAAGGGCAGCTGCTGTGAGAGCCCTCTCAGCCCCACCCACCTCACAGGGTGTCTGTTGTGGGAGAGGAAGGTAAAGGAGTTTGTGAGCCACTCTGAGACTCTGTCCTTGAAAGGGCAGCTGCTGTGAGAGCCCTCTCCAGCCCCACCCTCCTCACAGGGTGTCTGTTGTGGGGGAGGAAGGTAAAAGAGATTGTAGGCCGCTCTGAAACTCTGTCCTTGAAAGGGCAGCTGCTGTGAGAGCCCTCTCAGCCCCAGCCACCTCACAGGGTGTCTGTTGTGGGGGAGGAAGGTAAAGGAGTTTGTGAGCCACTCTGAGACTCTGTCCTTGAAAGGGCAGCTGCTGTGAGAGCTCTCTCCAGCCCCACCCACCTCACAGGGTGTCTGTTGTGGGGGAGGAAGAGAAAGGAGATTGTGACCACTCTGAGATGCTGAGATTCAGAGTGAAGGGCGGGGTATAAATCCAATATCATCATCATCACCACCACCATCATCTTCCTCTTCTCCCTCTTCTTCCTCCTCCTTCTCCTCTTCTTCCTCCTCCTCCTGGTCCAGTTGATGGAAGGTGGGGAGAGAAAAGGGCTCTTATCCGGACATGGCAAAGGGGTAACTGTTTCCTGCCTTCCTGTTCATGGGGGAAGCTGGGGTGGCAGGGCTCTCTGCTGCCACCACATCCAGGCATGGAAGATGCTATCTCAAGTTGCTCTTTGGATCCCAGCTGGTTTCTTAAAAATATCTTCTGAGTCCTTATCTGGACAATTAGTCATCATGCTTGCTGGTCATATTTTAGATTTAGTGGAATGCTTTATAGCAGCTTATGATGTTCAGCGTTGCACTGTGGGTGAGTGTATCAATGTTAAAAAATACATGGGGGGAATAGGGTGTGCTAAAATAATGGGCTGTGGTGGAGAAAGGATAGCCCCAAACATGGATTTTATACATATAAGAAGAAGAAGATATTGGATTTATATCCCACCCTCCACTCCAAAGAGTCTCAGAGTGGCTCACAATCTCCTTTCCCTTCCTCCCCCACAACAGACACCCTGTGAGGCGGGTGGGGCTGGAGAGGGCTCTCCCAGCAGCTGCCGTTTCAAGGACAGAGCCTAAAAATGGCTCACAATCTCCTTTACCTTCCTGCCCCACAACAGACACCCTGTGAGGTGGGTGGAGCAGCTGCCCTTTCAAGGACAGAGTCTCAGAGCAGCTCACAATCCCCTTTACCTCCCCCCCCCCACAACAGACACCCTGTGTGGTGGGTGGGGCTGAGAGGGCTCTCACAGCAGCTGCCCTTTCAAGGACAGAGTCTCAGAGCGGCCTACAGTCTCCTTTCCCTTCCTCCCCCACAACAGACACCCTGTGAGGTGGGTGGGGCTGAGAGGGCTCTCACAGCAGCTGCCCTTTCAAGGACAACCTCTGCCAGGGCTATGGCTGACCCAAGGCCATTCTAGCTGGTGCAAGTGGAGGAGTGGGGAATCAAACCCAGTTCTCCCAGATAAGAGTCTGCACACTTAACCACTACACCAAACTGAACATAAGAGAAGTCATGTTGTATCAGGCCAATGGTCCATCCAGTCCAACACTCTGTGTCACACAGTGGCCAAAAAACAAAAACAAAACCCAAGTGCCATCAGGAGGTTCACAAGTGGGTCTAGAAGCCCTTCCACTTTGTCCCTCCCCCCACAAGCACCAAGAATACAGAGCATCACTGCCCCAGACAGTTCCAGTAATATACTGTGGCTAGTAGCCACTGATGGACCTCTGCTCCATATTTTTATCCAATCCCCTCTTGAAGCTGACTATGGTTGTAGCCGTCATCACCTCCTGTGGCAGTGAATTCCACGTGTTAATCACCCTTTGGGTGAAGAAAGACATCCTTTTATCTGTTTTAACCCGACTGCTCAGCAATTTCATATATAGCTTCTTTTGTTTTGCAGGGCATGAAGAGTGAGAAGATGCATGTCTCTGTGTCTTAAAAACAGAGTTAGATATAACTATTCAGGGGCAGCCCTAGACTGTCTGGCACTCAGAGCAAGGCAAACTTCTGGTGCTCCTCCCCGCCCCCCGCCCCGCAGCACTGCTCATGGGCTGAGAATGCACTGTGGTTGGAAGCATTCTTGCCATATGGAATGCTTGACTGTTAAGCTAGAAAAAGCTTTTATGTGAAATGAGGAAAACCGAGTACCACCTCATCGCACCAACCCATTATTCGTGCAGAGCTGCGCACCCAGAATTTGTGCTTTGCTGCACGCATCAAGAGCTGGACTGGATTTTTGAATGGACATTTTATTATTTATTTCTTGTTGTTTGTATGCAAAATGGGGTTTTGCCCCATCATTTACAATCCTTGTGTATTTTGAATATTGTTGTATTATTAAAATATTTTTCATTGTTTCTTGACTTAAGAAATTACACACATATATTTTTCCAGTATCTTTGATTATATATGAGGCTGGTTGGCACTGAACCCTAGCATTTGTTATTGTTCAGTTGCACAGTCAAATCTGACTCTTTGCGACCCCATGGTCCAAGTCACGCCAGGCCCTCCTGTATTACACCATCCTCCGCTCAAATTCATGTTAGTTACGTCAGTAACACTGTCCAGCCATCTCATATTTGGCCATCCCCTTCTTCTTTTGCTTTCTGTCTTTCCCAACATCAGGGTCTTCTCCAGTGAGTTCTCCCTTCTCATTTGGTGGCCAAAGGATTTGAGCCTCAACTTCATCATCTGATTTTCCAGGGAACAGTCTGGGTTGATTTCCCTTGATCTTGATCTTCTTGCAGTCCAAGGGACTCTCAAGATTCTTCTCTAGCACCATAACTTGAAAGCATTTATTCTTCTGTGCTTGGCCTTCCTTATGGTCCAATTCTCACAGCCTTAAAGTTACTTATCTATTTACCCAACTGGGGATTGGCAACCCTACCTGCACCTATAACTTATTTTTAATAGATCTTATAAAACACAATTTACCATGAGGCTCCCAACTCTTATTAACAGCTAACCTGAATCATCTGAGCTTTGGTGCATTTCTTCTCAATGGACTGAGTCCTACTATGGCAAGTCTCTGACCACACAGTGGGTCCATTAATCAGCATTTTTTTTTGCTAAACTTGATCGTGTTGCTTTGTAGCCCTGAGAGCTGTATGCTAATCCTTGCTTTGATGCTGCTGTGCGTCTGTTGGCGTTTTGATATGATGCGTCTTTTCATATCTCAAGAAAGACTTGTGGTGGAAAGAAAAATTCCCCGTGATTCATAACTTATCCATACAACTGTGATTTTCAACTATATCCTTTTTCTCAATTAGATTTGATTCAGTTATTCAATTGATTAGAGAACTTAATTATTTGCATGTTGTTAAATTATTTGTAAATATTGAATTGATTTGCATTGTAATCCTACGCAGCTGCTCCAGTCTAAGCTCTTTGAAGTCAGTCTTCTTCGACCAGAGTAATTCTCTTATTCCTGTATGCATTTGTACTTAGCTAAAACAATGGAGGGGGGGGTGGTTTGGGGAGGGGGTGTCTTTGCTTTTCCATGTTATATAAATGTATCACAGCAAGAACTATCTCAGACAAGGCATTTCTTATGGGAGAGAAGAGGAACACTTCAAAAATAGCATTAACCATTTTGGGGATTTGTAAATGCTTGCATTACCTTTTTTTAAAAAAAAAATCTGCTTATTGGTTATTTGGGTAAACCTTTTAGCTGACAAATAAGAGTCCCGTGGTGCAGAGTATTAAAGAAGATGCCCCCATCCTCCATAGTGATGGGCAGAACTCCCTTCAGAGTTCAGTCACGCATGTCACACCCTTGCTCCATCCCCAAATTCCCCAGACATTTCCTGAGTTGGCCCTGGCAATGCTATTCCAGCCCCCACCTGAAGCTTGACAGCACTAGGCCCAGGGCTTGTTGTTTTATACTTGTTTAAGCCTGGCATACACATCCCTTGTTATACATCCCTCATACACTTCAAGCAAATGCATTCATCATTGTGTCCTAGGGTTGCCAAGTCTCCCACTGCCTCTGGCGGGGGACTGTTTTTGTGTGCACAGCATGGTGACTTCACTCGCAGTGACATAGTTGTGCAGGCGACATTGTGCACCAGCCGCTCTAGGAGCTTCCAGGAAAACTCTGTGGTTTTCCTGGACGCTCTAGCAATTTAGAATTTTCTCTCCCAAATTGCTAGTGTCTGGGGAAACCATAGAGTTTTCCCAGTAGCTCCTAGAATGGCCGGCATGTGACGTCGCTGGCATGATGTCACTGATAGGGCATGTATATAGAGAGGGACAAATTGTGTTTTACCCATTTCTTTTGGAATCCTTTGCTCAGTCTGGTGCTGTGCTAAAAGTATGCTTGTGATTTTTTTAAAAATAAATATTTTAATCTTTAAATGCCGGTGGTCATTCTCTGTACCACACAGACCTCCATCATCTTGGACACGCTATTCTAAGAGGAGTGCCAGGGGGGAGGCAGGCAGTTGGCAAGTGGCTATTCCTTCAGGGGCACACAAGGCAGTAAACTGTCCCCATGGTGACCAATGCTGGGAGCAGGGCCTCCAAGATCCCCTGCCTGGGATGGCCCCAACCCACTAGCAGGGAGCAGGCCGCCGGGGGATCCCCACCCCCGAAGAGCCCTGTTGGTGTGTGCCACCCCCGGCATGATGATGTCACCCGGAAGTGACATCATTGCACAGGAGACAGAGCACGGGAATGCTCTAGGACTTGTGCTAAAGACTCTATGGTACCATAGAGTTCTTAGTGCGAGTTCTAGAGTGTTCCTGCACAACACCCCTGGTGTGATGATGTTACTTCCAGGTGATGTCATCACTCTGCACGCACAAAGCACACATAAAGAACAAGTCCCCCACCATAGCGGTGGAGGGACTTGGCAACCGTAGCTAGGAGGCAAAGCCTTTGAACTTGGAACGGAAGCTGAGTGTCTTGACCTTCTCAGTGGCAATTCCTTACAAAGTTCAGGTCGTGGTGGAAGTTACCAAAGAGAGAGAAAAGTCTCTCCAGGTGTTGAGGGAATCCTTGGAGGACAGGACAGAACAGAGCTTGCAGGCCAGAGTGGGCCAATTCTGCCACAGTAGGCTACTGAGAGGAGGCAGAGAACTGGGTGAATGGAGGAGCCTGTAGGATTTGCTGACTACTGCATACAGGTTCTAGCTCAGCTTGTTCAGAAAGTACACTGGCTCATTTTGAAAAAATAATTCCTTTATGTCAGAAGTAAAGTTTATGTAGCAATACATCGAACTTCACGGCTGTACTTTTCTGAGAAGTAAAGAGCATTTCATTTGCAGGAAATGTAATGACATTTAGAGGAATCTGATCTGCTTTTCATCATATGGGTGAAAAATGTGCGCGGAAAATATCAGGCTGAGAAGATGCTGGCCCTTCTGCAGAAAAATCAAAACCTTTTCAGTTGAATAGTGACTCTCTAGGTGTCTGTCCAGCACCTTCCACGCAAGCCAAGGAGATGAATTTAGTGATTTGACTGAACTGGGTTCCTCCACAGTCTTTTCCTGTGTCTTCTCTGCTAAGACACCCCTTTTGAGAAAGGTTACTTACTTTCATTTATCTATTATATTAAATTAATTTCTTACTTGGATGTGATCATTTTATATGGTTATTTATGTAGAGATTGGTTCTTTGAGATTGCACCTGCTCAAAATTACTGTTCAATCTAGAGACCAGAAAAGTCAGAATTTTTCCAAACTTCCAGAAGACTGAAAGAAGAGGTGGAAGTAGGATTGTCAAGTCCAATTCAAGAAATATCTGGGGACTTTGGGGGTGGAGCCAGGAGCAAGGGTGTGACAAGCATAATTGAACTCCAAAGGCAGTTCTGGCCATCACATTTAAGGGGACCACATATCTTTTAAATGCCTTCCCTCCATTGGAAATAATGAAGGATAGGGGCACCTTCTTTTGGGGCTCATAGAATTGGACCCCCTGGTCCAATCGTTTTGAAACTTGGGGGGTACTTTGGGGAGAGGCACTAAATACTATACTGAACATTTGGTGCCTCTACCTCAAAAAACAGCTCCCCCAGAGCCCCCAAAACCTCCAAATCAATTCCCCATTATACCCTATGAGAATTGATCTCCATATAGGGAATAATGAAGTGCTCAGCAGATGTTTCCCTCCTCCCCCCCCCCATTTCTGGCGACTCTGAAGAGAGGGAAACTTAGGTGATGTTTTGGAGAGAGGCTCTGGATGCTATGCTGAAAATTTGGTGCCTCTAACTCAAAAAATAGCTCTCCAAAAGTCCAAGATACCGACAGATCAATTCTCCACAATAACCTATGGGAATTTGTTTCCATAGGGAATAATAGAGTGCCCAGCAGACGTTTCCCTCAACCCCCCCCCCCCACTTTCTGATGACCCTGAAGTGGGGGGAGGGCCTGCACACCAGGGGATCCCCTGCCCCCACCTGGGGATTTTATAGCATCAAAAAGAGTAACGTGGAAAGGAAAAGAGAAAGCAAGCCCTAAGGCATCCACAAAAAAACAGTCTCAATTATGAAAACATAAAGTTTATCAAACAATTTAAGCAAAGGTGCAAAAAATTACCCAGAAACCCCATGTCCTTTCAATTCATAATAGAAGTTCATAGCCTTTGTGGTGGAGATCAGGGAAAGAAGTTGGCAAAGCTGTGAATAGAGAGTCCAATGCTCCGGAGATTTCTTTCAACCGGCATGAGTCGAAAGAAATCTCTGGAGCATTGGACTCTCCATTCACGGCTTTGCCAACTTTTTTCCAGGATCTCCACCACAAAGGCTATGAACTTGCATTATGAATTGAAAGGACATTGGGTTTCCAGGTGATTTTTTGCACCTTTGCTTAAATTGTTTGATAAACTTTATATTTTCATAATTGAGGCTGGTTTTTCGTGGATGCCTTAGGGCTTGTTTTCTCCTTTCCCCACCTGGAGATTGGCAACCCTGGATGGAAGAAGAGAGGGGAGTGCCAGCCTTGACAGAGCCCATTGCTGTCCTCAACCAAAAACCTGGCAGAACATCTCTACTTTGCAAGCCCTGAGGAAATAATGAAGGATAGGGGCACCTTCTTTTGGGGCTCATAGAATTGGACACCCTGGTCCAATCGTTTTGGAACTTGGGGGGGGGGGTACTTTGGGGAGAGGCACTAGATACTATACTAGAAATTTGGTGCCTCTACTTCAAAAAACAGCTCCCCCAGAGCCCCTGAAACCTCCAGATCAATTTCCCATTATACCCTATGAGAATTGATCTCCACATAGGGAATAATGAAGTGCTCAGCAGACGTTTCCCTCCCCCACACACACACACCCTGTTTCTGGCGACTCTGAAGTGAGGGATTGGCCTCTCTACTCACGAGTTGCTGCCAACTTCATCAAAGTAACACAAACACACCATCCCAAGAGGAAGTCTTTCAATCTGAGACTGAAGCCTCCAGAGGGGGAAAGGCACATGATACTCTAGGGGCGGGGCTTCCCCCCGTCGGCCAGCTGACTGGGGGCAGGAAGGAGCCTGGGAAAGCGGAAGAACCCCCACTGGCACCTGGGGATTGGCAAGTTTAGCAGGAACTCATTTGCGTATTAGGCCACACACCCCTGACATCACCATTGTTTTACACAGGGCTTTTTGTAGAAAAGGCTTAGCAAGACTTCACTTGCGTATTAGGCCACACACCCCTGGCACCAAGCCAGCCGGAACTGTGTTACTGTGCATTCCTGCTCAGAAAAAAGCCCTGCTTTTAACTAGATATGCCAAGGGGATTAAGCCTGGTAACTTCTGTATGCAAAGCCTCCCTCCCCCTCCCAGATAGGCTAGGAATCACCATAAAGCTGTATGGTGTTACTATAGAGTTTCCAGAGATTCCTAGAGAGGGCTCTTAATTCCAGGAAGCTGGGAGTGACATCATGCCACTACTGATGGTGAAAGTTAAAAGTACTTTTTCTTTCACCCACTGGATGCTTGGGTACTGGTGGGCACAGGGAAGTCCTACTTAAATGACCTTAAATCTTTAGAATGGATGGATGGATACAGGCCATTGTCTTCACAGTTTCCTCCAGTTTCTCTCTGAATTTCTCTGTCTTTTCATCTGTATCTATCAGTTGCCTATAACCCTTCATGTATCTAATGAACTGGACTTTAATTTCCAGTAGTTTAAGCTACAGTCAATCTCTTAGGCCCTATAGTGTTTCAGTAATCATAGCGAATTCGCTGGTGAAAATCCAACATACTTACGTAAAAGTATACTATCTGTAACAGTTCCAATAGCAGTTGCTACCAATAGATGTATTGAAACAGGGTTGCCAACCTCCAGGTGGGACCCAGAGATTTTTTTTTTGTTTATTTAATTCAATTTGTATCCCGCAGGCTTAGGGTGGCTCACATGGTCATGCATACAATAAAACATTAGAACAGTAAAAACAATTTAGAACATTTCATTTCAGGTGCTATGATCTTAGGTGTGTTGTCTTGCTATTCTGGCTAGGTGTTCTCCGTAAAGCAGATCTTAATAGTTCAGATGTTCTATATGGAGCAGATTGCAAGAAGTGGTCCAGATATTTTTCGGAGCCTGCAGTAGCCAATGATCTAACTTGCAAATGCCTGCTGGAAGAGCGTTGTCTTACAGGCCCTGCGGAACTGTACAAGCTCTTGCAGGGCCCTGACCTCCTCTGGGAGCTCATTCCACCAGTGTGGGGCTGCTACAGAAAAGGCCCTAGCTCTAGTTGTCATGAGCCTGGCCTCTTTAGGACCAGGGATTGATAGTAGGTTTTTTGACCCAGACCGAAGTGCTCCCCGGGAATATGTGGGGAAAACGGTTCCTAAGGTATGCAGGTCCCTGGCCATAGAGGGCTTTGAAGGTAAGAACCAGCACCTTGAAACGAATCCAGTATGCAATGGGCAACCAGTGCAGTGCTTTTAGCACAGGTTGAATGTGCTCCCGTAGGGAAAGACCCATTAACAACCTGGCTGCAGCATTCTGCACTAGTTGGAGCTTCTGGGTTTGAGACAAGGGCAGCCCCATGTAGAGGGCATTGCAGTAATCCAGTCTCGAGGAAGGAGATCTAGAATTACAATTCCTTTCCAGATAACAGAAATCAGTTCCTCTAGAGAAAATGAGTGATCTGGAGGGTGACTTCTATGCTGTTACAGTCTACTGAATTCCCCATGTTCCACCTGCAAATCTCCAGGAATTTCTCAATGCGGAATTGGCAATCTGAGTTGCAAACAACTTTTTTAAAGCAGGAACGCACAAGAACGCAGTTCCAGCTGGTCTAATATGTCAGGGGGTGGGGCCTAATAGGCAAATAAGTTCCTGCTGGGCTTTTTCTACAAAAACCATTGTGAAACAATGGCTATGTCAGGGGGCATGACCTAATATGCAAATGAGTTCTTGCTGGGCTTTCTCTAAAAAAAACCTTAGTTGCAAAATAAATAATTTGCAAGCCCCAATAAACTCAAGCAGGTCTCCACCACAATAATTTCACCTAAAACTTAGCTGATTTTAAAGCAAAAGGTCTGGATCTTAGGAAAATGGGAGTCTATATCACATTCCACCCCCAATTCCCTTAGTTCATTGCTCAACTCTGTAGTTTTACTATAGAGTTTTACCCAAATCCTAGAGTGTGTCAGAATCCACCTGTCTTCTGCCATACTCTGATTCATAATAGTTCCTACATTGGTTTGTTCCTATGTTGATTTCACTGTAATTACATCTCACCATACTCTGATGTGCAACTGCTATTTTTTTCTCCCTTCCCCCTCTTGCTCTCTCGTGTTCCTCTCACTTGGTTCTCAACAACATATGTGAATTGTTTAATGTCCTTGGGGACTGGAGATGTCACATGAAAACATTCCCAAGTGAATTGCCCTGACCTAGGAATGCACTGGTGCTGGTGCTAATGATTCCTCCATGCCATCTTCGGAGGAAACAGAGCTGCGACCTTCGAGATAACACTCACCACGGGTGAATAAATGTCAGATGTTTAAGAGCTACAAGACAGGGAGGGAGGGAGGGAGGAAGGAAGGAAGGAAGGAAGGAAGGAAGGAAGGAAGGAAGGAAGGAAGGAAGGAAGGAAGGAAGGAAGGAAGGAAGGAAGGAAGGAAGGAAGGAAGGAAGGAAAATAGATTGGGGAGGGAGGGAGAGTTGGAAAGAAAGCAACTTTAACTATAAATTCCTTCTCCAAGCCTTCAGCTGGTTTTGCTTGGAGAAGTGATTTAAAGAGAGAAATGCCTTCTCCAAACCAGCTGACAGGACAGTGGGGGCTCCAAGAGCCACACAATATGTGTGAAAGAGCCACGTGTGGCTCCTGAGCTGCAGTTTGGCCACCCCAGCGCTGTACCCTTTGAACTATATTCTACTTTTGTTTAGCCTAAAGAAAAACTGCTTTTCGATGGTTTATGTTAGAATGGCTAGTAGGGATGGAGGGGGGGGAATAGCGGGGTTATTTTAGAGCTGGATGTATCAATACCTTTCATGCCTACTAATGCCTTATTAGTAAGGCAATTTGGTGTAGTGGTTAAATGCGTGGACTCTTATCTGGGAGAACCAGGTTTGATTCCCCACTCCTCCACCTGCACCTGCTGGAATGGCCTTGGGTCAGCCATAACTCACACAAAGTTGTCCTTGTTAGGACAGCTGCTGTAAGAGTTCTCTCAGCCCCACCTACCTCACAGGGTGTCTGTTGTTGTGGGGGAAGAAGATAAAGGATATTGTAAGCTGCTCTGAGACTCTGATTCAGAGAGAAGGAAGGGATTTAAATCTGCGGTCTTCTAAGAGGGTGTGTACCTGCAACATCTCGGCAATAAAGCTTCATTCCTTCAACCTGAGATTACCCGAGTGTTACCTGGAAAACCTTTCTGAGCGAGGCATCGACACCACGTCACTGATGTGATATCATTTTCAGCATTCACCAAAAATGGTGTCACATAGTTGGCATGGAGTCATCTCTCCCCATCCCCACACCCAACTGCTACTGGCGGCCAGCAGTACTGGTGGTCCCCTGTGCAAGCACCAGTTGTTTCCGACTCTGGGGTGACGTTGCTTTCACAACATTTTGATGGCAGACTTTTTTACGGGGTGGTTTGCCATTGCCTTCCCCAGTCATCTACACTTTCCCCCCAGCAAGCTGGGTACTCATTTTACCAACCTCGGAAGGATGGAAGGCTGAGTCAACCTCGAGCCAGCTACCTGAAAACCCAGCTTCTGCTGGGGATCGAACTCAGGTTGTGAGCAGAGCTTAGGACTGCAGCTTTACCACTCTGTGCCACGGGGCTCTATCGATCCATTAACAACTTCTATGCAAAAAAGACGGCTTGAGCTTGCCTTTTTACTTTATCTCCTTTTTACATATTGCTTCCCCCCACCCCCCACCCCCATTTGCAATCTTATATTAAGAACATAAGAGAAGCCATGTTAGATCAGGCCAATGGCCCATCCAGTCCAACACTCTGTGTCACACAGTGGCAAAAAAATTTGCTCCATATTTTTATCTAAACCCCTCTTGAAGGTGGCTATGCTTGTGGCCGCCGCCACCTCCTGTGGCAGTGAATTCCACATGTTAATCACCCTTTGGGTGAAGAAGTACTTCCTTTTATCCGTTTTAACCTGTCTGCTCAGCAATTTCATCGAATGCCCACGAGTTCTTGTATTGTGAGAAAGGGAGAAAAGTACTTCTTTCTCTACTTTCTCCATCCCATGCATTATCTTGTAAACCTCTATCATGTCACCCCGCAGTCGACGTTTCTCCAAGCTAAAGAGTCCCAAGCGTTTCAACCTTTCTTCATAGGGAAAGTGTTCCAGCCCTTGGAGCTGTACTTTTTAAATTAAATATATTGGACCTGTACTTTTTAAATTAACCAGTCCAATTGAGACTGAGCGGCTGGGATTGGTGCCAGGGAGTGGGTGGAGGTCTAATGGCTTCTAATGTGCAAAGCCGCTAAAAGGATTTGGGGAAAAGAAGTATATGCCCAGGGCCTTTGGGGGCATCTGAGCAGTGCCTCTTGACTGCACTCTGCATTAGTGGGATAACTTAAGATTCAGGCTGTCAACCACAGTCTAACTGGGGGAGCGGAGAACCTCCAGATGTTTCTTAAGATGCTTTCCTTACAGTTTAAAGGGGCTCCTGTGAATTATGGAAAGAAGAAAAATCCCTTTACAGATTGCCCTCTGCTGGCATTCAACGCGAGGCTTAATTTATTATATTAGTAAAACTCTCTCGGGCAAAGCCTAAACATTCATCGAGAGACTTACTCTGTGTCTTGTACATTCCAGAATGGAGGGGGAAATTAACTTCATCAAAGGCAGAGGTCTAATTTTTGCCAATTAGGATTGCCAAATCCAATTCAAGAAATATCTGGGGACTTTGGGTGTGGAGCCAGGAGACTTTTGGGGTGGAGCTAGGAGACATTGGGGTGGAGCCAGGAGCAAGGGTTTGACAAGCATAATTGAACTTCAAGGGAGTTCTGACCATCACATTTAAAGGGACAGCACACCTTTTTAAATGCCTTCCTTCCATAGGAAATAATGAAGGATAGGGACACATAAGAACATAAGAACATAAGAGAAGCCATGTTGGATCAGGCCAACGGCCCATCAAGTCCAACACTCTGTGTCACACAGTGGCAAAAAATTTTATATACACACATACACTGTGGCTAATAGCCACTGATGGACCTGTGCTCCATATTTTTATCTAAACCCCTCTTGAAGGTGGCTATACTTGTGGCTGCCACCACCTCCTGTGGCAGTGAATTCCACATGTTAATCACCCTTTGGGTGAAGAAGTACTTCCTTTTATCCGTTTTAACCTTTCTGCTCAGCAATTTCATCGAATGCCCACGAGTTCTTGTATTGTGAGAAAGGGAGAAAAGTACTTCTTTCTCTACTTTCTCCATCCCATGCATTATCTTGTAAACCTCTATCATGTCACCCCGCAGTCGACGTTTCTCCAAGCTAAAGAGTCCCAAGCGTTTCAACCTTTCTTCATAGGGAAAGTGCTCCAGCCCTTTAATCATTCTAGTTGCCCTTCTCTGGACTTTCTCCAATGCTATAATATCCTTTTTGAGGTGCGGCGACCAGAACTGCACACAGTACTCCAAATGAGACCGCACCATCGATTTATACAGTGGCATTATGATACTGGCTGATTTGTTTTCAATTCCCTTCCTAATAATTCCCAGCATGGCGTTGGCCTTTTTTATTGCAGACGCACACTGTCTTGACATTTTCAGTGAGTTATCTACCACGACCCCAAGATCTCTCTCTTGGTCAGTCTCTGCCAGTTCACACCCCATCAACTTGTATTTGTAGCTGGGATTCTTGGCCCCAATGTGCATTACTTTGCACTTGGCCACATTGAACTGCATCTGCCACGTTGACGCCCACTCACCCAGCCTCAACAGATCCCTTTGGAGTTCCTCACAATCCTCTCTGGTTCTCACCACCCTGAACAATTTAGTGTCATCCGCAAACTTGGCCACTTCACTGCTCACTCCCAACTCTAAATCATTTATGAACAAGTTAAAGAGCATGGGACCCAGTACCGAGCCCTGCGGCACCCCACTGCTTACTGTCCTCCACTGCGAAGACTGCCCATTTATACTGACTCTCTGCTTCCTATTACTAAGCCAGTTTTTGATCCACAAGAGGACCTGTCCTTTTACTCCATGACTCTCAAGTTTTCTAAGGAGCCTTTGATGAGGAACTTTATCAAAAGCTTTCTGGAAGTCAAGGTAAACAACATCTATCGGGTCGCCTTTGTCCACATGTTTGTTCACCCCCTCAAAGAAATGTAACAGGTTAGTGAGGCAAGATCTTCCCTTGCAGAACCCATGCTGAGTCTTCCTCAATAACCCGTGTTCATCAATGTGCCTACTCATTCTGTCCTTGATAATGGTTTCTACCAACTTTCCCAGTATTGAAGTCAGACTGACTGGCCTGTAATTTCCCGGATCTCCTCTGGAACCCTTTTTAAAGATGGGGGTGACATTTGCTACCTTCCAGTCCTCAGGAACGGAGGCAGATTTCAATGAAAGATTACAGATTTTTGTTAGAAGATCCACAAGTTCAACTTTGAGTTCTTTCAGAACTCTCGGATGTATGCCATCTGGACCCGGTGACTTATTAGTTTTTAATTTGTCTATCAGTTGTAGGACCTTCTCTTTTGTCACCTCAATCTGACTCAGGTCTTTCAACACCCCTTCCAAAATTAGTGGTTCTCGGGCGGGCAAAAAGTTCTCGTCTTCCACAGTGAAGACGGAGGCAAAAAATTCATTTAGCTTCTCAGCCATTTCCCTATCCTCCTTCAGTAATCCTTTTACCCCATGGTCATCCAAGGGCCCCACTGCCTCCCTGGCTGGTTTCCTACTTCTAATATATTTGAAGAAAGTTTTATTGTTGGTCTTTATGTTTTTTGCAATATGCTCCTCATAGTCCCTTTTTGCCTGCCTGATCACAGTCTTGCATTTGATTTGCCACAGCCTGTGTTCCCTTTTACTAATCTCACTTGGAGTGGTTTTCCACCGCTTAAAGGAGTCCTTCTTACCTTTTACAGCTTCCATTACTTTGTTTGTTAACCACGCAGGCCTTTTCTTATGCCTTACACCTTCTTTTGGGGCTCATAAAATTGGACCCCCTGGTCCAATCATTTTGAAACTTGGGGGGTATTTTGGGGAGAGGCACTAGATGCTATACTGAAAATTTGCTGCCTCTACCTCAAATAACAGCCCCCCCCCCCCGAGCCCCAGATACCTCCAGATCAATTCCCCATTATACCCTATGAGAATCGATCTCCGCATAGGGAATAATGAAGTGCCCAGCAGACATTTCCTTCCCTCTCCCCCCACCATTTCTGGTGACTCTGAAGCGAGTGATTACCATCTCTACTCATGAGTTGCAGCCAACTTCTTCAAAGTAACACGGACACACCATCCCAAGAGGAAGCCTTAACAACAGGAGACTGAAGCCTCTGGAGATGGAAAGTCACATGGTGGATTTAGGGGAGGGCCTCCCCGCCCCCCGCCAGCCAGCTGACTGGGGGCGGGAAGGAGCCCGGGAAAGCGGAAGAACCTCTACTGGGACCTGCGGATTGGCAAGCCTATTGCCAATGTCTACTGCTAATAACTTTTAAATGTCTACAATCCTCATAATGAAAGGTTTGCTTAGGATATGAGGGCTGAAAGTAAGGGGTATGGGCATGGAACATAGGAACATAACCAAAACATATAAAGCAGACAGATGGAAATCTTCATCATGCCACTGTGGCCACATAAAAGAAAGTAACTTAAAAAGTATGATGGGGGGTAAGGTTATATTATGACAATTATAATTCCAGAAGCATTTTAAGGTAGATACTGAGCTGATATAATTTGGTACACTTTGCAGTGATGTCAGGGGTGTGGCATATGCAAATGAGTTGTGCTAATGGGCTCCAGCACTTCTTTTTCTACAAAATGACTCAGAGAGATGCTGGTCCCAGGCTGCATAGGGCCTTGAAGGTTAGTACCATGACCTTGAATCTGATCAGGTATTCAACTGGCAACCAATGCAATTTGCTCAGCACTGGCTGAATGTGTGTGTGTATAGACTCACCAGTCAGCAGGTGCTCCACTGCATTTGGTCCAAGCTGAAGGTTCCAGGTTAGACTCACAGGTAGGCCTGCATACAGCGAGTTGTGGAACTGACTATTGCATGAGTCACTGTTGTGAGGTCATGGAGGGAGAGATAAATTTACCCCTGAGAGATAGATTTACCCCTGTATAAATCGATGGTGCGGTCTCATTTGGAATACTGTGTACAATTCTGGTCACCGCACCTCAAAAGGGATATTATAGCATTGGAAAAAGTCCAGAAAAGGGCAACTAGAATGATTAAAGGGTTGGAACACTTTCCCTATGAACAAAGGTTAAAACGCTTGGGGCTCTTTAGCTTGGAGAAATGTCGACTGCGGGGTGACATGATAGAGGTTTACAAGATTATGCATGAGATGGTGAAAGTAGAGAAAGAAGTACTTTTCTCCCTTTCTCACAATACAAGAACTCGTGGGCATTCAATGAAATTGCTGAGCAGTCAGGTTAAAACAGAAAAAAGGAAGCTCCCCTTGCAGGGGAGGCGCATTGGAAGAAGGCCACACCGCCTCTTTCATCGGCCCAGGTCCTAGGTGAAGGGGGCACTGCTGCTGCAACCTTTGCCTACCCTTCATTTATGTTTTATGGCAATTTTAGAACAGTTTTACAGCACTGTGAGTCTGAAGAAGATGGTGATATTGGATTTATATCCTGCCCTCCACTCTGAAGAGCCTCAGAGCGGCTCACAATCTCCTTTACTTTCCTCCCCCACAACAGACACCCTGTGAGGTGGGTGGGGCTGGAGAGGGCTCTCACAGCAGCTGCCCTTTCAAGGATAGAGTCTCAAAGCGGCTCACAATCTCCTTTACCTTCCTCCCCCACAACAGACACCCAGTGAGGTGGGTGGGTGTGAGAGGGCTCTCACAGCAGCTGCCCTTTCAAGGACAGTCTCAGAGCAGCCTACAATCTCCTTTCCCTTCCTCCCCCACAACAGACACCCTGTGAGGTGGGTGGGTGTGAGAGGGCTCTCCCAGCAGCTGCCCTTTCAAGGACAGTCTCAGAGCAGCTCACAATCTCCTTTCCCTTCCTCCCCCACAACAGACACCCTGTGAGGTGGGTGGGTGTGAGAGGGCTCTCACAGCAGCTGCCCTTTCAAGGACAGAGTCTCAGAGCGGCTCACAATCTCCTTTCCCTTCCTCCCCCACAACAGACACCCAGTGAGGTGGGTGGGTGTGAGAGGGCTCTCACAGCAGCTGCTCTTTCAAGGACAGAGTCTCAGAGCGGCTCACAATCTCCTTTCCCTTCCTCCCCCACAACAGACACCCTGTGAGGTGGGTGGGTGTGAGAGGGCTCTCACAGCAGCTGCTCTTTCAAGGACAGAGTCTCAGAGCGGCTCACAATCTCCTTTCCCTTCCTCCCCCACAACAGACAGCTTGTGAGGTGGGTGGGGCTGGAGAGGGCTCTCACAGCAGCTGCCCTTTCAAGGACAGAGTCTCAGAGCGGCTCACAATCTCCTTTCCCTTCCTCCCCCACAACAGACACCCTGAGAGGTGAGTGGGGCTGGAGAGGGCTCTCACAGCAGCTACCCTTTCAAGGACAGAGTCTCAGAGCGGCTCACAATCTCCTTTCCCTTCCTCCCCCACGACAGACACCCTGTGAGGTGGGTGGGGCTGGAGAGGGCTCTCACAGCAGCTGCCCTTTCAAGGACAGAGTCTCAGAGCAGCTCACAATCTCCTTTCCCTTCCTCCCCCACAACAGACACCCTGTGAGGTGGGTGGGTGTGAGAGGGCTCTCACAGCAGCTGCTCTTTCAAGGACAGAGTCTCAGAGCGGCTCACAATCTCCTTTCCCTTCCTCCCCCATGATAGACACCCTGTGAGGTGGGTGGGGCTGGAGAGGGCTCTCACAGCAGCTGCCCTTTCAAGGACAGAGTCTCAGAGCGGCTCACAATCTCCTTTCCCTTCCTCCCCCACAACAGACACCCTGAGAGGTGAGTGGGGCTGGAGAGGGCTCTCACAGCAGCTACCCTTTCAAGGACAGAGTCTCAGAGCGGCTCACAATCTCCTTTCCCTTCCTCCCCCACGACAGACACCCTGTGAGGTGGGTGGGGCTGGAGAGGGCTCTCACAGCAGCTGCCCTTTCAAGGACAGAGTCTCAGAGCAGCTCACAATCTCTTTTCCCTTCCTCCCCCACAACAGACACCCTATGAGGTGGGTGGGGCTGAGAGGGCTCTCACAGCAGCTGCCCTTTCAAGGACAGAGTCTCAGAGCGGCTCACAATCTCCTTTCCCTTCCTCCCCCACAACAGACACCCTGTGAGGTGGGTGGGGCTGGAGAGGGCTCTCACAGCAGCTGCCCTTTCAAGCACAGAGTCTCAGAGCGGCTCACAATGTACTTTCCCTTCCTCCCCCACGACAGACACCCTGTGAGGTGGGTGGGGCTGGAGAGGGCTCTCACAGCAGCTGCCCTTTCAAGGACAACCTCTGCCAGAGCTATGGCTGATCCAAGGCCATGCTAGCAGGTGCAAGTGGAGGAGTGGGGAATCAAACCCGGTTCTCCCAGATAAGAGTCCGCACACTTAACCACTACACCAAACTGGCTCTGCAAGTAATATAATGTTTTACTATCCAGTTGCTGTTTTTCATTTCAAGGAGGACCTAGACCAGAGTAGCAAAAATAATGTGCTTTGTTGTTTGAGTGGACTGTTTTTGCCCCAAATCTTTTACGTTTGGTCAGGGATCCTGAGGGTTTTTGTTGATTTTTTTGCCATCTTCTGGGCATGGAGTAGGGGGCCACTGGGGGTGGGTGGGAGAGGTATTTGTGAATTTCCTACATTGTGCAGGGGGCTGGGCTAGATGACCCTGGAGGTATGTTCCAACTCTGATTGTAAGTAGTGTTTTGTAAATGAATCATTCGTAATTAAGCACAGAGATGTCTTGAATGGTGTGAGCGGTTCTCACAGTGCAGGCATCCAGGAATTTGAAATCACAAGGGAAGATTCATGCTAATGAGATGCTGAAAGTAGAAGCTGGTGCTGGTTGGCTTTTTTGTCTGGTGAATTATAATGATCAAATTTCACCTGCATTAAATTGCAGCGTGAAGTCAATTGTCAGTGTGAAGCAAATTAAAATTAGACACCTTCTCTGGCTTGGGAATTTATTCTCACAGAAATAGGAGTGAGGCTTGTTTTCAATCAGAATGGAGCTCTGTTCTCGCGGGAAGGAAATTGGCACCTCACTGTTCTAGAAAGGGATCAATTTGACAACCATGGAAAACCACAACCCCATCTCTCTGTGATCCAGATACAGGACTTAGACTGAAAATGACAGCTATTAAGGTATCACTTCTTCTGAGACCAAGGACAGATGGAAATGTGTAGATACCTAGGACACAAATTGTAATACGGGTGGTTCATCCAGTATTCTAAGCAGTTGGGTCTGGACTAGGTGGGTTGTAGGCAGGGCTTCTTTCAATAGAAAAAGCCCAGCAGGAACTCATTTTAATTTAATTTTTTTATTTATACCCCGCCCTATCCCATAAGTGGGCTCTGGGCAGCTCACAAGATTAAAAACCGTACAGAAACATTAAGCATACTACATCCAGACTAGATAATATCATTACAGAATTAACAGAAACCATGATCCACATCATTGTGAACAAGTGATAAATCACATATAAAGCACCAGTCCTTTCCCACTCTGGGGTGACGTCACATCATGACATTTTCATGGCATACTTTATACAGGGTGGTTTGCCATTGCCTTCTCCAGTGATCTACACTCCCCCCCACCCAGCAAGCTGGGTACTCATTTTACTGACCTCAGAAGGATGGAAGGCTGAGTCGACCTTGAGCCAGTTACCTGAACCCAGCTTCTGCTGAGATTGAACTCAGGTCATGAGCATAGAGCTCAGCCTGCAGTACTGCAGCTTTACCACTCTGTGCCATGGGGCTACTAAACCACATATAGGCTGGTAGTATTCAGCATAACATAAGCACCTAGATCAGGGGTGGGGAACCTTTTTTCTGTCAAGGGCCATATGGATATTTGTAACATCATTCGCGGGCCATAAAAAACTATCAACTTAAAAAATAGTGCTCCACCAAGGGAGAATGATTCAGGCCAGCAAAATTAATGCAAATAATTGTTTTTGAAGTCATTGGGGAATTTGAAGTAATGTGGGAAAAGCCTAATCTGGCATGCACACACCACCCCCGCCAGCCCGCCACTCTAGAGAAATGCATAGGTCTACAAAAAAGCCCAGCAGGAACTCAGTAGACCACATCCCCTAATATTAGCATATTAGGCTGCACCATCTGGGATAATCAAGTGCAAACTGAACTGTGACAGTAACTTTTCCAGACCCTGCAGCAATTCTGGCTGGTCAGTCAGGCCCCAGGGAGGCTGCCGCACAGTACATCTGGGCCCTGTGATCTGCCTGGCCCTGGGGAGGCTGCTGCACAGTGTGGCGGGGCCCCATTATCCTCGCTGGTCAGCCAGGCCCAGAGAGGCTGCCACACAGCTCGGTTCGGCCCAGCAATCCCCGAGGGCCACATCAAGTCACCTTGAGGGCCGCATACGGCCCTTGGGACGGAGGTCCCCCACCCCTGACCTAGATGGTAAAGTGCAAATAAGGTACTGGGGGAAGCGATGACTTCAAGGGACACCCGCTGGACACCCACTGGCAAAAGAGCTCCACCTTACAGGCCCTGCGAAACTTAGATAAGTCCCACAGGGCCCGGATATCCTATTTTGCATATTAGGCCACACCCCCCTGATATCACCATTGTTCCACACAGGGCTTTGTTTGAAGAACAATCACAGCAGAAACTCATTTGCGTATTAGGCAGGGCTCTTTCTCTAGCAGGAGCTCCTCTGCATATTAGACCACACCCTGCTGATATAGCCAATCCTCCAAGAGCTTAGAGGGCCCTTAGTACAGGGCCTACTGTAAGCTCCAGGAGGACTGGCTACATTAGGGGGTGTGGCCTAATATGCAGAGGAGCTCCTGCTAGAAAAAGAACCCTGATAGGCCTGTTAACCCCCTGATAACCCCCTGATACCAAGCCAGCTAGAACTGCATTCCTGTGCATTCCTGCTCAAAAAATTCCCTGGTTATAAAATGGCCAATGCCAGTTTAGGAAATTCCTGGAGACTAGTTACTTTTCCCTGGGCTCCTTACTTGCTCAAAGTACTCTGGCACAGACTAAACTTTCTCAAGCTGAACTCTTTGTAGAGTCACCAACTGCAGGTTGAGAAATTCCTGGCGAATTGAGGGTGGATTTTGGGGAGGGGCAGGACCCAGACTTAGCTAGGGCTGCCAAGCCCCCAGTCTGGGTGGGGAATCCCCTGCCCAGAAGGTTCCCAACCCACCGGCCCATATTGGGCCGGTGGGGGAACCTCCCCCTGCGTCGCTGGCACGATCACGTCACCCGAAAGTGACGTCATCAAAATGGTGGCACGCGTAGGGCCGCTCTAGGTATTTTCTGGAAAACTCTATGGTTCTCTCAGATGCTCTAGCCATTTGGGAGGTAAAACTCTATGGTCCCCCACCGGGACTTGAAGAGGACTTGGCAACCCTAACTTCAACGGGGTATAATATCATAGAGTCCACCATCCAAAGCTGCCAGTTTCCTTCAGGGGAACTCTTTGGAATGACAACTGATCTCTGTAGTCTGGAAAGCAGTTGTAGTTCCAAAAGAACTTTACACCCTACCCCACCTCCAAATGCAATGGCAGACTTATCCTCAACAATAGGGCAACATCCAGCAAGCCCCCAAGAAAATTCTGAAATTTGACCAATTACAGAGACACTTTGAGACCATATGGAGCAGGTATTAGAACATATTCTAAGGTCAATATTATTTCAATCCATTGGCTTATGATTCTGTCACTGAAATAGCCTTATTTTAATAACAAACACTTTAAAAACACTCTATCAATTTTGTTGAAAATTTACTCACTAAAAAAAAAAAGTTACCTCAGGACCCCTCCAGGATTAGGGGCCCTGAAGCTTCATTATAGTAGATCTGCTCCTGCCCAGATGTTGGCAATACTAGGCCATTAGAGGAGTGAGGCTCCTGACAGATTAGATTCACCTGACAGCTTCATCTCACATTGTGGTTAGTTTCCCTGTGGACCGGACATCTGCATTCTTTGAGCCTATGGGCACTTAGAATTTTCTGAACAGGTATTACCACGATAAAATCTGGTGGGCAGCCGTGTTGGTCTGAAGCAGTAGAACAAAGCAGGAGTCAAGTTTCACCTTTAAGACCAACAAAGTTTTATTCAGAATGTAAGCTTTCATGTGCTAGAGGCACAGTTCATCAGACAATAGTATGGAATGGCAAGCAGTCCTAAATATAAAGAAACTGGGCATTGAGTTGGTATGCAAAATCATGGACATCTCACTGCCCACTTTCTCTATATTTAGAACTGCCATTCTGTCAAGTCGGCAGAGTCAATAACCAGTCATTTGTTGATACAAAGAAGCTAGTTTGTTGCTACAGTTACTTGAGGCAAAGCCAGCATTGAAAGACTAAAGAATATACCTTGATACATTGCATTTAAGGGGGTACTTCTGAGGAATTCCTAAGGGAGGGGATTATGCAGAGGACATTCACACATGTTGATGTTACCAATTCGTTCCCAGGCTGATGGCCTTGATCGTCCTGAGCTCTCGACTCCCTCCTGAGAGCCAAGCCTGAGAAGGCACAGATAAGGCTTTCACATCTTTCCATTTCAAAGCAAAACGATCCACTACAGGAAGGAGGGGATGGGAAAGGTTTGAGCTAGCAGCATTTGGTTATACATTCTACCCAGAATGCTCTCTGACTGAGCCAGAGTTTACAGACAGACTTCACACATTCCACCCTATTGTCTGATGAAGTGTGCTTCTAGCACACAAAAACTTACATTTTAAATAAAACGTTGTTGGTCTTAAAGGTGAAACTTGACTCCTGCTTTGTTCTACCATGATAAAAATGGTTGCCTTTGTGGGTGGGGGAGATCAATGGCAAAATGGCTGCCATGTCCAATCACAGAGGAAGGTTTCCTACAAAATGTTAGGAGAGCTGGTGCCCCAGATTCTCCTATGACAGAGGCAGCTGTTTCCATGTAAGTTCTCCTGCAGATGCAAAGGCGATTTCTTCTGTGTCCTTCCTAAGCACTTCTTGCTGGGGTTGCTTGCCAGCTCTGTGCTGGAAAATACCCGGAGGCTTTGGGGGTGGATCTGGAAGAGGGGAGGGTTTGGGGAGGGGAGGGGAGGGGCCTCAGCAGGATACTGTCAAGCATGTATATTTACATGTGCCATGTAGGCCCAACAGACACAGAGCAGAACACCACTCTGGCCTGCTCCCCCCACCTTTACAACTAAAGGGTGCATAATAATGCCATCTGGCCCGAGGATGTTTAGGTTAGCTTTGTAGCAACGGTGTAATGCGCCTCTCCCCCAGATTCACACAGACAGGTCTTTTCTACTCTCCGAGAAAGTGTGAGAAAGGGAGATGTTAGCTTGCATTCCTTAGCAGTAAAAGAGATACTAGATAGTAGCCTTTGAACCCGTGACTCAAATTGCATCTGGATGTTATCCTTTTGAAGTCTTCCTATAAAGTAACTATTTGAATCTGTATACGTCATTATTTCCAAGGATTCTGTCCTTGACTAAGCTATGGAGTTTCACAATAAAGCAACTTTTGATTCAACAACAAAAGCTTGATTATTGAGAAATATTGATGCTTGACAGATACAATGCTATAGAGCAGGGGTGGCCAAGGGTAGCTCTCCAGATGTTTTTTGCCTACAACTCCCATCAGCCCCAGCCAGCATGGCCAATGGCTGGGGCTGATGGGAGTTGTAGGCAAAAAACATCTGGGGAGCTACCGTTGGCCACCCCTGCCATAGAGTCTATGTTGGAATGCAAAAGTTATTCACATTTCAGCCATTATAGGGTTAACAGATACTGTAGTCCACCCTTCCAAGCAGTCATAAGAACATAAGAGAAGCCATGTTGGATCAGGCCAATGGCCCATCCAGTCCAACACTCTGTGTCACACAGTTGCCAAAAAATAATTATATATATATATATACACACACACACACATACACACTGTGGCTAATAGCCACTGATGGACCTCTGCTCCATATTTTTATCTAACCCCCTCTTGAAGCTGTCTATTTGTAACCGCCACCACCTCCTGTGGCAGTGAATTTCACATGTTACTCGGTCTTTCACCAATCGTGGAATAGCAGGCGGGGGGGAGGGGTGGCATTGTTCATATGGGAGAGTTACTCCTTCTGGGCTCTCCCGGCCCCAACGATCAACGGTATTGAATGTGCCGGTCTGGCGTGGGATGTCAGAGCAGAGAGGGGTTGGCGATTTGGCTGGTGTACTGTCTGCCTAACGCACCAGCTAGCACCTTACCATCCCTGATGGAGGCGGTGGCGGGCTGGGCGTTGGAGTACCCAGGGCTTATGGTCCTGGGTGATTTCAACGTCCATGCTGATGACATGGCCTCCACTCAGGCGATGGGTCTAGTGTCTTCCATGGCGACACTGGGACTCTCTCAATTTGTTACGACCCCCACGCACCAGGCTGGGCACATGTTAGACCTGATCTTTGTGTCCGGGATTTTGATGAACGATATCGCGGTAGAAGCGGTACCATGGTCAGATCACCTAGCCCTCAAGGCCCGTATTGAGATACCACCCCAACCCTGTATGGGCAGAGAGCCTATTTTGGCTCGCCCCCGGAGCCTGATGGACCCAGAACGGTTCCAAATGGCCCTGAGGGATCCCTGGCCCCCTGGCGATTCCCTTGATGACCTGGTGGAGGCCTGGCAAGGCCGGCTATCCAGGGCTATTGATGAGATTGCACCTCGATGCCCTCTGCACCCTTGTATGAGGCTGGCTCCATGGTATACCTTGGAGCTACGTCAGCTGAAACAAGGGCTCAGATGACTAGAGAGGCAGTGGCGGCATACTCGGGATGAATTGACGAGAACATCCTATAGAACGTTTATGAAGTCTTATGAGATGGCAGTCAAGGCCGCAAAGAAAGACTACTTTGCAGCCAAGATTGCATCTGCAAATTCGCGCCTGGCACAATTGTTTAGAATAATTGGAAATCTTACTACATTGCCACAAGGCAAACCAAATGTTAGAGAATTAAAGATAGGCTGTGAGGCTTTTGCAAAACATTTTGCAGATAAAATCACGTCGCTCCGCCAAGACCTGCCTATCACATTGGATACAGTACAGGAACTTGAGGCTCCGTGCCTGTCTTCTGGCTTAGTGTTGGGTCACTTTGACCCACTCAGCCTGGAGGAAGTCGACGAAATTCTCTCTGTTGCACGCCCAACAACTTGTGATTTGGACTCTTGCCCCTCCTGGCTGATTAAATCTTGCCAGAGGGAACTTAGATGTCCTTTACGGGACATAATAAATAGATCCCTCTTGGAGGGGCGCTTTCCAACACCTCTGAAAGAGGCTTTGGTCCGTCCCTTCCTGAAAAAATGTACAGCAGACCCGGCCGAATTGGCAAACTACCGACCGGTCTCTAATTTACCGTTTTTAGGTAAAATTATTGAGAGGGCAGTGGCGTTGCAGCTGCAGAGTTTTCTGGATGACGCTTCCATCCTAGACCCTTGCCAGTCCGGCTTTCGCCCAGGCCATGGGACGGAGACAGTGCTGGTCGCCTTGGTAGATGACCTCCAGCGGCAACTGGATCGAGATGGTGTGGTGGTGCTGATGCTGTTAGATCTGCTGGCGGCGTTCGATATGGTCGACCATCAGCTACTGACCCGCCGCCTCACTGACATAGGGGTTAAAGGGTTGGCCTTACAATGGCTTTCCTCCTTCCTCAAGGGACGGGGACAAAGGGTGACAATCAGGAGCGAACTCTCCCAGAGGTGCACACTAGACTGTGGGGTGCCCCAGGGAGCAGTTCTCTCTCCGATGTTATTTAACATCTACATGCGCCCCCTTGCCCAGATTGCCTGGAGGTTTGGGCTTGGTTGTCATCAATATGCAGATGACACCCAGCTCTATCTGCTAATGGATGGCCAGCCTGACTGCGTCCCAGGGAATCTGGACCAGGCACTGCAGGCCGTGGCAACCTGGCTTAGGCTGAGTGGGCTGAAGCTGAACCCGACGAAGACAAAGGTCCTTTGCGTGGGCCACGGCGCTCTAGGGAGGGAAATACCTCTCCCGGTTTTTGATGCCAAGTCAAGAGCCTGGGAGTTCTACTGGAACCTTCATTATCAATGGAGGCCCAGGTAGCAGCCACTGCCAAGTCGGCGTTTTTTCATCTGAAGCGGGCAAGGCAGTTGGCCCCTTTCCTGGAGCGTCGGGACCTAGCAACAGTGATTCATGCGACGGTCACCCCAAGATTGGATTACTGTAATGCCCTCTACATGGGGCTGCCTTTGTGTCGAACCCGGAAGCTGCAGTTGGTGCAGAACGCGGCGGCTAGGATGTTACTAGGACTCCCAAAGTGGGAGCACATACAGCCAGGGCTGCGCGAACTGCACTGGCTGCCAATTACATACCGGGTTCGCTACAAAGTGCTGGTTATTACCTTTAAAGCCCTATATGGTCGAGGACCTGCCTACCTGAGGGACCGTCTTTCCCCATACGAGCCCCAGAGAGCACTGAGGTCAGCAGGGAAGAACAAGCTGACTATCCCTGGGCCAAAGGAGGCGAAATTGTAGAACACCCGCGCACAGGCCTTCTCCGTTGCAGTTCCATGCCTATGGAACCAGCTCCCGGAAGAGGTGCGGGCCCTGCGGAGTCTTGACCAATTCCGCAGGGCCTGCAAGACCATCCTTTTTAGGTTGGCCTTTGCAGACTGCTGATTAAGGATCGCCGAACTGATGGATCTGCAAAAGTGACTTTTGTCTCAGTGAACTTCACCATCATGCAAACAGACAGAATAGTGCCAGGAACACCACTGTTACTGTTAAATTATGTCGAATGTAATCTAGAATGGTTTTTAAGATAATGCTGATTTTAAAATTATTGTATAACTTTTGTATGAATATGTTGTTAGCCGCCCTGAGCCTGCCTAGGCGGAGAGGGTGGGATATAAATAAAATTTATTATTATTATTATATTAATCACCCTTTGGGTGAAGAAGTACTTCTTTTTATCCATTTTAACCGGACTGCTCAGCAATTTCATCAAATGCCCACGAGTTCTTGTGAGAAAGGGAGAAAAGTACTTCTTTCTCTACTTTCTCCATCCCATGCATTATCTTGTAAACCTCGATCATGTCGACGTTTCTCCAAGCTAAAGAGCCCCAAGCGTTTTAACCTTTCTTCATAGGGAAAGTGTTCCAACCCTTTAATCATTCTAGTTGCCCTTTTCTGGGCTTTTTCCAATGCTATAATATCCTTTTTGAGGTGCGGTGACCAGAATTGCACACAGTACTCCAAATGAGACCGCACCATCGATTTATACTGGAGCATTAGGATACTGGCTGATTTGTTTTCAATTCCCTGCTTAATAATTCCCAGCATGGCGTTGGCCTTTTTTATTGTAATCGCACACTGTCTTGACATTTTCAGTGAGTTATCTACCACGACCCCAAGATCTCTCTCTTGGTCAGTCTCTGCCAGTTCACACCCCATCAACTTGTATTTGTAGCTGGGATGCTTGGCCCCAATGTGCATTACTTTGCACTTGGCCACATTGAACCTCATCTGCCACGTTGACGCCCACTCACCCAGCCTCAACAGATCCCTTTGGAGTGCCTCACAATCCTCTCTGGTTCTCACCACCCTGAACAATTTAGTGTCACCTGCAAACTTGGCCACTTCACTGCTCACTCCCAACTCCAAATCATTTATGAACAAGTTAAAGAGCATGGGACCCAGTACCGAGCCCTGCGGCACCTTTTCCACTCAACCTCATCTTCTTCAGACTGAACATTCCCAAGCCCCTCAGCCTTTCTTTATAATCCAGTACCTTTGTATGTTCTGTCTCATAGAAAGTACTATAATGGAGAAATGGAGATCAACAGGTATTTCAGCAATAGGTTGCTTATTTAAAAAAACGCCACCTAAGAACATGGCAAGAGCAGATAAGGTGGGATGTGTAAAGTAGCTCATACTTGGAGGCAAGTAAGTATACGTCAAAAAAAGGAGGGGCATTCTGAATAAATACGTTTAGTATTGTGTCAATGTTGCGGTTAAATTTAACTTATTAAATTTAGGGGGTTTCAGCAGGCTGTAGCTATTTTGTGAGGCTGGGAGCCCCAAAAGGCTGACTGAGGCATCAGAGCCCTCCTCCCCCCAGTAACTTCTAAAAAAGGGTCTTATAGTGGCAATTGCATATTGACAGAACTTCTGTTGCCAAGGCTGGTTTTCATCTCCCTTTTAATATGCTGCTGCTTTCTTGCCGGCTGCGAGGACTGGCTAGCATGACAATGCTTGTCCGACTTGGAAACAGTCTCTGCTTCATCCACTCAGTTTTGAAACTGTGTATTTGTTTGTTTTATTCAATTTATATCCCGCCCTACCAGGCAGGTGGGTTCAGGGTGGTTTCCATTAAGGAACTCCTTTGCATATTACACCACACACCACTGTTGTAGTCAATTCTCCAAGAGTTTACAGGGTTCTTAGTACAGGGCCTATGGTAAGCTCCAGGAGGATTGGCTACATCAGGAATGTGCGGTCTAATATGCTACAAAAAAAGCCATAAATAAGACAATAAATAATCATTCAACAATAAATGATGATTCATTAAAACCTCAACAGTTTTTGTTCAAACTCCCCTGAGAATATTGCTGAACTCTAAACTTGACAAACTTTCTAATATTTCCCCCTCACAAAACATAGGAACATAACCAAAACATATAAAGCAGACAGATGGAAATCTTCATCATGCCACTGTGGCCACATAGGAGAAAGTAACTTAAAAAGTATGATGGAGGGTAAGGTTATATTATGACAATTATAATTCCAGAAGCATTTTAAGGTAGATACTGAGCTGATATAATTTGGTACACTTTGCAGTGATGTCAGGGGTGTGGCATATGCAAATGAGTTGTGCTAATGAGCTCCAGCACTTCTCTTTCTACAAAATGACTCATAGAGATGCTGGTCCCAGGCTGCATAGGGCCTTGAAGGTTTGTACCATGAGCTTGAATCTGATCAGGTATTCAACTGGCAACCAATGCAATTTGCTCAGCACTGGCTGAATGCGTGTGTGTATAGACTCACCAGTCAGCAAGTGCGCCACTGCATTTGGTCCAAGCTGAAGGTTCCAGGTTAGACTCACAGGTAGGCCTGCATACAGCGAGTTGTGGTAGTCTAACCTGGAACTGACCATTGCATGAGTCACTGTTGTGAGGTCATGGAGGGAGAGATAAATTTACCCCTGAGAGATAGATTTACCCCTGTATAAATCGATGGTGCGGTCTCATTTGGAATACTGTGTACAATTCTGGTCACCGCACCTCAAAAGGGATATTATAGCATTGGAAAAAGTCCAGAAAAGGGCAACTAGAATGATTAAAGGGTTGGAACACTTTCCCTATGAACAAAGGTTAAAACGCTTGGGGCTTTTTAGCTTGGAGAAATGTTGACTGCGGGCTGACATGATAGAGGTTTACAAGATTATGCATGAGATGGCAAAAGTAGAGAAAGAAGTACTTTTCTCCCTTTCTCACAATACAAGAACACATGGGCATTCAATGAAATTGCTGAGCAGTCAGGTTAAAATGGATAAAAGGAAGTACTTCTTCACCCAAAGAGTGATTAACATGTGGAATTCACTGCCACGGGAGATGGTGGTGGCTACAAACATAGCCAGCTTTAAGAGGGGATTGGATAAAAATATGGAGCAGAGGTCCATCAGTGGCTATTAGTCACAGTATATATATGTGTGTGTGTGTGTGTTTACACACACACACATATATTGGCCACTGTGTGACACAGAGTGTTGACCTGATCCAACATGGCTTCTCTTATGTTCTTATGATAAGGATAAGGAGATGGGGGGAGAGATAAGGAACCAGCTTCCTGACCAGCTGTAATTGGTAAAAGGCCATTTTGGCAGCATTGGTGACCTGGGCCTCCATAGAAATCCCTTCTAGGCTCCTGACCATTTGGCACCTCACCAGTATCAGTGGCACCCCACCAAGGATTGGGACTTGGATTCCCCATCCCATCCCCGCACAAAGCAGGTACAGGACCTCTGTCTTCACTGGATTCAATTTCAGCCAGCTCTGTTGCAACCAACCAGCCATGGCCTTCATAGCTTTGGCCAGATTTTCTAGGGCAGTCGATCAACAAATGCAGCTGGGTGTCATCAGCACACTGATGACCAGGCCTTTTTTTTTAGCGGGAGCTCCTTTGCATATTAGGCCATACACCTCTGATGTAGCCAGTCCTCCTGGAGCTTACAGATAGGGTCGAATTCAAGAAATATCTGGGGACTTTGGGGGTGGAGCCAGGATACATTGGGGCGGAGCCAGGAGCAAGGGTGTGACAAGTATAATTGAACTCCAAGGGAGTTCTGGTCATCCCATTTAAAAGGACAGCACACTTTTTAAAATGTCTTCCTTCCATAGGAAATAATGAAGGATAGGGGCACCTTCTTTTGGGGCTCATAGAATTGGACCCCTTGGTCCAATCGTTTTGAAACTTGGGGGGTACTTTTGGGAGAGGCACTAAATACTATACTGAACATTTGGTGCCTCTACCTCAAAAAACAGCTCCCCCAGAGCCCCCAAAACCTCCAAATCAATTCCCCATTATACCTTATGAGAATCGATCTCCATATAGGGAATATTGAAGTGCTCAGCAGACATTTCCCCACCACCACCCGTTTCTGGCGACTCTGAAGCGAGGGATTGGCTTCTCTAGTCACGAGTTGCAGTCAACTTTCTCCAAGTAACAAAGACACCCCATCCCAAGAGGAACCTTTCCAATCGGAGACTAGAGCCTCCGGAGGAGGAAAGTCACATGGTGGCTTTGGAGGCGGGGCTTCCCCCCCTGCCGGCCAGCTAACTGGGGACCGGAAGGAGCCTGGATAAGCAGAGAAACCCCCACTGGGACCTGGGGATTGGCAAGCCTACTTACAGAATGGCCCTGTACTAAGAGCCCTATAAGCTCCTGGAGGATTGGCTACATCAGGGGTGTGTGGCCTAATATGCAAAGGAGTTCCTGCTACAAAAAAAGCCCCAATGATGACAGCCCAGCCCAAACATCCAGATTATCTGGGTGAGGGGTGCATAAAGATGTTAACGTCAGGGAGAGCATAGTCCCTTGTTGGACACCTCATACCTATGGGTAATGTGGAGATAGCCTCTCCCCAAGTGCCACCCTCTGTCCCTGACCATGGAGAAAGGAGGACAGCCACTGCAAAGTAGTCCCCGGCAATGTTCCCTCTAAGCTGCAGAGTCTTGTGAGCAAAAATTCTACTTTGTGAGCGACTGGCATTAAAGTCATGAGCTGCTGCATAAAAAAAGTAGTGTGCTCTGGGGGTCATCTTTCCTGAGCTAAGACAAAAATGTGTGAGCCGGAGGCTAAAAATCTGTGAGCTAGCTCATGCTAACTCAGCTTAGAGAGAACACTGGTCCCCGGAATCCCCATGCAGTATCAAAAGATCATAATCTACTGCATCAGAGGCTGCTGTTCAATCAAGTAGTAACAGCTGAGCCTCAGTCCAGCTGCCTCTGGAGGTCATCCATGAGGGCAACCAGCACAGTCTCCACTCCATCCAGTGTTCAGAGTGGAAGCCAGACTGGAAAGTATCCAGAAGCCCCTGGAGCTGCTCAACAACTGCCCTCTCAACCACCTGACCCAGGAATGGAAGGTTTGACACTGGGCAATAGTTGACTAGGAATGTGGGCTCCAAAGATTGCTTTCCCAGAAGTAGTCTCAATTTGGTGTATTGGTTAAGTATGCAGACTCTTATCTCGGAGAATGGGGTTTGATTCCCCCATTCCTCCACATGCAGCTGCTGGAATAGCCTTAGGTCAGCCATAGTTCTCACAGGAGTTGTCCTTGAAAGGGCAGCTTCTGGGAGAGCTCTCTCAGCTACACCCATCTCACAGGGTGTCTGTTGTGGGGGAGGAAGGTAATGGAGATTGTAAGTAGGGATGTGCAAAAAAAAAAAAAAATTCGGTAGTACACGGATTTGGAAATATACAGGGGGAAAAAATACAGAATCCCATATATTTCTGAATTCCGTAGTCGGAATAGCCGCATATACGGTAGATGCATGGCTATTTCAGAATATAGGGTCCCAATATACCCTATGGGCCATTGAAATCAATGGCAAATAGGGTATATTTGAAGCCGCCTGGAGGGGAGGGGGTTTGAGGGAGAGCCCCCAAATTTGCAGGGGACTCTCCCCTACAAACCCCCCAAGTCCCAAAAAGATTGGGCCAGGGGGTCCAATTCCTGGGGCACCCAAAGCCAAACCTAACTTCACACCAGAGAATCTCTATAGAACCCAAATGCACTATATTCATCTATCTACTCTATGAACCCTGCCACACAATCTGCTCAAGGTCTGCTCTGTAGACCTGGCTGCAGCAAACCCAGGTGCCAGCTCTCCAGCCCTGCCCCAAAGAACACAGGGAGAGCTGGCCAAGCACAACAAGCCTGCTGGCTCTGGGTCTCTCACCCAGGTGCCAGCTTCCCTGCCACAGAACACACAATCTACAGATGCCAGCTCTCCAGCCCTGCCCCAAAGAATGCGGGGAGAGCTGGCCAAGCACAACAAGCATGCTGGCTTTGGGTCTTTCACCCAGGTGGCAGCTTCCCTGCCACAGAACACACAATCTATGGATGCCAGCTCTCCAGCCCTGCCCCAAACAACACAAGAGAAGCGGTGGACCGCACCTAGCTCCACATCATTCTGTATCTGACACAAAGCAAGAAGCATTTAGACTTACCTTGAGTGATGGATGGTTGGCTGGTCTAGGCTGTTTTGCGTTACCCAGTGTGCACCACGAGGAGGAGAGCCAGAGTTGCACTGCAAATGAGGACGATCACTGGGAGGGCCTCAGATTATGTGAGAGGAAGGCAACCATTCCTTCTCTCTCAGTCTCAGACTCCAAAAATAACTCTATAGAAACATGAAAGTGACCCAGCCCACACACACCCTCACCAACCCCCACACCAACCAGAGGTAATTAAAAAAAAAAAAAAACGTGACAGAAAGAAAAGTAACTTTTAACCCACCCACCCCAAAAACCAGCACAATCAGAAAAGGCCAAGCAACTCAACTGTTAACAAAGTGGCCTTTTCACCAATAAGAAACCTCAGGCTAAATCAGTCAACAACACCCCCCCCCCCCCAAAACCAGAACCAGGAAAAGGGACAACAGGAGAAGGCCAAGAAACTCAACTGTTAAAAAAGTGGCCTTTTCACCAATAAGAAACCTCAGGCCAAATCAGTCAACAACACCCCCCCCCCCTAAAACCAGAACCAGGAAAAGGGGGACAACAGGACAGGAGGATGCAAAACCTGCAGCAATAGAGAATAGATCCAAACAGAAGGCCAACACAAACTCAACTGTTAAAAAAGTGGCCTTTTAAACAATGAAAATTAGGCCAAACAGCACCTCCCCTCAAAAACCAGAACCAGAAGAGAAAAGGAACAACAGCAGCACAACACAGCAGCAATAAATCAAACACAGAATCCTTTTAAAACAGTAAAAAAATTAACTTTGAACAATACAGGAACTTTACCAACCCCTCCTCCCCAAAAAAGCCTTCACCCTAACCCCAAGAAATCCAAGCCACCCAAATCAGGAAAAGTAAAAGGACACTGCACTTTTAAAAGTCCTCTCACTAAAGTAAATATGGGCAAATTGGCAAAAACCCCCCACCCCAGGCCCCCTCCCCCAGCAGAACCCCCTAACCCTAACCCCAAATAAGCTACCCACCACCCAAATCTGGATAAGTAAAGGGACTCTGAGTCTTAAAAAGTCTTTTTACCAACTAAAATAAAAACAAGAACCCCAAGACTGTCTTACTTTAGACGTCTTCTCTACTCCAGGCAAGTCTGGTAAGGCTGAGAGAGAGCAGCAGCAGCTGAGGCCATGGGCCAGCACAGCACAATCTCTCTCTCACACCAACACAACAGCAGTGGAGGAGTCCAGCCAGGCAGACTCCTTAAAAAGGTTCTCTGGCCCTACAGAGAGCAGTTTCAAAAAATAGCACTGCTCTGTGATTGGCCAGACAACAGTGCTTACTTGGATACCCAAGTAAGCAAAAGATCAAAAGAACAACAATGTTGCTGATGGCTGGGGGATCAACCGCACAACAGCCCTGCAAAGCATGCATTTGCAATGCATTTTGCAAATGCATGCTTTGGATTGGCTGCTGGGGCTCCTCTTCCCCCTCCCCCCCTCCCTGATCCCAGGGAGGCTATGGGAGAGGTGGGAAAAGGCTACCAAAGGCGGGAAAGGAGGCAAGCAGCTCCCCTGAGGCTGCAGAAGCCCCTTTCCCGCCTTTTCCATGGATTTCCGTATACTTCCGAATATCTATACGGAAGTATACGGGGAGCCATACTCAGCTCCCGCATAATGGGCCCCAGTTGGATTCGGCTGTATGCGATTCCGTATACAGCCGAATCAGGGGTGATTCGGCAGTTGATTCATTTCAGCCGAACTGAATGCACACCCCTAATTGTAAGCTGCTCTGAGATTCGGAATGGAGGGTAGGATATAAATCCAATATCATTACCACCACCACCAATAAATTGGGAATGTTCCTGATGTTAGGGACAAATTGAAAATTTCCCCCAGAGGAATCCGAATTTCATCTCCACAGGCTTTGACAAGCCATCACAGACATGGGTCCAGCTGCCAGGGTCCTGCTGACCTCCTCCTGGGAGGTTTGGCTGAATCAGTCCAGAAATGGACCAGAAGACAGCCAAGGAGCTTCCAGTTCACTTACTATCTTAACTGTGGCCAACAGATCATGGCAGAGCAACAAAATATTGTCCTCAACATAGCTCACAAAACCCTCACAGCCAATGGTCAATTCCTAATTGCATTGTTTTCCTTGCGACAGGGAAGTTAATGATCTAGACATCCTAAATAATTGTATTGGGTGAGAGTCAGCAGACGCAATGGAGGCTGCATAGAATTCCCTTGTAGCATCCTTCTATGCCATCTCATAGGCTTTCATAAGTGTCCTATAAGACACTTACAGCTTTGTCACACACCCCCCCCACCGTAACCGTTTTCTCTCTGGCTTCTGTCATGAGTCCTGATGAGGAGGAGCTAAAAGGGTTAACAGACCTGGAAGAGTTGCTAGCCAGTTCCTCAGCTGAACAAACAGCAGCTGGCCCATCTCTAGGCACCAGTATCAGCTGTTGATGATCAATCTCCTCCAAGCTCTCTTCCTCCCATCTCGAGAGTTCGAAGCAGGCTCCAGAAAGAACTTTCAGAGCGAAGACATGAAGCATGCCAATGTTTCAGATCTCTCAGCCCTGAGTTATAGCAGAGTCACTGCCACTCAGGGAACACGCTGATTGAAACTCCCATATAGCTCCCACCCAGGACCTGGTAACCTAGTGGAAGCAACAACTCTATTTTCTGGTTTGCATCCACACTCCTTCCTGATCTGTTTGATTTCCTTGGCACCCTGAGTTTTTGGCTTTTGGACATCGACTTCTGATTCCGGTTTGTGATTCTGCACTGGTGACTTGGCTTCTGCTTGACTTCCTGGTCTTTGACCTTGGACTGGCTTTGGACTCCTGCATGCCTGCACCCTGAGAACGTGACCGCTTCATCTTTCGCAGCTCCAAGGGTCTGTTCTGATGCGAGAGCAAAGAGGGTTCCGGGGAGTGATTTCATCAATGGCTTTCAAGAGCCAGCTGTGCCAGTCCTCCACCAGCTCATCTAATGCCCAACAGGGGGCACTGAAGACTATTTTACACAAGATGGTGTCATGGGGTGAACAGAAGTTGGAGCTCTATTGTGTGCAGTTCTGGAGGCCTCGCTTCAGGGATGTGGCCTAATGGCGCAGCTGCAGAGGAGAGTGTAACTCTAATAGCAGCTCTTTAGCACTGCAGGCAGAAATTCAGTTTAATGGGGGGGAATTTATCTTTCCCACACACTCAAAAGTTCAGGGTGGTGGAAGGGGAAGTTTTAAAAATACGCTGGGAAAGGAGAGCTGGAATAAAACCAACATTGTGGTGGCAACTGCCAGGGAAATAACTTCTTTAAAAATCTCTACAGCCAATAAGAAGCCTTGCTGGGCGAGAGCCTCCCCTGGCCCTGCCCACTTTTGAAAATAACTTGATGGGTACTCCCACATTGGGGTCCTTCCTTGGCATTATATAATGTTGGTTAACAGGGCTTTTTTTGTAGCAGGAACTCCTTTGCATATTAGGCCACACACCCCTGATGTAACTCACCCTCCTGGAGCTTACAGGGCTGTTGGTACCGGGCAAACTGTAAGCTCCACGAGGATTGGCTATATCAGGGGGTGTGGCCTAATTTGCAAAAGAGTTCCTGCTACAAAAAAAGCCCTGGTTAAGACATTTCTCACCAAGGTCTGGAATGATAAATGAAATTCACATAGGAGAAGTTAAGAATGATGAGAATTATTTTTAAAAAATGTTGTTCTCCCAGTTCCCTTGAAAATAAAATTGACTGTCGAGGGACCTACGAGTGGAGTTTCAGCCCCACGGCTAGTTCTTTCCTGGAAATCTCTCTGTCACAAAGAGTCAAAAAGTTTCTCGCTTTAGGTGGTATAGATAAAACCCTCTTGAGTCTTGTTACTTCTCTCACTTCTGGTGAGAAACAGGGCTTGTGTTTTCCAGCAGCGTTTGTGGAAGCATCAGAAGTTGTCAGAATTGCTAAGTTCAGCCTTAGGATAGAGCCCACCAGGAGAAATTTAGAATTCATAATGCAGCAGGTAGCACACATTAAGTTACTGTCTGATACAGTGCCAATTATTTTACCTTCTGTAGTATAGGTGATGCTCTGGAGATTGTCGGCAAATCTATCAGAATGAGATGGAGGCCATTTGATTTTCCTGGTCCTTTTGTGTGTGTGTGTTGGCTCTCTTCCGCTGGACATCTGAGAAACCGAAAGACAAGAGACGAGAATGAACCAGTTTTAAAATGTCACCAGTAATATTAATAAGCTTGGAAACAGCAAGGATAACAATACAAAGTTATCTAGTCTTAGCTAGTGTACAGCTAGTGCTAAGAGGGCCAGGAAGAGATCTGATGGAAACCCTGAGAATAACCCTGGGTTCTGTGATGGAAGAAAGGCAGGAAATAAATGTTGTACAATATGGTATAGAGAAGGGATGGCCAAAGTGTGGCTTCCTTCCTTCCTTCCTTCCTTCCTTCCTTCCTTCCTTCCTTCCTTCCTTCCTTCCTTCCTTCCTTCCTTCCTTCCTTCCTTCCTTCCTTCCTTCCTTCCTTCCTTCCTCTTACATTAAGCAGGTTTGGCCACCCCTAGTATAGAGATTAGTGTTTCAAGAGCCCCATGGTGCAGAGTGGTAAGCTGCAGTACTGCAGTCAAGCTCTGTTCACAACCTGAGTTCAATCCCAGTGGAAGCTGGGTTCAGGTAGACGACTCATAGTTGACTCAGCCTTCCATCCTTCCGAAGTCAGTAAAATGAGTCCCCAGCTTGCTGGGGGGAAAGTGTAGATGACTGGGGAAGGCAATGGCAAACCACCCCATAAAAGTCTGCCATGAAAATGTTGTGAAAGCAACATCATCCCAGAGTCAGAAACAACTGGTGCTTGCACAGGGGACTACCTTTACCTTTTAAATTTCTATACAAGTCTGGTGTAGTGCAGGGGTGTCAAACTCATTTGTTAGGAAGCTGGATCTGACACAAATGGGACTTAGTGGGGCCAAGCCATGCGTGTCCTAAAATGTAATGCCAGATACCAGAGATATAGACTTTATAAAGGACACAGGCAAAACACAATTAAATATATTATTTTTAACATAAAATACAAATATGCTTAAAACTCTTGCAATATTTTGTTTAAAATGGAAAGGTAGGGAACTAGTAGGATTTTGCAATGCAGTTTTAAAAATAAAACATCAAGGAAAAGCACAAGGATCACACAGCAGAAAACTAAAAATATAAAATGCTCTCAGCCTGGGAAAACATGAATTGGCAAGGCATTTCAAGTTTCTTCTGCCTTCTCTTTGCAAAGACTAAAACAGGAGTGAAGTTGCAAAGAAAATACAGAATGGATTTCCCATTCGGGCCTATGGGCAGAGCAGACCAGAATGATAAATCCACTCCATGTTTTCCTTGCAACTTTGTTTCAGTGAAGAGGTTTAACTCCATTGGTAACCCTAAAAAAGGTAAAGGTAGTTCCCTGTGCAAGTACCAGTCGTTTTTGACTTTGGGGTGACGTCGCATCACGATATTTTCACGGCAAGCTTTTTTATGGGGTGGTTTGCCATTGCCTTCCCCATTGGCAACCCTAAGGAGGAGTAATTCAGAAGATAGTGTTCCCAGGCTCTACAACAATTCAGAAAAGAATGCTTTCAGGTCTTTCTCCAATCATTCCCCAAGGACATGACATATGACATTACACTTACATTAACCTGAAACAAGTTATGGCAGAAGGCATAGTATGGATTCTGACAAATGTTGCCATGGATCTCCCTTTAGCTAAGAAGGATGCCACATGTCAAAGGCAGTGGGAGAGGGAGTCCCAGCTAATCAGGATAACATCATGAGCTTGCATTGATGAATTGTCACTCTGGAATATTAGCTACATATCAGCCTGATAAATGGAGCATCTTGAAGCATTGGTAGTCTTTCAGAAATAGGGTAATATGCCCAATTTTGGCTCCACAGATGACACAATTCCTGCATACATGAGTGTCCACAATCCATCCCAACAGATCTGGACTTACAACCCACACTGCAGTTCACCTCTCCTGGCAAGGGCCAGCAGGCCAAGACAAGCAGGAGAAGGGAATTGGATAAAACTATGGAGCAGAGGTCCATTAGTGGCTATTAGCCACAGGTAGATGAAACTCTCTGTCTGGGGCAGTGATGCTCTGTGTTCTTCGCTCTTGGGGGGCACAGTGGGAGGGCTTCTAGTGTCTTGGCCCCACTGATGGACCTCCTGATGACACCTGGGTTTTTTTTTGCCACTATGTGACACAGAGTGTTGCACTGGATGGGCCATTGGCCTGATCCAACATGGCTTCTCTTATATTCTTATGATGGGACCAAAGGACAAGCAAGAGGACCATAGAGACCTGGGAGAGGAGCCCCACTCAGCAGGGAAACGAGGTCAACCAAGGGAGGCAAGATGGGCCTCCCAGATGACTTGGGATGGGCCTGTGAGGGCCAATCAAAGGCACCTGAGCAGCCCATCCACCTGGACTCACTAGAGGAGTGGGGTCAGGACAATGGATATACAGGGGAAATGAATGCCCAAGGCTGAAGAGTAGAATCACAGAGCTCACCTGGCATTAAGACTGGATGGCCAAGCACAGAGAGAGACATAGGTGTTTGAGCAGGGGGAGAACATGGCAGAAGAGGAGGAACTCTCCCTTTTCAATTCTGAGGCCTAAGGCGGACAACATTTGCTGAGCAACATTTTCACCTCCTGGAGCCTCCACCCCATCAGGAGTCCAGTCCCGGAGAACAACTGCTGACAATTAGCTTATCTTTTCTGATGCTCCCAGCGAATTTCAAGTGCAACCCTTCACCACGAAATTAATTCCCTCCAATACTTGAACTGGTAGCCCCTAAGGCGTGTTTTGTTGGTACTCATGCTTAATGATAAACTACCTAAGGTATCTTTGGGGGGGGGGGGAATCACAGGCCAACAAAAAAACATGTCAGGTAAGTCTAAAGACCTCTTTATCTCCAGTATGATTTTGATATTGTGCTTTGTCCTTCAACATATAAATTACCTCTTCCTCCTTTACATCCTCCCTACAAGGTCATCACACCATTACCAGCAAAGAATTCCAAGATAAAACAAGCAGTGAAACTTTCAGGTCATCCTTCTTCCGATTGCAGAGGAGAGTGTGTGCCATTTCGAAGCATAATTCAGGATTCAAAGGAGAGGGGAAGGGCTCAGCTGACACGTTATCTTGACACACTGTTCTTTAGCCACAGGTTCTTCTATTAATCATGATCTTCATCATACTGCTGCAGCCTCATTCACCCAGTGTGTCATTGCATATCAGCAGCATCAAAGCTTGAGATGTAGGCTAATCTAATATCATGAGTGCATCTAAAATACTCAGAAATAAAAAGATTATGAACCTAGAGTTGCTAGCTCTAGATTAGGAAATACCTGGAGACAGGGCTTTTTTTGTAGCAGGAACTCCTTTGCATATTAGACCACACACCCCTGATGTAGCCAATCCTCCAAGAACTTACAGGGCTCTTATTACAGAGCCTACTTTAAGCTCCAGGAAGATTGGCTACATAAGGTGTGTGTGGCTTAATATGCAAAGGAGTTCCTGCTACAAAAAAGCCCTGCTGGCTGGAGATTTTGCGGGTTCTTTCATTTTCCTGTTAGTACAAAGAAATTGGCCTGCTCATCCTTACCTTGTGATAGTGTAACCCTGACTCCACTAGAGGGAGCTACAGAGCAGGGCTTTTTCCTATAAGAAAAAAAAAGCACAATTTCCCTTCTCGACTGGAAGGCCTGAAGCTACAGGAAGGAGCACTCCCACCACAGAAGCACTCTTTGCTGTGAATACTTATATTTTGTTCTCGGTATGAGAATTTTCTATAATATTTGCTGAAAGGGAGGGTTGTGTTTATATTAATTGATTATCAGTCTGTATGTTGATTGTTGTTGAGCTTATATGAAATGGATGTTATAGAAAATTTCCTTTCATATGGTTATATTCAGCAATGTGAGTAAATTGCCCCACTGAGATCACAAACGTGTGTTTTTGCTAACTATGCTTAAAAGTTTAGTGGTGGGGGACAAGGAAATGAAGACTGTATTCAGGGGAACTGCATTGCTGTATTTTTATTTATTTTAGGGAATGAGAATCCCCTGACTCCACATGCAAAGTCTCCCAACTCCACCCCCAAAGTCCCCAGATATTTTCTGAGTTGAACCTGGCAACCCTATCAATAAAGTTTATATTCAACAGTAAATACATGCTGATTTTGATATTTTCCCCAATCTTCAATACAATAAAGTACTTGTGCCCAAAATGTTAATATTAATTTTCAAAGTGCCAAGGGCCAGAAGAGGGCAGGCCAACAGATCCGGCTGATGGCAGACAGTAGTGTCTTTGCTTTCTCTTTTTCCCCTTTTTCCTTTTTACCAATTTTTTCCATTGTGTTTTGCTTGTACCGAGCTCCTGCGCAGAGTGTAGGTAAGATTAATGCCACCTAATCCACGAGAGTATGTGAACGGAAAAGAATATAGGAATTCATTTATTTTCATTAAACCAAGACAGCAGAAAAGTTATGTTGGGAGCGAAAGATTAATCTGTGAGCAGAATAAATGGCAGAGAGAGAAATTGATGCTCTGACTTGGCAAAGCATTTGACAGGAGAGAGTTAACGTACTGACTTAAAGCCTGATGTGGCTGAAAAGGATGTTTGCCCAGGATTTGAGATAATGCTGAGCATTTGAGCTATTGTTTAATAGCATTTGAGCTATTCATGATGACAAAAATCTGGATTCTCCTCCCCCCCCACCCCCTTAAATACTTCTTTGCCACTTCTTCCTCAAAGCAGTTCTATCAAAGGTTGCAGTCAGATGGGGATTTTGGTCTGGCATAGCCACCCCTGGATTTAACGTGCATGATCTGTTCACCATGGCCTGCTCTTCCTTACCTTGTGATAGTGTAACCCTGACTCCACTAGAGGGAGCTACAGAGCAGGGCTTTTTCCTATAAGGAAAAAAAAGCACAATTTCCCTTCTCGACTGGAAGGCCTGAAGCTACAGGAAGGAGCACTCCCACCACAGAAGCACTCTTTGCTGTGAATACTTATATTTTGTTCTCGGTATGAGAATTTTCTATAATATTTGCTGAAAGGGAGGGTTGGGTTTATATTACGTAATTGATTATCAGTCTGTATGTTGATTGTTGTTGAGCTTATATGAAATGGATGTTATAGAAAATTTCCCTTCTAGACCAGAAGGCCTGAGGCTACAGGAACTCCCACCACAGAAGTACTCCTTGCTGTGAATATTTATATTTTGTTCTAGGGATACCATAAGCTCCTGTGGAGATGCTCCTGTGGGCATCTGAGCAAAAAGGCACAGCTTGACGGGGCATCTTCCTCAAGAAAGCCTGGTTAAACAAGAGTCAGAAGGACTGAGACCCCAAGTCTCTCGAATGCAACAGGTTTGAATTGTTATGATTGTTATATATATTGAATTGCTGTTTCAGTACAATGTGTTTCTGAATTTGGTTTTGTTGCTATTCTCAAAACTGCAAGTGCAATTCTCAAAACTGCAAGGTAGGATCACACTGTCATAGATGTGAACTTTTCCCTCAGTTCTTTAATAACGTGTGTATGTCTGTCTGTCTGTCAAGCATGCATATTTCTGTGTGCCATGATGGTTCCTTAGATGAAGAGCAGATCACCAACCGCTCCTCTTCCCCCCTCCTTTACACCCTAGGGGCAAGTAATAAATCCATCTGGCCCAAGGATGTTTATTTTTAGCCTGGCCGGTGACAGTGTGATGTTCCTCTCCCCCAGATTCACACAGACAGGTCTTATCTGGTCTCAGAGAAGTGTGAGAAAGGGAGATGTTTTTAATAGCCTACATTCCTTAGTAATAAAAGAGATACTATGTTCTTGGAAGTAATGACGTACACAGGCTTACATAGTTACTTTATAGGATAGTTTCAAAGGTTATCATGCAAACCTTTGAACCCGTGACTCAAACTGCATCTGCTTGATAACCTTTGAAACTATCCTATAAAGTAACTACATAAGCCTGTGTACGTCGTTACTTCCAAGAATTCTGTCCTTGGTAAAGCTTTTGCGTTTCTACAATAAAGCAACTTTTGATTCAACAACAAAAGACTAATTATTGAGAAATATCTATCTATCTATCTATCTATCTATCTATCTATCTATCTATCTATCTATCTATCTATCTATCATCTATCTATCTATCTATCTATCTATCTATCTATCTATCTATCTATCTATCTATCATCTATCTATCTATCTATCTATCTATCTATCTATCTATCTATCATCTATCTATCTATCTATCTATCTATCTATCTATCTATCTATCTATCTATCTATCATCTATCTATCTATCTATCTATCTATCTATCTATCATCTATCTATCTATCTATCTATCTATCTATCTATCTATCTATCTATCTATCTATCTATCTATCTATTCTTCATCTATCTATCTAATCTCTGTTTCCATAAATTCCATAGGTTACAATAGGACAGCCTAGGAACAGAGTAAATAGTTCCTGGTGGCAAAGTCTTTCTAGGGCTTCCAAGGCGTATTCCTAGCCATCTGATCAGACTGAATACACCATGCATGCACAGGAGTGGTCTGATCACGCCGCATGACTATTCCACTCTGGGCAGGCGGGTGCCAGCTGATTGCTGCGGAGCGTCTCTGACTGGAGCAGCTTTTTGAAAGTTGAGAGACGATCCTGTCTGATCGCACCCAAAGAGAGTTGTTTAAAACAAATCCAGAAATCAAACATCAAAAATAAGAACAAAATGGAATAGTTTAGCCTTAAAGGCTCGCTTTAAAAGCTCTGTTTTTAGCTTCTCATCCAGGGCAGCAGAAATGTAATAGGCCTCACTTCCCTGGGTAGCTCTTCCATAGGGCCAGAACACCACAGAAGAAGCCCTCGTTCAAGCTACCTTAAATCTAACCTTCCTCACTAAGAAGAAGAAGAAGACTGCAGATTTATACCCCACCCTCCTCTCTGAATCAGAGAATCAGATCAGCTTACAATCTCCTATATCTTCTCCCCCCACAGCAGACACCCTGTGAGGTGGGTGGGGCTGAGAGAGCTCTTACAGCAGGTGCCCTTTCAAGGACAACCTCTGCGAGAGCTATGATTAACCCAAGGCCATCCCAGCAGGCGCAAGTGGAGGGGTGGGGAAACAAACCCCGTTCTCCCAGATAAGAGTCTGCACATTTAACCACGACACAAGCGAATATTTAATAAACTCTCCATTGAGGATTGGAGTTCTTCCTCAAGTCCAGTGAGTATGAGAGTCCTAGAACACAGGGCTTTAAATGTCAAAAACTTGAGTTCAACTCAGAGCCTGCTTTGGCGGGAGGGTGGGATATAAATCGAACAAAGAAACAAATAAATAAACAAACCAAACTGGCATCCCAATGTAAATGTTCTAAAACCTCAGTTAAAGGAACTGAAGCAGCTTGCTGCAGTCCACATATATCCAGGCGACTGCATTTTTTGCCTAGAGATTCAAGGACTGCACATTAAGCAATGAAGAACCAGGATATTTGATAGTTTGTTGTCCTATCAGCTAAGTGCTGCAAGAGAGATGCCACTCTTTGTACCACTCAGTCTGGGAAACAAGTATGGTTGCCAGCCTCCTGGTGAGGCCTGGAGATCTGCTGCTTTTACAACTGATCTCATAGCAGAAATAAGCTCCCCTGGAGAAAACGGCTGCTTTAAGGAGTGGACTCTGTGGCATTGTATCAAGCTGAGGCCCCTCCCCTCCCCAAACCCTGCCCTCTTATGGGCCCATCCCCATAATCTCCGGGTATTTTTCCAACACAGACCCGGCAACCCTAGAAGTAAGATAGTGGTGACACAAAGCCAGAGAGCCTATGTGGTGGTTCCCTAACTATGGCACGGGATTCCCCAGTTTGGAGGCCCTCCCCCCACTTCAGGGTTATCAGAAAGCGGGGGAAGGGGGAAGGGAGGGAAATGTCTGCTGGGCACTCCATTATTCTCTATGGAGACAGATTCCCATAGGGTATAACGGATAATTGATCCGCGGGTAGCTGGGGCTCTGGGGGGCTTTGTTCTCTTTTCTTCTTCCATATTTGCAGTGGTCTCTACACATCACCTATTATCTTTGGCACCTGTTATCAGTGATCAAAAAGTATAACCTCTAAAGTATTAGAGGTTATACATCTAAAGTATAACCTCTGAGGATTTTAGGCTTCTGCTATATATATTTTAATGCTTTGACTCCAATCCTTTCCTGATTTGAGCCATTTTTGGGGTCTCCTGAACTGTCTAATATTTTGGAGTAATAGCTTTGAATGTTTACCAGCTAGCAATATTTGTATTGTCTGGTTTATCTTTTAAAATGCAGAATTTGCCAATGAGGCTCTAATCCCCACTCTTTTTATCTCCCTATAATGCAGTTATTTGTAAATGAGTAATTTAGCAGACTTGATACTTTTTTTGCATTTGGTGACAAACACATCTAATTCTGCCAATGTCAGAGCTGTAAATTTCCCCAGTTTACTTGATACTGATCATTGTACATGGCTGTCTCTGTTCTTGTACTGCCACATAGGAGTTGTAGTTATTTTTCTGGAGAAGACTATAGTTTTGCAGACAAGCACATAGCCCTCAGTCTGTGCCATGGTGCCTTCACATAATCTTGACCAGCACATAAAGCAACTTATGTACAAAAGCTCATAATGCCCAGATGCTTCATGTTTTCCTCTAGGTCTGAGGCTCAAAGCATTGACTATGAGATCTTTGCAATGAATGTCAATAAATCAAAAGTAGGTTTGCAACTTATAGATGTGCACACTTGAACAACATTTGAACAGCATATTCAAGACTGGTACAGCACAGACATTGTCTGCAGTTTTTGATGCAATAATTCACAGCAAGAGATGATATTTATCAGACTGCAAAAAAAATATTGCAAGAGGGCTAATGTTTTAAGTCAAAAAAATTGTTTGTCTGTGCCCCCTTTATGCAGTTTATATGTCAGTTACCTGGCATTACATCTTATGACACCCATAGCCCGGCCTGACAAGGTCTTATTTATGTCAGATTCGGCCCTCATAACAAATGAGTTCAACACTGCTGCTCTAGCCTACCTGTTAAGATCCTCTTCCTAAATTTTGCTTGATGTGCCCATATAAAGAAGTGGAGTGGGTGGCTAACAGAGATGGGCTTTTTCAATCCCTCTGGAATGCTTTCTGCCTTGAGGCTCACTGGCACCTACTTTATCATACTTTAGATACCAGGTCTATGTCAGCTCTGGGACTATCTTTAATTAAAGAAGGCTTTCAGTGTGATCAGAAAGCTGGCTTTATTGATAGATAGAACGGTAGCAATACACGTCTCTGTTAGAACTGGCTCACCTGCGAGGTGACCAGTCTTGTATACCTTATCTAGGGCCGTTAAGCAGCCTGCCAAAACCACAGTGCAAAAAGCCCACATACAGCAATGCAAATCGCTTCCCACCAACACCTTTCTCACATCAGACAGTGGGCAGCTGAGCTGTCTCTGCAAAAGATAAAACGGCCTTGATAAGCCAGGCTTCACTCACTTCTGCAGGGCATAAAGGAATACTTATGACGATTACAAAGTGAAAGGACACAAAGGAATACTTATAATGGTTACAAAGCGAAAGGGGAAGCACAGGCAAAGTGAGCAAGGTGCACCCTCCCCCATCCTTCTTACATCAAGAGCATTTGGCCATACGCCCCTGAGATAGCCAATCCTCCTGGAGTGGACAGTAGGCCCTGTACAGAAATAGCAACATGGCAAGGACCCTTGACAGTCTAAACATTTCCTTTCCCCAGCTTTAAATTGAAGAGTTTCATCTTTTAAAGGCTGTTATTATGATCCCCCCCACCCTTTCTAGCCTGAAAGCTGTTCTATGGCTTGTTTTAATACTGAAAATGTTTATGACTCTTGTTTTCATGATTTTGCTGTATTTTTTCCTTCACTTTGTGAGCCATCTCAAGAAGGTCTGTGGAGAGGCAGCATATGACTTTCCAAATAAATGGTACAGTGGTGTTCTTTGTGTTTAGGATAAGAAAATTTATGCTGAGGGAAAAATAAATTACTGGTGGCTGGACCTCTCCCTCCCAAACAAGTGGCAGTGCCAAGGTGACAGCTAACCTCCTTGGGTAGAAAATGAAAGAAAAATCAGTGATTTATTCATAGCCAATACATTTTAGAACCTTATCATCAACTCCACGTTCCCAGAGGTATATTAAAATTTGTCAGTTGCTAACATCAGAAACAAGAAATAGCCATTTCAGAAGTTTTTAAATTAAAAAACTCTAATGAACACCTTCCTTGAATTATCTCACATGTTTAACACTTTGTCATGCATACAGACACAATATCTAATGAGGGGTTTTTATGGGGGTGTGTGGAGAAAAATGCTTAAGCATGTTAAAAGCAGCAGTGGTCTTGAAAAATTTTACCTTCAGTCATGGTGAGATTTCTCTTGGGTAGGTAGGATAGGTGGACACTTTTGCTGTGCAGCTTTTAAAAATAGACATCTCTCCCCACCCCCCCCACAATCCTCCCCATCTACTAATTGTGAATTCTGGGGAAAACAAACTTGGCTAATACTTCAAGCACAATTTTTGAAAGAACTGTAGAATAACGACACACTCACTCCGTTATTCTACAGTTCTGTTTACCTCCATGGTCCCTGTCAGAACTGGAAGAACTTCAAACGAGGCCCAAGACTTTGTTGCAAAAGTATAGGCATTTATTGAGAACTGCAGAGCTGAAGGTACAGGATAACACTGATATCGAAAGTTAGCATTGGTTACATTATATGCGGTTGTGCGACAGCAATAAAACGATCTTTCACACGGCCAGAGACGATAGTCTGTTTCTCAGGGTCTGTTATCAGTAAGGGACGATGGAGTCCTGCTGAGAGAGCCTGACCGGCCCGGCTTCAAAGAGCCACCTGCAGATGTTGACCAGAGGCTATCTGTCACCCTTCAGTGATCACAGTTTGTTTTGAAATGCACAGAACTGTTTGTTAGTTGCCAAAGCAAGGTTGCAGGGGTTAGTGCCTGGTTACAATATGGAGTCACATAGGCTAACAGCATATAGGAAAGTTACAAGTTCTGACAGTCCCATTCTCCGCTGACAATTTTTGAAAGAAACAGGAATCCTGGGCTCTTTTCTAATTTGGTCCTTGGGTGATAAGGATGAAGCAGTTGTCCCACTTACAGTAATGTTTACAAGCACACTTTTAGCACAGCACTAGTTTCGAACAAGGAAGACAAAATAAATTGGTGAAAATGCACATCCTCTGTCCCTTCTCTACATGTGCCTTAGCTGGAGAGCCAGTTTGGTGTGGAGAGCCAGTTTGGTGTAGTGGTTAAGTGAGCGGACTCTTATCTGGGAGAACTGGGTTTTCCCCCCCACTCCTCCACTTGCACCTGCTGGAATGGCCTTGGGTCAGCCATAGCTCTTCCAGAGTTGTCCTTGAAAGGGCAGCTGCTGTGAGAGCTCTCTCCAGCCCCACCCACCTCACAGGGGGTCTGTTGTGGGAGAGGAAGGTAAAGGAGATTGTGAGCTGCTCTGAGACTCTTTGGAGTGGAGGGCGGGATATAAATCCAATATCTTCTATCTTCTTCTTCTTCTGATGGCAAAATCTAGGACAGCCTCTTTAGCTTAACTGTTCTAGTTCTCTACTGAGTTCACCTCAAAGCTTGCTCCCTGTCTCCCAGGTGAGCACATGGCCATCTCAGGAATTGAGTCCTGTGTCCAAAGCAAGATAGAACAATAATTTGGTATATGCTTTCAGCTTCACGGATATTATATGCGCAAATGTGGAAGCAAGACAAAATACCAGAAAAGTGGGAATGGACTTTGTGTCAGGCGTGGGTTCATTGAAGCTCACAAGTAAGCAGACTTAGTATTTTGAAACAAAGTTGTCTTTATTGGACACTTCAGTTACTCCAGCATTTATTTATTTATTCCGTAATTTATATCCCGCCCTTCCCACAGAGTGGCTCAGGGCGGCTCACAACAAACGATAAAACAATAAAACAAAGCAAAGTTATTACATTTAAAAGTTAAGCATTTAAAAACCTAAAAACTATAACATTATAACATTAAACGACACAGTATAAAACACAGCAGTCTAGCAGGCTACATTTATCCAGTCAGGCGTAGGCTAACCGGAAGAGGGTTGTCTTACAGGCCCTGAGTAAGCATGGCAGGTATTGGAACTGATGGAGATCAGCTCGAACTATTGGCATTTAACCTTCTACATCAAAGCAATTGTTTCTACCCCCTAATTCCCAAAACAAAAGGTTACTTTGCATGTGAGACTTTTCCCAACGCTTCCCCCCATTATCTATTCAGCTGGTGGTTACAATTCCCAGAGGCAATGTCCTTGGGGCCTCTGGAGAAGAGGTGCGAATCTGGCACACACTGTCTACTTCAAAGAGACCTTGGCAACCTTTGATATTCCTGGGAAGCTGTCCTCTACTCTTCCCCCCTCCCTCCTGGCTATTCCCAGCTTCTATATTAGTTAGCATTTCTATGCAGCATTGAGTATGGTTAGTAACAGCATTGATTAATATCATGAATGAACAGAGCCTGACATACTGCCCCCCCCCTAAGCTCTTGCTCGGGGTTTGTCTGGGTGCAGTAAGTAAAATTGCTTAAGCAGTTGCGGAGCGTTTAGATCAGAGGCTTTGACCCATTCATCGCAGCTGGGCGGGAAGTAGCGCCAGCGCACCAAATAGTAAAGCACCCCCCTCTGGATTTTAGAGTCCAGGATCTCTTTGACTTCGTGGTGCTTCTGCCCCTTCACCAAGATGGGCTTGGGCTCCGGCCCACAAGGGTGTCACCTCGACCCACCCGGATCTCGACGCAAAAGGCTGCAATGGAAAACAGGGTGCACTTTATTAAACAGTTTGGGCAAGTCCAGTTCTACAGTCACTTGGTTGATCACTGTTTTTATTTTGAAGGGCCCAAGGAACTTGTATGCTAGTTTGGGCTTTGTAATTGGGCTTTGTAATCCTTTTTGGGCAGTTCCAGGTTTTCCTGGATCACCTTCCAGGTTTTCTCCAACAGGCCCCACCACTGCTGACAGTCTGTGGGTTTGGAGTCGCTAGCCCCTCCCGGCAGCGAAGGGAATGGTTTCCCCTCATAGCCATTAACCGCTTGGAAGGGAGTCATTTTAGTGGAGCTGCGAAGGCTATTGTTGTATCAATACTCGGCAAATGGCAGCAGCTTGTCAGACTTGGAACTTCAAAGTAAAACGGACCATCGTTTGTAGCAGATTAATCCATTTATTTGAGAACTAGTTGTCTAGGACAGGGACGAGTTGAGATTGATACAATTCAAAGCAGAACATGCCATTTTAACCTCTAACAGCAAAAGCTAAACAATAAAACCATTCTCACACTTTCGGGAGGCAATAGCCGGTTCTCAGGCCTCCTTATCTCTTTCTCAAGGAAGGAACCCTGCTGGTTACCTTGAGGCTCACTATCTTCAAAGCCCTGTTACATTTGTTAGTGCTATGCGAGGAATTCCCATGGGAGTTAGTAGCAGTTACAACAATGTTTGAAATGCAAGCTTTTATTCACAGGGTTAGTAGAAATATTCAAAATGGAGTTAGTTAGGGCAAGGGGACATGAACAGTTTAAGGCACATAGAGCAGGTAAGTTCCATTGTCTGACATACTGCCTCCCCCCTAAGCTCTTGCTCGGGGTTTGTCTGGGTGCAGTAGGTAAAACTTCTTTAGTAACTGCGGGGCTCGTAGGTCTGTTGACTTAACCCACTCGTCACAGCTACTGGGGAAGTACTTCCAACGAACCAAGTAGTACAACACCCCCCACTGTACCCTGGAGCCCAGGATTTCTTGCACCTCATGGTGGCTCTGGCCCTTCACTTGAATAGGGGTTATCTTGTAGTGCCTTGTTTATGGTGCACTTGTAATTGGCGCATATGCGCACGTCCCCATTGGGCTTCACCGGGGTTACTATCGGAGTTTCCCATGTGGCGTAGGAAACCGGTTCTAGCACTCCGCTGTGAGGCAGTCCAGCTGCTTCAATTTTGGGCTTCAGATGGAAAAGAACCCGTCTGGCCTTTAGCCGTATCGGCCGCACGTGGGGGTCGAGGGGTAAGGATATGGGAGGACCCTTGTAGCATCCTTGTAGCATCCCCATCAAACACCTCCGGAAATTCCCTGCACACATGCTCAAACCCCTGCGTCCCCAGCTGCTGCACCCCCACGATCTGAATTCCCAACAGTCGAAACCAGGCCAGGCCCAGCAGTGTGGTGAGCTGGCGTTTGACCACAAGTATATCCAGTTTCCCCCTAAAGCTCTTAAACTCCACCCTCACCGTGGCCCATCCCAGGATCTGTACGAGGTTCTTTTGGAAGTCCCGTAGTATGAAACCGGCTGGTCGCAGCCTGGGCCGGCCATATGGGCACAGTTTTCTTAGGGACTCCTCCAAAATTATGGAGATGGAGGAGCCCGAGTCCAGTTCCATCAGGCAGGGGCTGCCCTCGATCCTGATCGATACCTTGACCTTGTCGGGGGTATTGCTGGGCAAGTTCATTACCTGCAGGCTGGTCGAAGCGGTCGAGTAGTCCTCGGTCGAGTCTTGGCTGGTGGACTGGCGTCTGCGGGCGGTCTTGGCCCGGCAAGCCCGCGCAATGTGGCCCATTTTCCCGCAGTTCCTGCAGTCCACGTTGTGATAGGGCAGTTCCGATGCTCGTGCGGGTCCCCGCAGCTTGCGCACTTGGTGATGGTTGGTTTCTCTGTCACTCGTGGCCACTGGGTTGCTCTCGGTCCCATCCCTGGTTGGCGGTGTAGCTGGTGCGTCTCCTTCTCCTCCGGGTGGCTCGGCGCTATCTCCTCCTGGTGGACGGCTTCTGCCTGCGGGTTGTGGAAAGCTTTAGTGGCTCTCTCGAATGCAGTAGCCTCGTTGAAGGCGCCCTGGAGAGTGAGCTCTTCCTTTGCAAAGAGCTTTTGCTGTAGTCTTTCATCCCTCAGGCCCCAGGCAAAACGGTCCCTCAGGGCCTCCTCTAGCTTGTCTAAGCTACAGTTTCCCGCGATTTGGCAGAGAGCGGCCAGGTATTTGGCTGCTGTCTCTCCCGCCTCTTGGTCCCTCTTGTGGAAGAGGAATCGGTGGGCGATGATTGAGGGCTGGGGCAAGAAGTGCCCAGTAAGGAGTTGGACTATCTCCTTGTACGTCTTCTCTGTGATCCTTGCGGGGGCCGAGAGACCCTTGGCGATCTCAAATGTGGCCTCGCCGCAGACACTCAGGAGCATGTCTCTCTTACGGCTGTCGTCCGTTATCACATTTGCTCGAAGGTAGCAATCGGCCCGCTCCATGTAGGTCTCCCACCTCTCTGGTTTAGCGGGGTTGAATTCTTCGAGACGACCCGTCGCTCCGCTCGGGTTAGCCATGATGGCTGCGGCGGTGGGTGCTTCCGTCTCCCTAGATGGTGTGTCTTCTTCGTCTCCAGCCAGCTCCGCAAAGTCCTTCTTCGGGAGTTACCTGGCTAGGATCCCACCTTCGTCGCCACTGTAATGTACTGAGTCATGAGACAGTCTGAAGGCAACATGCTTTATTCGGTGGTACATTACAAGATAGACAACACGCGGGCCGGGTCCCGCTTATATACATTCCCCAGAACTGCCCCCCAGTCTGACCAGTCCAATTCTGGCCAGTCAAACTTCCCGCCACAGATCTTGATGGGCAGGGCGTCTAGTGAGCTACATCCGGGGACCCGTGGGTTTCCCTGGGTCGCCTCTGTAGCGATCGCCATGCGGTACCTAAGCTTATGTTTCAAGACATAACATCTTCCCCGGTCATTACACTTCCCCCCCCCCCCCCCCAGCAAGCTGGGTACATATTTTACCAACCTCGGAAGGTTGGAAGGCTGAGTCAACAATTGCTGGCGCAATGATATCATTTGGAGTGGGCTCTCGCAGGGAAGCAGATGTGTGCTTGCGATGAGTCGGCTACAATGGAGCGTTCAAACATAGAAAGTATGCGCGGGAGTCGTTGGAAGCATTCTTATTCTGGATTTATGTACTATCACAAAAGTCCGCATCTCAGTCATGGCAGTTCGGGACACGAACAAGCCAACGACCATTGTCAGATGCTGATGTTTGGACAACCGCATAAAATCCGACATGCATCTGGCTTTCATTTATGCCCAGCTTGTCAGTTTATGTGCGTCTGACCTCGGCCTTGGTGATCTTTGACAGTGGTTAATCTTTAAAGAAACTATATATAGATTACAGTTTAAAAAAATAGAATTATTGGATTATAACTTTTTCGTTTACTTGCTAACGACTAAGAAGATGGACTATAATTATAACCTTTGGGCTTTTTAGAGAAAGATTCTTTAATAGATAGAGTTTATTACCTTATAACAAACTAAATTAAATAATAATATGGAGATGTTTGTTAAGGTGGAAGGCACTGCTGGGGGTCACTAAAAGGGGGGGTGGGGTGGAGAAAATGTGATATATGTGTATGTGTATATATGTGTATTAACATTTTATGACAAATGATAACATACCATTACAATATATTACATTATTAAAAAAAAAAAAGGAATTGAGTCCTGTGTCCCTTCATCGCCTGAGCATCCCAAAGAAAGAGACCACCTTCCTTTTGCAAGAAGATTTTATTATCTCTGTTTCTCCCTCCCACTTGACCTAGCCAGGCCAGGACAGAGTTTATAGCAGGGGTTGCCAAACTGCAGCTCAGGAGCCAAATGTAGCTCTTTCATACCTATCATGTGGCTCTCAAAGCCCCACCACTCTGTTGGCCAGTTTGGAGAAGGCATTGGCCTCTTTACATCATTCTCTAAGCCAAGGCAGCCAGCATTTAAAATTCCTTCCTTCCTTCCTTCCTTCCTTCCTTCCTTCCTTCCTTCCTTCCTTCCTTCCTTCCTTCCTTCCTTCCTTCCTTCCTTCCTTCCTTCCTTCCTTCCTCCCTTCCTCCCTCCCTCCCTCCCTCCCTGTCTCCCTGTCTGCAGATTCAATAACGAGTCAATGTAGATACAAAGAACTAGTTTATTGATGCTGGTTACTTGCGGCCTTGGCCGGAGCTTGAAAAGACTGAAGACCGTATAATAGATACATTACATATAAGGAACTCTTCAAAGGGATTCCTATGGGCCGGGGAATCTAGCAAAGGGAACATTCACACATAGATGTTACTAATACATTCTCATGTTGGTACTCCCAGGCTTCCTGTCTCCCCCAAGCCTGAGCTGAGAAGGTTCAAATAAGACTTTTCACACATCACCATTTCAAAGCAGGGACATTCTCTACAGAAGGGAGGGGGGAACAAGGGAGAGTTAGCTAGCAGCATTTGGTTACACTTTGGTTCTACCCAGCATGCTCTTTGAGTGAGTCAGAGTTAAAGCCAGACTTGACACCTTCCTTCCTTCCTTTCGCATCTGACATTCATTTCTTGTGGCTCTCAGGCATCTGACATTTATCCTATGTGGCTCTTATGTTAAGCAAGTTTGGCCACCCCTGGTTTATAGGGTCACCATAAGTCAGAAACAACTTGACAACAGTATGTAACTTGCCAAGTGGCTGAAAATGTAAGCCTGTACTTGGCAATAAGTGCTAGGGAATTTGGTGGCATTTGTTTTTGAGTAAACATTAGTAGGCATCAGTTCTATATCTGAATGCTTATCATGAGGTTGTTGGTGCCCACTGTTGATTCATATGACACCTGTGGCTATTTTGAACAGCAGCATAGGATTGCTGGTCTTGCTCAAGAACTGGATTTGACAGCTTCACTTAAAGTATTCTGTGCCAGAATTCCAAGCTTGTTTGCTTTTATGCAACTGTACAGAATAAGAATAAAAATACCATGTATTCTTTCAAAACTAGCTTCCACCTTTGCTTTCTTATTAGTGTTTCCACTTTTTTTTTCCTTTTAAGGGTTGGATCCAAACTTTCCCTTCTGTGGGAAGAAGGGCTCTTGATAATCCTCCGTATTTGTGTTCATTAAGCATGCTGCTCTATTTTTCTTGCAAACCCATATGCTCCCTCTTTCCTGCAGGAAGGAGTGTAGTGTAGCTACATCCTGTAGCACAAAAAGACAGAGTGTAAAGAAGAAGAAGAAGAAGAAGAAGAAGAAGAAGAAGAAGAAGAAGAAGAAGAATTGGATTTATACCCTGCCCTTCACTCGGAGTCTGATTCTCCACCCTGTGGCTTCTGCTTTCGTTGGATCAATTCCCCATCAGTTGCTGCACAGCTGCGTTTTGAGCTGTGGCTCCCTTCAATTTCCCTCAGATCTACTTGCTATTGTCTTTTAGCAATCAAGTAGATTTGAGGAAAATTGGAGGAGACATGGGTCAAAATGTGGCTGCACAGCAACTGGTGGAGAATCAATCACTTGATGCGATGAAGGCAGCCCAGGGGCAGAGCAACAGCAAGTGCAGAATCAGTCTCAGAGCGGCTTATAATCTTCTCTTCCTCTCCCCACAACAGACACCCTGTGAGGTCAGTGGGGCTGAGTGAACTCTGAGAGAACTGTGACTGACCCAAGGTCACCCAAGTGGCTGCATGTGAAAGAGTGGGGAAATCAAACCCGGTTCTCCTGATTAGAGTCCACCATTCTTAACCAATACACCAACCTAGCTCTTAACCACGACACCAAACAGATGGTAATGGGTCAGATCCTGTGACTCTCTACTGATAAGTCTTCCTCAAGGCAGCAAGACTTCTTGCAACAGAGACTGACATTGTCTGGTGGAGAAAAGCTGTTGAAAAAAATGCTTATCCCGTGGAGGAAGAATTGATGGAAAGGACTCACAGGGCTCCAACCCAGATGTTGGATGTTGACAGTTGGCCCTCCCGGGGCCCGGTTAGTTGCCCCAACAGTAGAGTAAAACTGATTTCCCACTCACCCTACACCGCTCTGACATTCCTCTTTTCAGTGTGGCATCCTTCCAATTTCCCACTATCTGCCCTGGGGCTTCAGCTTGTGTTGGTGTTTTTATGCAGTAAACAGAAACTGCTAAAAAACAGTTTCTTGTTGCTGCACAAAAATGCCGACGCAAGCTGAAGCCCCGGGGCAGATAGTGGGAAATCAGAGGGACACCGCGCTGAAAAGAGGAACATTAGAGTGGCGTAGGGTGAGTGGGAAATCGGTCTAAGTGTTTTCTTGTAGCCATGTACGGTAAGCCATTTCTTGACTGGAAGATGCATGTATCACGTGGAAGGGAAATCGCCTTCTGAACTACAATGAGAAAACCTGCATGTTTAGTATCCATTGCCAGGGCTTTTTTTTGTAGCAGGAACGTTTTTGCATATTAGGCCACACACCCCTGGTCAAGTGATCAAATAGATGCGAGGAAAATTGGAGGAAGACATGGGTCAAAATGTGGTCGCACAGCAACTGATGGGAAATTGATCACTTGATCCGACTAAAGCAAAAGCCCAGAATGGAGCAACAGCAATTGCAGAATCAGAGCTTACAGTGGACCATGTACTAAGAGCCTTAGAATCATAGAGTTGGAAGGGACCTCCAGGGTCATCTAGTCCAACCCCCTGCACAATGCAGGAAACTCACAAACACCTCCCCCTAAATTCACAGGATCTTCATTGCTGTCAGATGGCCATCTAGCCTCTGTTTAAAAACCTCCTCCCAAGGAAGCCTGTTCCACTGAGGAATTGCTCTAACGGTCAGAAAGTTCTTCCTAATGTTGAGCCGGAAACTCTTTTGATTTAATTTCAACCCATTGGTTCTGGTCCTACCTTCCAGGGCCACAAAAAACAATTCCACACCATCCTCTAGATGACAGCCCTTCAAGTACTTGAAGATGGTGATCATATCACCTCTCAGCTGCCTCCTCTCCAGGCTAAACACGCCAAGCTCCTTCAACCTTTCCTCATAGGACTCGGTCTCCAGAACCCTCATCATCTTCGTCGCCCTCCTCTGGACCCGTTCCAGCTTGTCTATATCCTTCTTGAAATGTGGTGCCCAAAACTGAACACAATATTCCACGTGAGGTCTTACCAGAGCAGAGTAAAGTGATACCATCACATCACGTGATCTGGTGGACACTATACTTCTGTTGATACAGCCCAAAATTGCATTTGCCTTTTTAGCCATCGCATCACACTGTTGACTTATGTTCAGCGTATGATCCACTAAGACCCCTAGATCCTTTTCGCACATACTACTGCTAAGCTCTTAGAGGCTTGGCTACATCAAGGGTGTGTGGCCCAATATGCAAAGGAGTTCCTGCTACAAAAAAAGGCCCTGATCATTGCCAATACAGTTATCTTCTGCTGGGCACACACACTTTTGCAATTGTTATTGGTGACTCCAGGAAAAGATTCTGTCATGGCTGAAAATAGAAACTGTGACTGTAGAAAGGGAGAGTGAGAAGTAATTAATACAACTGAGAATAGAATTTGTTCCTGTGAAGTGGGAGTGTCAATGGAACACCCTGGTTCCACTCTATTTTGTTTCAAAATGGATTTTAATAACACCACAGGCAGCATTCGATGGAAGGCAGCAAACTGCTAAAGTGGGGAAATTTTGAATGTTTTATTTATAGCGAGATAATCAGGGAGCAGAGTGGGCTGTGTACCAAATATCAACTCTGAAATAAATTCAGAAATGGTTATCAGAAAACAGCTCCTGACTACGTTGTTTCTGCTCAGATCACATAGCGTGTCTTCTTGAAGCTATATATTTTTTAAAGTGTGGTACCTTAAATTTTAATGAACAGTCTGGGTTTCTGAAAGTTGATGACTAAATTTGCATTTTCAGCTGATGAGCAAGGCTTTGGATTTTAAAATAAGGGAAATCCTTGCAGTTATTTTGAAGGGGAAAAGTCCCCTTGGCAAGATACAGATGGGCAGCTTCGTGCACTCTGGAGGTGTCCCAAATTGAGCTGCTCCAAAATAGATCAGGAATGGCCAACGGTAGCTCTCCAGATGTTTTTTTGCCTACAACTCCCATCAGCCCCAGCCAGCATGGCCAATGGCTGGGGCTGATGGGAGTTGTAGGCAAAAAAACATCTGGAGAGCTACCGTTGGCCACCCCTGCTATAGATGTTTGCACATAAACATTAGGGGGTCCCAAAATGTGTATCCCTCTTAGAACGAAGCAGTTCTTCTTGCATAGCTGAGGTCAGTCTGTCTGTATTCACTCTGTCCACTCCCAGATTGGTGTTAGAGCCCAAACTGGGTAGAAAATCCCACTACTGTGGGTAGTATCTGTTATCTGGCACAAACCCATCTATGCTGCTGATAGGGATACATTTGGGGATCAAACTGCCTCTTTCCCATTACCCATTTCCCTCTGCTATCCAAGAATATCCAGGGTGGCGGAGAACGGCATGCAGATAGTAACTGTGGTCAGGAACTGGTTGAGAGAAGGAGAACATAGGGAACTGGTGTGGCTTAATATCTAAGTATGAGCCAGGGCTTTTTTTGTAGCAGAAGCTTCTTTGCATATTAAGCTACACTCCCCTGATGTACCCAATCCTCCAAGAGCTTACAGGCTCTTAGTACAGAGCCTACTGTAATATCTTGGAGGATTGGCTATGTCAGGGGTATGTGGCCTAATATGCAAAGGAGTTCCTGCTACAAAAAAAGCCCTGGGATGAGCTATGATCTGAGAAGCCCATGGTTCAGATGTTGCCTCTGCCATGGATTCACTAGGTGGCCATGTAGCCAAGTCATTATTTCTCTCTTAGACTCAGTTCTGTATTGTGTTCTGTTCTGTTAAGTAACTTATGGCAACCCTATGAATTAATGACCTCCAGAACATCCATCATTAACAGTCTTGCTCAGGTCTTGCACACTGAAGGTCATGGCTTCCTTTACTGAGTCAATCCACCTTGTGTTGACTATTCCCAGGCCTCATTTTGGGCAGGAGCTCATAGGAAAGGAGCTCTGGAACCTCTACATTTTATTGTGCTCTTTCTTCCGCCCCCCACCCGCCCCCAAATACTTGCTTCTGGGCTCCATTGTTCAAACTCCCTGTGAGAATTTTGCTGAACTCTTAGATTTAACAAACTTTCTAATATATTTCTAATATAAAGCAGACAGATGGAAATCTTCATCATGCCACTGTGGCCACAGAGTAGAAAGTAATTTAAGAAGTGTGAGGGAGTAAGGTTTTGTTATGCCAGTTATAATTCCAGAAGCATTTTAAGGTAGATGCTGAGCTGATATAATTTAGTACACCTTCCAAGGATGTGTGGTATATGCAAATGAGTTATGGCTCTGGCACCTCTTTTTCTACTAAATGACTCCTGACTATTTCTCTTTTCCTGATGCCTTCAGCTTTTCCTAGCATTATTGTCTTTTGCGCTGAGTTATGTCTTTTCACATACTGTGGATATAATAATGCTAGCTCACCTTACAGGCTGTTGTAAGGATTACAAAAAATCAAGTGCTTAAAGCTCATTGAATGCTGAAAATGAGTATGGAGAGATAAGAGATTCGGTCTCTGCATTGGTTGGGGGGAGACTGCAAACTGTCCCACAATGGAACAGCTTGAGGGGAAAGGAGTTCGAGCATGCTGGGGGGGGGGGAGGGAACTGTTTGGGGAGGGGAAAAACACAAACCATAGCTTTTTGGGGGGGGGGGGAGGGATAGTATGTTTTTTAAATTTTATATAAACAATACAAACATTAAGGTAAGATAAGATAGAAATACCACAGTTTCGTTTATACATGAACAATCATAGTTTGCTTGCCAAAGGCATAAAAAATCAGAGAAAAACCATGGTGGGTAAACCACAGCTTTTTATAACAGCCCCACGATTCTGCACTGGTAAAACCTGTGTGTACTATTGCAGTGAATAAGGTAGTGTGTTTATTTGCACTGTTTCCAACTATATTGCATACTTTGTATCTCCAGAGTTTCTCTCATCCTCATCTTTATTTACAGCTTTCCCAATTACACAGACAAGAAGAATTTGCTTCTCGTATAGGGGATGACAGATTGGTATTAAGCTGTCCATAATTCATGAGTAATATGGAGTGAAATTTATTTTAAGGGTGAAGCCTATAAACCCTCCATCTTGTGGGGGGGAACCCTTTCAGCAATAAAAATCGAATCCCTTTGCTTTGCTTTATTAATGTAATATAGCAACGTGAGACTCCATCCCTTTCCAGCTATCATTACCTCAGAATTAGTGTCTGACACTGGATTACTCAGAGAATCAGAGCTGTGTGTGAAGAGAATTTCTTCTGTCACCGTCTGGCGTCTCTTTTAATGATCTCCAAGACTGCAAGGCCTGAAGGTTGAAAGATATCACCCTCTAAAGAGAATTTATAGATCAAGAATGGTGCCCAAATGCCTGGCTGGAAGATGAAAATCTCTATATGTCAAACATTTATTAATAATAAACCTTTCCCCCAAGTCAGTTTCTGTGGTCGTTTTGTGCCTGTATGGTGTGTCTAATATTCCCTTCCCACACCCCATTTTTAAGATGCCCAGTAACAATACAGATTCACTATTTGTTACATTTTTTTTTGTTTTTTCTCCCTTCCTCACAGAATCTTGTACCTATTATATCTGTTCATATGCATAGTAATGCTTTTAATTACAGGCAGCTGTAATCGTATATGGGGGACACTGTTCTTGGAAGATTTTTGATGTGATCTGAGGCATTTTCTACTGCTTTTAATGGGATTTTGAGTTAATGTTGCCAACCTCCAAGAGGGCTCTGAAGGTCTCCCAGAATTACAGCTGCTCTATAGAGTATGGAGATCAGTTTTCCTGGAGAGAATGGCTGCTTTGGAGGGTGGAATCTGTGGCATTATACCTTACTGAGGTCCTTCCACCTCCAAATTCTACCTCCAAATTTCCAAGAATTTCTCACCTAGAAGTTGGCAGCCCTAATTTGAGTTTATTTATTTAGATATTTATCCTACACTTTCCTCCTTAATGGGGACTCAAAGCAGTTTACTTACACGGTTCTTCTCTCTTCCATTTTATCCTCACAACAGGCTTATGAGGTAGGTTAAACTGAGGGAGTGTGACTGGCTCAAGGTGACACCAGTGAAATTCAATGACAAGATGGGGTTTTGAAACCGGAGTTTCCCAGTTTCTAGTCCAAAAGTTTATCCACTGTACCACTGTGACTCTCAGCAGACATTTTCTTCAAGAGGTGTTAATGGGGTTTTATTTATTATTTTTTGTTCATGATTTTAGTCAGCGATTTTTGTGTTTTGTTTTGTTTTTAAGTGCCAGTGCTCATATACAAGGTTATACTGGTTTCCTTCCACCAATTATTTCCTCAGGACTTGGGAGAAACCCTTTCACCCAGCTTTGGTGTAGTGGTGAAGTGTGCGGACTCTTATCTGGGAGAACCGGGTTTGATTCCCCACTCCTCCACTTGCAGCTGCTGGAATGGCCTTGGGTCAGCCATAGCTCCGGCAGAGGTTGTCCTTGAAAGGGCAGCTGCTGTGAGAGCCCTCTCAGCCCCACCCACCTCACAGGGTGTCTGTTGTGGGGGAGGAAGGGAAAGGAGATTGTGAGCCGATCTGAGACTCTTCGGAGTGGAGGGTGGGATGTAAATCCAATATCTTCTTCAATGCTACAAACCCCACAACCTTTAATTAGGCATGAGTCTTCTCTTTGAAATGTAAAAGCAGATAAAGATTTCTTCATATTTTGAATACTCATCCCCCTGGAGGTTGGCATTCCTATATTACAGCCCAGCCTCACAAAGTCCCATTTATGTCAGATTCAGTCTCATAACAAATGACTTTGATGCCCCTGCCTCTAGATTTGAGTATTGAAGAAGAAGAAGAAATTATACCCCTCCTTTCTCTCTGAATCAGACTCAGAGCGGCTTACAATCTCCTATATCTTCTCCCTCCACAACAGACACCCTGTGAGGTGGGTGGGGCTGAGAGGGCTTTCACAGCAGCTGTCCTTTAAAGGACAACCTCTGCCAGAGCTATGGCTAACCCAAGGCAGGTGCAAGTGGAGGAGTGGGGAATCAAACCCGGTCCACTTAACCATGCACTTAACCACTACACCAAACTGGCTCTCTTTTGAGGCAGAAGTCTTTTTTGTTCTGTTGGCTAGTCCATTAACATATACTCCACACTCAGGTACATTGAGTCTTAAGGAGATAAGGTGGGACAGAAATGTTTTAAATGTGTAAATTCAGTAAACAAAGGCAGTCTGAACACTGTCTTGGTCATGGTAGAGAATGAACTTTCTACGCCCTTTCACCATAGTAAGCAAACCCTTTTGAAAAATTTTGTGAGGTAATTTAGCTCTTCTAAATTAGCCTTTCAGTGATAAGTTTTAAGTTTCATTTACTGATAAACATATGTCAATCCTTGTCAGGAAAACAGGGTTATGTGGTTCTTTCTGGTGTTAGGATTCTCATAGCCCCTTACAGAAGGTTTGTGTAAGGGACATAACTGTTTTGAGTGTATGACAGAAAAACCGTATGTAAAATTAAAAAATAAATATAGAGGGGTAGGAATCCAGCAGGATATGTATCTGAGGAAGCTGGCTGAAAGCTTCTGCCCCAATGAATGTCTTTTGGGAACACTGGCATCTCAGGAGAGCCTTTTGGGGAACACCTCTGTGAGGTGCTGCTTAGTAACAGAGAAGTTGATCCCCCTTGGGATGGGAGAGACAAAGGTCTGTGCAGGGGACACAACAAGGACTGTCTAAAGAAGGGCTGCTCCCCCATGTAAACCCCCTGCACCAGGAAAAAAGGCTTTAGGCTAGTTTCCTTTGTGCCATGCTAATTTTTACTTACAGGTAATAATGTAAAAAAGTATCCCCATGGTGCAGTGGTAAGCTGCAGTACTGCAGTCCAAGCTCTGCTCACAACCTGAGTTCAATCCTGGTGGAAGCCCAAGATTGAATCAGCCTTCCATCTTTCTGAGGTTGGTAAAATGAGTACCCAGCTTGCTGGGTTAAAGGGTAGATGACTGGTAGATGACTGGCGAAGGCAATGACAAACCACCCCATTAAAAGTTTGCTGTGAAAATGTTGTGATGCGATGTCACCAGAGTCGGAAATGACTGGTGCTTGCACAGGGGACTACCTTTTCCTTTAATAATGTAAAGGAGCATTTAAACCAATGCGATTCTCCTTAGAGGCAGGCAGAAGCAGTAAAGTCTGTTTTTCTGACACCTCAGAGCTCTTCCTTCACCTTATTGAGCTACGTAGGAAGACTATTCTTGAGGATCTGGAGAAACGGTGCCAGTTTGTACTGATAATATTGATCCACACTATGTGAACAATGTTGACAAGCCTTTATATATAAAAGCTGGTGTTCTCCCTGGCCCTGTTCATCTGTAGTTTTCTTTACATTTTTAATATGTTGCCTGACTGGTTTCCTTTGACAAGTCTCTCACTGTACAAAATATATTTCTTTTTCTTATTCCAGTGCATCTTCAACTTGTTATCTTGAGTTACGAGGGTCTTCCTCTCTGTGTCCCAAAGTGGTGATGATATCCCCCCCCCCCCTGAAAGCTATCAGGTAAAATTAATTACGGACTTGCTAAGCTGCCATTCTGGGGATGGCAATGGCAAAGAAAGGAAAGGAAAGGTCCCTTGTGCAAGCACCAGTCGTTTCCGACTCTGGGGTGATGTTGCTTTCACAACATTTTCACGGCAGACTTTTTAGGGGGTGGTTTGCCATTGCCTTCCCTAGTCATCTATGTTTGCAATGGCAAACCACCCTGTAAAAAGTCTGCCGTGAAAACGTTGTGAAAGCAAAGTCACCCCAGAGTTGGAAATGACTGGTGCTTGCACAGGGGACTACCTTTACCTTTAAGCTGCCATTCAGGAAAAAAAAATTACCAGCAGCTGGATACCTGAGTCTTAGTCAAAAGGAGGAGTTTTCAAAGCTATTGGAGGATACTTCTGGCTCCTGCTAGAGTTCCCCTTGCATCTTTCTATCTTTATAGTAATTTATTATGATTATACCATAAACCCAGAAAGTAGAGTGATTGCTCTCCTGCAGGTTCTTGAGGAGCAATTTCACACGAGAACTATTAAGTAAGTAAAACAAAATAGTCAACTACAACTAGATACATTAGAGTCCCTTAAGGATCTATTGACCAAGCCTTTTTTGCAGAAGCTTTCAGAATTGCACTAACCATATAAATTAACTTGTTTATTCCTGTTTGGTCTTTGAATTTGCTAAATATCTTCATTATGTGTAAGCTGAGTTCTGCTCACCCTCTGCCTATATGTATGAACTGGTAACTTCCATTGCATTGTATGTGAAGAAGTGTGTGTACACATGAACGCTTATGCCTTGAATAAAACTTTGTTGGACTTAAATGTGCCACTGCGCTCAAACATTGAACATTGCTAGTGTGATTCTCCCCTCGCCCCCAGGGGATAGGGTGGGGAAAATGCTCTCAAAACTTCTCCCTTCATCAACCCTTATATCTGGGTTGGAAAGCGGGGTGGGGTGGGGGTATTTTAAAGAAGGGGCAGTTGGATCTTTGTACCAATTTGTACTGACAAAGTGAGCATTGACTTGAATGCTGTTTCAGTGATGTACAGGTTGTCAAAAGGCAGAGCTCTGGGTTTTTATGCAGCAATTCATCCCACGTCAAGTCATGCAAATATTTATTGCAAACATTGAATAATAAATGAAACAGTCCCTGCATTTGTAAATCTGTCATGTTCCATTTGGGCTGGTAGCCTCTGGTGGGTATGGATAGCAGTTAATTTTGCTGCTTCTTCCCTGTAAAAGGGGAAATTGAATGGATTACTTATTTTCTAGAAAATGTGGAAAATAAAAGGAATTTTGTGGTACATTGATTTTTAAAGTGACTATAGTCCATGAAAGGTTATTCTAGAATAAAAACTCAATAGCATTCAAATTGCTACAGGACTCTTGTGTTATTTTTATTGCAACTGACTAACAGGGCTTTTTTGGTAGAAAAAGCCCAGCAGGACCTCATTTGCATATTAAGCCACACTCGACATCACCATTGTTTCACACAGGGCTTTTTTTGGGGGGGGAAGCCCAGCAGGAACTTATTTGCATATTAGAGCGCACCCTCTGATGCCAAGCTAGCTGAAACTGTTCCTGCTCAATAAAAGCCCCGTTGACTAATATGAAAAAGAGTGCATGGCTTAGACGCACAATGAATAGTTTACTAATCAGCATCTGATCCGAGCAATATTCATTAAAAAAATATAGCAAGGCCCACCTAGAAAGTGATGTGAGGTGGAGGGTTGCTTTGGATATTTCCTCTTCCCCCTTCCACTCAAGAATTCTATAAGTTTTTTGTAGCTTCTGTAGCCTAATTTGTTTGTGATTCTCAGCTGCTCTCAACATTTTTTGCCTCCTCAAGTATATTCAGTCCTCATCAGACTGATTTTAATCTCTTCCTTGAGTGTGGACTCTAATCTAGGAGGACCAGGTTTGATTCCCCACTCCTCCTCCACATACAGCTGCTGGGTGACCTTGGACCAGACACTGTTCTCTCAGGGCTGTTCTTTCAAAACCAGTTCTCTCAGAGCACTCTCAGCCCCACCTACCTCACAGGGTATTTGTTGTGGGGATCGGAAGGGAAGGAGATTGTAAACCGCTCTGAGGCTTCAAGTATAAATACAATCTTCTCCTCCTCCAAGCCTCACCTCACAGATACTCTGTTTAGAAGGAATAAACCCCTGTGATAAATACATGGATGTGGTTTATTAATAAACAATAAATGAATTAGTGAGTACATACATTTTAGGGGAAGTATAGTTACTGTATTGTTAGTTTTTTAGAATATTTGATAATGTGAATTATTTATTATGGTTTGTAATATTTATAATATGCTAAACAAGTTGATGATAATTATGAAAATATTCTTAAGGTTATTGATATTTGCTAATTTTAAAAAATCTTCCCCTCTGTTCTTCCCTTCACATACCCAATCTTAATTTTACAAGCAAGCGCATAATTGAGGACATTAACTTCACTATATGGCTGACACATGTCTGGTCACAGATAAGTGATCAGACTTCCTGTCAGAAGAAGGGAAACTCACCTTAAAAAGCACTTGTTCTGTCAGCGCTGGGAGAGGAATTCCTAGGGTTGCCAAATCCAATTAAAGAAAAATCTGGGGACTTTGGGGGCACAGCCAGGAGACTTTGGGGGTGGAGCCAGGAGACATTGGGGGTGGAGCCAGGAACAAGGATGTGACAAGCATAATTGAACTCCAAGGGAGTTCTGGCCATCACATTTAAAGGGACAGCACACCTTTTTAAATGCCTTTCTTCCATAGTGTCAGAACTTGTATCTTTACTGCTGGTTCCCTATAATGTGACCAATGCTGTATTGTACCTTTACTGTGGCTTAGAGCTGCTTTGTTACTGAACCAAACTGACTCCATGTTGTAACCCTTGCTTGACCCAAAGTGCTTGAATAGTAATTAACCTTGCCCCACTGGTATCCAAAATATTTGGGGCTGTAGAATGAGTTATGTTATGTCTCTGCACATTCTCACACTGGGACCCTTTGAAGCCGAACAGCATGGCCTTCGGAGTAGGGAGGCATCCTCTCTACTGATAGTGATGGTGAGAAGACAGATGTGCCTGTAACGGTGTGAATTGTGGCTTTGTGAGATGTTTGCTTTACGTGTATAAAATTGAGCTGGTGCTGGCTCTCGCCATCACTGTTATCTTGCCTCTTCCAGTGCTTAGTTCTCTCTAATAAAATCCTAACTTTGTAACCAAGTATGGGATCCGTTTGAAGTTCTTAAGTTCTGACACATAGGAAATAATTAAGGATAGGGGCACCATCTTTCGGGGCTCATAGAATTGGACCCTCTAGTCCAATATTTTTGAAACTTGGGGGGTATTTTGGGGAGAGGCACTAGCTGCTATACTAAAAATCTGGTGCCTCTACCTCAAAAAATAGCCCCTCCAGAGCCCCCAATACCCATGGATCAATTCCCTATTATTCTCTATGGGAATCGTTCTCCATAGGGAATAATAGAGTGCCTAGTAGACATTTCCCTCCCCCCCATGCTTTCTAAAGGGGGGGAGGGCCTCCATACCAGGGAATCCCCCCTCCCTGCCCCCTCCCTCTCTCTCTCTCTCTCTCACACACACACACAAATACTTACCGTACTTGGTCTTCTTCCAGCAGAATTTGCTCCCTGTGAAAATGAAAGCAAGGCTGCACAGGAAAAGAAAGGGAGGGGCCGTTCCTGTTTCCTGTGCAGCCTTAAAGGGACACATTTTAAAAACGGATCCCAAGCTGTAAAACAATATGATGCCTACAGGTATGTTCTCTCTCTCCCCCCGCCCCCAGATTTTTTAAGAGCGGGGGAGGAGGCTGAAAATTCAGGGGTCCCCCGCCAGGGCGGGAGGGTTGGAAAGCCTAGTAATTCCTGATATATACGTGACTGTGAGTCAGACAGTGTGTCTGTGACTCACTGTGTGTCAGGTGTATTGTGTAATTTGGCCCTGAGAAACATAGTTTATGAGGTAACTTCTGCCGTTATTAGAATTGCTCTTGTAAGACTTTAAAAAAACAAAGCAAAAGACCTTCATTTTGAAGACACTGCTGCAACAGATAATCAGGGACTACACAGGAGGAGGATTAAAACATTGTTTATTCTTTGTATTTGTTAGCCTTTTTTATTCTTTGCATTTGCTAGCTTTGTTAATTTTTTCCATTAAAATCCCTTCCCACCCGTCAGTTCTTCTCTTTAGATATCCCCAGTCCCACCATACAAGCCAACCCATGACTGAGAAACATGAATTAACTTGGTTTTTTGCCTTTAGATTACAGTTGCTGTAATCTAATTTTTTTCTAAAACCCTCATCCATTTAGGAGATCATCGCTGCAGATCATCAGAAACCAGACAGGAGGAAAATGGGTAAGCATGAAAGATTTAACAAAATGCTACGCTTTGAATCCTGGATGCTATCAGATATATCAGATATACGGATAAGATAGCAGAGTTGCTCTCACACAAACATGTCACAAGTCACAGCAGAGGCTTATATTTTATTTAGAGCCTGGCAAAGTCATTCAATTAGCTTGTTGAAAGCTGGATCACAAATTGGATTTGGCACTTGATATACGTAAGTAAATTGAAGACACCAGATGGGGATTAAAAAAAAAAAATCTGCCAAGATTTTGATCTAGTTCAAAGAGACCAAGTGGAATTGTTCTAAAGGGAAATTCTACAGCAGGAGAACATTTAGAGATATCAGCTTTATTAAATGGTTGCAAACCATTCCAAGAACTCATGTGCTAGAACATGGCAGAACTCACAGGCCTCTTTCAGACTTGAAAAGTAAAATAAGATTTAGAAAACCAACCAAGACAGAGTTTTAAAAAATCAACACCATCTGTGGACTGCATATCTCAAACGTGCATGCTGGTTTATAATTAGTGCAATGCTGATTAGGTTGGAAATACCCATGTGATTAGCCTTAACAATATAGTTCTAGCCAGGGCTTTTTTTTGGTAGCAGGATCTCCTTTGCATATTAGGCCACACACCCCTGACGTAGCCAGTCCTCCAAGAGCTTACAGTAAGGGTGTCAAACATGTGGTCCAGGGGTCAAATCAGGCCCCTGGAGGGCTCCTATCAGGCCCCTGAGCAACTGGCTGCCCCCCCCCCCCCATTGCTTCCTTCTGCCTCACAGCTTGCTTTGCAAGGCTTGCTCAATTGCAAAGGAGCTACAGAACAAAATCTCTACTTTTTTCCATTGACTAAGGTTCCTCTCTTGGGGAGGAAGGGGGGAAGGCAGAGCTTGCTTTGCCAGGCTCTCTCAATCCCACAACAGAGCTACTGAGTGAGCCAAGCCTCTCTTCCTTCTATTGGCTGAGGCTCTCCCCCTCCAGGTCCCCTGGTGAAAGAAGGAAAGAGCCAGAGCTTCCTTTGCCCAGTTCTCTGGATCCGATGGGAGAAATACAAAGAAAGCACCTTTAAGACCAATGAGTGCTAATGTTTTAAACATGTTTTATTTTACGGATTTTTTTTTTAAAACTTTGTGTTTGTCTGTGTTCTCTATAAAGTTTATATCTCTGCTACCTAATTTGAAATAGGTACACATATGGGCCAGCCCAACATGGCCTGGCCCAACAAAGTCTCATTTATGTCAGATCTGGCCCTGAGTTTGACACGCCTGAGCGGCTCTTCTTATAGGGCCTCCTGTAAGTTCTTGGAGGATTGGCTACATCAGTGGTGTGTGGCCTAATATGCAAAGGAGTTCCTGCTATAAAAAAAGCCTTTGTTCTAGTGTAAATATGCATCTGACAAGCACTTGGAATAACAGTGTGGGGAAGTGGCTCCTCTGTACCTGAATGTTTGGTTCCTCTCTCTCTGTAGCACACTGCATTGCTCCTGGAACCATGAAGCAGTCATAGAAGAATGCCTCTTTTGAGCAAAGGTAGCATGCAACTTGTGAAATTAGGGGGATGTAGCATGCAACTTGTGAATTTAGGGGGAGGTGTTTGTGAATTTCCTACATTGTGCAGAAGGTTGGACTAGATGACCCTGGAGGTCCCTTCCAACTCTATGATTCTATAAAATAGAACCTTGTCTGCAAATAGGGTTGCCAAGTCCAATTCAAGAAATAGCTGGGGACTTCGGGGGTGGAGCCAGGAGACATTGGGGATGGAACGAGGAACAAGGTTGTGACAAGCATAATTGAACTCCGAAGGGAGTTCTGGCCATCACATTAAAGGGACCGCACACCTTTTAAATGTCTTCCCTCCATTGCAAATAATGAAGGATAAGGGCACCTTCTTTTGGGGCTCATAGAATCGGACCCCCTGGCCCAATCCTTTTGAAACTTGGAGGGTAATTTGGGGAGAGGTACTGGATGCTATACTGAAAATGTGGGGCATCTACGTCAAAAACAGACCTCCCCCGAGCCCCAGATACCCACAGACCAATTTTCCATTATACCCTATTGGTCTCCATAGGGAATCATGGAGTGCCCAGAAGATATTTTCCTCCCCCTTCCCGCTTTCTGATGACCCTGAAACTGGGGGAGGGCCTCCAAACCAGGGGATCCCCTGCTCCCAACTGGGGATTGGCAACGCTATCTGCAAACAAATCATCACATCTAGCTGATAGCTTTCAAATTATGTTTCATCTCAAGAATTCCAAATTGCAATGCTTATAGCTGCCTTTAGCTTTAATGGTGAGTTTTCATTAGTTTTGTACTGTGCTCTAGCTAAAACCGATCAACATTAATTGGTATTGTTACAAAGACACCTGAAGCCTTTCCAAAGTCTGCTTATTCAAGAAAGTCTAATCTGAACTTTCTACTGCTATGGGGGAAACAACAGTGAGCATGAAACACTTTCAAACTCATGCGTAGAGTTTGGTGTGTTTGTGGCAAGGTGTCTGTCATTGGTACATGAGTGGTTTTTATTACTGCAGTATATATATATCTGCTGCCATTAAAGGTCAGGGGGATAATTAGCCATTATAAATTTATATTTACTAGCCAGAGATAGCGGGTCCTATTTTCTTGTAAATTGCTCTGCCAGGTATCCAATGTGCAAAGCTTGCAAAGAGCTGATGAGTGTTATAAATCATGACAAAGACTTCTCAAGGTTTTGCTCAGATAGAAGTAGTGTGTATCTGATTCCTAGATGTTGATGCATGCATTACAGTGTCAAAACCTGGATGACTCTACGTTATTGGGCTAATCTTTCCTTATGGTGTGTTCATTAAAATACGTTAATGTCGGCAGGGCTTTTTTTGAGCAGGAACACAGTTCTGGCTGGCTTGGTGTCGGGGTGTGTGGCCTAATATGCAAATAGCATGAAACAATGGTGATGTCAGGGGTGTGGCTTAATTTGCAAATAAATCCCTGCTGGCTTTTTTCTGCAAAAAGCCCTGTGTAAAACAATGGTGATATCAGGGGGTGTGGCCTAATATGCAAAGGAGTTTCTGCTGGGCTTTTTCTACAAAAAAAGCCCTGAGTGTCGGCAAATATACTGCCTATCTCCTCCCTGTTCTTTGGTTGATTGTCTGACTTCTGTGTTAATGCTTGGAGAAGGTTTGGAGATTAGATGGAATGCATTGGCCCAATCCCCAGGGGATGTGAATTGTGAGCTCAGTTGTTTTTGTGTGAGTGGTCAGCATTTTTGCTTAAGGCAAAAGTAGAAATGAGCTTGTAACTATTTTATTCTTCTTCATGGTGCATCACTCAAAGGAGCTGTGCACCTGTGTGACTTAACAGAGGACCACTTGAAGAACATCCATTGCAGGAGGTAATCAACCTATTTATAATCTCAGATGCTGCTTCAATGCGTTTGGACAAACACTCTGTTATCTGTGATGCTCAAACTGTACTTGTGTACAAACAGGGCTTTTTTTGGTAGCAGGAACTCCTTTGCATATTAGACCACACACCCCTGATGTAGCCAATCCTCCAAGAGCTTACAGGCTCTTAGTACAGAGCTGTTCTGTAAGCTCCAGGAGGATTGGCTACATGAGGGCCGCGGTCACACTCACCATTAAATCCATCCCTAACCCTTCGCTATTATACCCTGCAGCTTTTCTACAATGAATTTCCTGATCAGACATCCCTCCATGCTTCAGTTCTAAGCAGCGTTGGTCCCGGACCTCATTTTTTTAGATGGCATTCCACACTCGCGCAAGTGCAGTACCGTGGGATATCGTGCTTGGCTTTTTTTTTAAAAAGGTGCCAGAAAAGGTGGGCGATCTGCCCTCCCCCCCCCCCATTTAAACACCCGGAAAGGAAGGGAAAGCCCAGGAGTTCTCTTTGCTGTCTCTCCGCCTGGTGGGGAGACAGCAAAGGTGGGTCATCTTCCTCCCCCCCATTTAAACACCCCGCCGTGGTGTTTAAATGGGGGTGGGCACAGCAACTCTTTTCGCTGTCTCTCTGCCTGGTGGGGAGACGGCAAAGGTAGGTTGTCCTCCTCCCCTGGCAGGGAGACAGCAAAGGTGGGCGATCTGCCCCCCCCCATTTTGGAAAGGTCCCCTGTTCAAGCACTAGTCATTTTCAACTCTGGGGTGATGCTGCTTTCGCAAAGTTTTCATGGCAGACCTTTTACGGGGTGGTTTGCCATTGCCTTCCCCGGTCATAACACTTCCCCCCCCCCCCCAGCAAGCTGGGTACATATTTTACCGACCTCGGAAGGTTGGAAGGCTGAGTCAACAATTGCTGGCGCAATGATATCATTTGGAGTGGGCTCTCACAGGGAAGCAGATGTGCGCTTGCAACGAGTTGGCTACAATGGAGCGTTCAAACATAGAAAGTACGCGTGGGAGTCATCGGAAGCATTCTTATTCCGGATTTAATGTACTATCAAAAAAGTCCGCGTCTCAGTCGTGGCAGTTTGGGACACGAACGAGCCAACGACCATTGCCAGATGCTGATGTTTGGACAACCGCATAAAATCTGACATGCATCTGGCTTTCATCCATGCCCATCTCGTCAGTTTATATGCGTCTGACCTCGGCTGAGGGGTGTGGGGCCTAATATGCAAAGGAGTTCCTGCTACAAAAAAAAGCCCTGGGTATAAATCTTTCTGAGATCAGTGGCACTCAATCCCCAGGAAATGTGAACAGGATCATAGCCTTATTTTCTTTTGAAGTTGGGTTGATGCCTGCTATGACACTATATGAGCCTTTAGGATAACTGAATTGCTCTTAATTAGACCTGTGATATATGCTCAGTTGTTTCTATTTTCTTATTTTTATTTCTTTTTATTTTATAAGATTTATATCCCACCCTCCTGTCAGGCGTAGGTTCATTGAAGCTTACAAGCAAGCAGACTTTGATATTTTTAAACAAAGTTGTCTTTATTGCATACTTCAGTGTTACTCCAGCATGGCGACTATTGGAACTGATGGAGATCAGCTCAAACTATTGGCATGTATCTTTCTACTTCAAAGCAATGGTTTCTAACTCCTGATTCCCAAAATAAAAGGTTGCTTTGCATGTGAGATTTTCTCAACGCCTCCCCCCCCTTATCTTGACTGTTGGTGGTTATAATTCCCAGCGGCAACGTCTTTGGGCCTCCGGAGCGGAGGTGAGAATTTGGCACATACTGTAGGCTTCAAAGGGATCTTGGCAACCTTTGATATTCATGGGAAGCAGCCTCTACTCTTCCCCCCACCCTCCAGGTTGTTCCCAGCTTCTATGTTAGTTAGCATTTCTATGCAGCATCGAATATGGTTAGTAACAGCATTACTTAATATCATATATGAACAGAGCCTGACACCTCCCAGCCAAAGCAGGCTCAGTGCGACTCACAATACATAGCTTACAATATTAAAAACAAATTACATTAAAAGCATTAAACAGTCTAAAAATAATTTGGTGCTAGTTTTGATACAGATTCAAGATGGTGTTCAATAATCTTAAGCATCCATTGGATCTAGCGTCTCGGTGGTGGGGGACAGCATTTCAGTTCAACGCTAACTGAAACAGTGTTGTCTTACAAGCCTTGTGGAACTGGGCAAGGTCCCGCAAGGCTCTGTCCTCCTCAGGCGGTTGGTTCCACCAATGAGGGGCGGCAACTGAGAAGGCTCTTTCTCGCATTGTTTTCAGTCTTGCCTCCCTTGGTCCAGGGATCGATAACAAGTTTTGTGTTCCTGATCTAAGCACTCTCTGGTGAACATGTGGGGAAGAAGAAGAAGAAGACGACGACGAAGATATTGGATTTATATCCCACCCTCCACTCCAAAGAGTCTCAGAGTGGCTCACAATCTCCTTTACCTTCCTCCCACACAACAGACACCCTGTGAGGTGGGTGGGGCTGAGAGGGCTCTCACAGCAGCTGCCCTTTCAAGGACAACCTCTGCCAGAGCTATGGCTGACCCAAGGCCATGCTAGCAGGTGCAAGTGGAGGAGTGGGGAATCAAACCCGGTTCTCCCAGATAAGAGTCTGCACACTTAATCACTACACCAAACTGGCTCTCTGTGGGGAGAGACGGTCCCTAAGATAAGCAGGTCCTCAGCCATATAGGGCTTTAAAGATTATAACCAGCACTTGTAGCAAATCCGGTATACCACTGGCAGCCAGTGCAGCATTCGCAGCCCAGGCTGTATGTGCTCCCGCACAAAAGTAATGGTTTTTTAAGGATAGAAATATTTCTAGAGAATCCATTACATGTGGGAATGCTCACCATTTTTGGCCCAGCCTACCATTCCACTAGAACCTGATATGTACTGCATGCAAAGTATTTGCTCTGCTGTCTGAACCTTTCATTGCTCTTGAAATTGGAAGGGGGGAAAGCCAGGCAAAGAAGGGACAAGGCAGATTGGGGGCAGGATGGGATTCCTGTCTTTATCCAAAACAGAAAGATCTCAGTTCCATATTAATGGCTTCATCCATGCCATATGAACTTCTAAATTATTCCCATTGATTTTAATTGTATTTCTGAATCGGTATAATTAGCACTGCAGTGCTAGTTAAAAATACAGCTTAAGTTTCTATTCATTTCTCAGTTTAACTTGTTCAGTTGAGTTCTGCTCTCTGGGCGCTGCTAAAAATGTACATTGATGTCATTGCATGAGTAAATTATTCATCAGAGTCCTAAAATAAATGTTTATCCATGCAATCCCATCAACATCAAAAGGCAGACGTCTGACTGGCGTTACACAAAAGGACAAAAATAGAAGCTCAACTTTAAATGATGCATTATTAATGCACAGCATATTATGAGAACTTAAATTGTATCCTGATACTGTCAATCACAATATAGACCTTAGAATCACAGAAAGGACTTCCAGGGTCATCTAGTCCAGCTGCCTCCACAATGCAGGAAACTCACAAATATCTCCTCCAACAAACCCATAAAGACCCCTGTTTCATGCAAAAAACCCCAACAACACCCAAGATCACTGGCTGAACTGGCCTGGAGAAAAAAATCTGCCTGACCCCAAAGTAGCAATCAGTATTTCCCTGGGTGTGTAAGAAAAGGCCACAAGAACTAAGCACTGATGCAACCCTTCCTGCCCTCCTTCTCACCATCTGCCCAATTCACAGAATCAGCACTGCTGTCAGATGGCCATCTAGCCAACGAAGGAGAGCCCATCACCTCCGGAGGAAGCCTGTTCCACTGAGGAGGAACTCTAACTGTCAGGAAGTTCTTCTCATCGTTTAGTTGAAAACTCTTTAATTTTAATTTTAACCTGTTGGTTCTGGTCTGGCTTTCCAGGACAACAGAAAACTCCACACTATCTACATGATAGCCCTTCAAGTACTTGAAGATGGTGATCATTTTTTTTTTTTAAAATAATAAAAAGCTTTATTAATATAAAGTTCAAGATACAAGTATGAAAATGCATCGGCAGATGTGTAGTATGTACCCATTTACAGCGGGAAGATGGATATAAACAAAGTTAGTTATTAAAATACAGGTTACAACAACAGTTGACATGACATCAGTATAGCATGATATGGGTCATTAGGATTTTTGCTGTCCTTTGAGACCTTGTCAATAAAAGGACGCCATTTACACACAAAGTCCAGAGAAGCAGATTGGGAGGTGTTACGAGGATCTAAATCATGAGTGAGTTTATCTAAGACAAAGTAGTCCCACAGCTTTAGCCACCATGCCTGCCTTGATGGAGGATTTTGCTGTTTCCAAACCGAGGCGATTGCAAATTTGGCCGCCACAAACATATGTGAAATTAAATCCTCTGTTTGTGTAGGAATACGCGAAGTGCCTGTATAATTCAGGAGAGCATATTCCGGCGTGAATGGGGGAGAAAATGAGGTGAGGTCATGTACTTCTTGGTAGATTAGTCTCCAGAAATTATTTATGATGGGGCATAGCCACCAGGAGTGAAAAAATGTGCCTCTCTGACCGCAGTTCTTAAAACAAAGGGGAGAAATTGAGCAGGAGTGTGATAACTGTACCGGGGTCTTATACCAACGTGTGAGAACTTTAATGGCTTGAAGTTGTACATTCATTGCTTTTGTTTTATATATGGTGGAGTTCCAGATGGCCAGCCATTGCTCTTTGGCTAGTTCAATACCCAGATCTCGGTGCCAGGCCCCTTGATAGGAGTGTGGTTTCATGTCAATGGAGTGGAGTAATAATTTGTAAATTCTCGATATCAAGCCTTTAATTGGGGTTGAATCGCTGAATAGAAGTTTTTCAAAATCACCAAGAAGGATTCGCAAGGGAGGACTAAAGAGGTGAGTATTCAGTAAATGCTTGAGTTGCAGGTATTCAAACCATGGAAGTCGGATGTCAGAGTTTGCCTCTAAGGTCACTTTATCTTTTAATACCCCTTCAGACAGGACATCAACAAAGCGAGTCAGCCTCAGCCGTCTCCATTTTATGAAAGAGTTTTTATACCGACCTGGGGTAAACCAGGGTTGGCCGAGAAACGTGGCTAAGGGGGATGTTGGAGGGGCTAATAGGTTGCAGTGTTTGTGCCAAATTTGTAGAAGAGAAGCTAAAAAGGGATTTGAGGAAAGGGAAGGTTTGACACGCCTGAAGACACCCCAAAGCTCTTCCTGGAAGGAAGAAGTCTTAAGATAAGAATTTTCAATGAACTTCCAATCCGCCACATATGACGGCCTGTAATATTTTATTAGGGTAGTAAGGATGATAGCATCATGGTACCTTGAGATGTCAGGGACCGCCAGCCCTCCCGTCGAAGTAGGTCGTCTGCAGGACGCAAAATTAAGCCTTGGCTTTCGATGTTGCCATACAAATTCATTCACTTGAGTCTGCCATTTACGTAGCAAGGGGGCTGGGATACACAAAGGGACAGCGCGTAGATAAAACACTATCTTAGGCAAGACCAGAGATTTGACTAGATAGATGTGTTCCAACAGAGTGAGAAATTTTTCGCCAGAGAGAGTTAAAAGGGAGTTGATAGAAGATGGTGATCATATCACTTTTCAGCAGGTTTGTAGCTAACCAGGAGCCTATGGGGTCTGCCCCTCTGGCAGTTTTTTGGGGGGGCTCACCTCCATCCCGGGGGGCCCACCCCCATCCTTTCCCTCTCTCTCTTGCATAGTTTAAATCCTGCATAAGGGGTGGTGGATACTGCAAGCCCCTCCCATATGATTTAAATCACACAAGAGGAAGAAGGGCAGCCCTGGATTCTGGCCCCTCCCCCATGGCACCTCCATGCCCCCTTGCCTCACAACCCCTAGCTATGGGGCTTCTTCTCAGTTGTTTTCTCTCCAGCTTAGTTCAGACTTTGTGTCAAACCAGGATTGAGGAAGGTTAACTGATTTGGTGCGACTTTGGAATGATTAGTGAGCCACGGCTAGTTACTGTAGCAAATCAGAATAAAGAAACTATAGTTTTGAAGAGGATTTGCAAGCCATGGTCTGTGCTGTGTTTTTGGAATTATGTCTGAGTTGATGAGCCACAGTTTCATCTTTCATTCTGCATCCAGAGGCTGCTGGAAGGGAACTTATGATAGTGAGAAGAAGGAAAATGGAAGAAAACAAGCCAAGTTCCTCTCAACCATGGTTTGCCTGTTATACTTCTGTAAGCTCAGACCATAGGCTGGAATCTGAGCTTTGGTTAGTGCACAATATGGTCTGGCTTAATATCAAAAATCAAGTGAAAGGCTGTGCCTCAGAGGCAGCACCAAACTATAGCTTGTAATTATGAGAATGAACCTTGGTTGTCACCATGCTCTATACCTGTTGAATTTCTGCTTCTCATACAGCTGTTAAAAGCACATGAGCATGACTAGAAATATGGCGGCAACTCTAGAGCCTGCAAACTTGGTAGTTAAAAGCTGGCAGTCACCACCACCCTAGCATTTCCTCTACAAGCAGTGACATAGCTTTGGGAGCTCAGGAAAGACACATAATTGGGACTCTCCCTGCACTTCCACCCACATAATCTTTGAACACACTTAGAACAAATACTTCATTTTGAAGTTATGTCCATATTTTATTTCTTTAATAGTTACAAACCTGAAACAGAAAAAAATTAGAAAACATGACATTAGGGGAATGTATTTGTGAGTTTCCTGCATTGTGCAGGGGATTGGACTAGATGACCCTGGAGGTTCCTTCCGACTCTATGATTCTATGACAATAATTGTGGTAAGTGTACACATAAGTATTATTATTTTTATTACCTTTAATTTGTATCCCGCCCTCTCCACAAGCAGACTCAGGGTGGCTAACAATCAGTTAAAAACTTCAAACAATAAATACAATTAAACAGTTCAAAACTTCAAGCAGTAAGTACAGTTAAAACATTTTAAAACATTTTATGGTGCTGTTAAGTATCTACAAAGAGTTTTCATGCATCTAAAAGCATGTCCATATGCAATTGTCAGCTATATGCCATACATTCAAAATATCTGTATTTATCAATCTTTCCTTTCTTCTTTTCTCTCTCCTGCTGCCATGAGATTCCATAAAAATATGTGCCATACACAAGATAGATCAACAGACCTTATGCTTTTCTTTTGACAGGCAGCTGTGTTTCCCCTGCAGCCCAAGCAAACTCTTGATAGCCTGACCTAGAACTCTGTTTCTGGACAGGCGAGAGCATTTCACAACTTGGTATAGCTATGGAAGTCCCATATGGAATCTACAATGTGCATTTCACACATGTTAAGTTATCCTTGCCTGTTGGCACGATGAATGTGCACGCAGAAACCTACTTGAGTAGGTATCTTCCTCACCTGCAAACCTTGTTTTGCACAAATCTGTCATACCCCAAGATGATTGTAGTCCACTCTGGCTAGCACTGGCAGCATTTCTCAAAGCAAGAGCTCAGATAGAAAGGTCTTTCCCGACACCTACTGCTTCGATCCCTTCACTGGAGATCCTGGGGACTGAACCTGGGGACTGAACTGCTCTGCCTCTGAGCTCGCTTTGTTAGTTTTCTCAGTGCAGCTCCACTCCCCACTGCAAATCATATTCTGGAAAGTGTGATTTCTCAGAGAATAGGCCAATAAATTATTAACACTGCTGTTTATTTTTTACTATCCATTGGAGGGGATACGTAGACCAAACTGTACTAGCAATTTAACGAAACATCGCACAAGGGAAATATTAAAAGTATAGGTTGGGTGATTACGCAGAGAAGTGAAACCATCCAAGTATCAAAATCGGGAGCATTTCTATTTGTTTTATAAATGGAGGAGCTGTAACGGAGATGAATTCCCTCGCCAAGTTTGTTGCTCGCCTGAAATCTTTTGCCATTAATCCTTATACGGCTTTTAAGTGTCAACAGGGCTCTACCTGATTCAGATCAATTTACTGCTATTGTCTCAGTGCAAAATAGTTCCATTTGGAATGCAGATTTATTTATGATCTTTGTTGGCTGATGTAGAAAAATAACATTTTACATTAATTTCTAGTCCATAGCAGTGGTGTAAAAGATGACATGCCTTTTCTCTCATGGATAGTATTGGTCCAAAATAGTGCAATCTAGGCTGTATATAAATAATTTAAGTGGGGTTTTTTTGTCTATTTCATTTGAGCTCTCTGGAAACATTACAAGCATGTCAATGAGGTCTTGGGTCCAAAGGAAAAGTGGGGCGGTATAAGGTTTGACTTAATAACAAGTGGAAAATGCTTGATATAGCTGTTTTCTATAGTTGAGCCAGGGCTTTTTTTTTGTAGCAGGGACTCCTTTGCATATTAGGCCACACACCCCAGTGTAGCCAATCCTCCAAGAGCTTACAGGGCTCTTAGTAGAGGGTCAACTGTAAGCTCCAGGAGGATTGGCTACATCATCAGGGGGGTGCAGCCTAATATGCAAAGGAGTTCCTACTACAAAAAATGCCCAGAAAGGGTTATACAGTTAATAAAGAGTTAATATTTGGGAAAAGGTCATCTGCCTCCTGATGGAGTTTGGAAGGAAGAATTAGTAGTAACTTTGGTAGAATGGCTGCTGGAGGTGACCACCAGGCCCATAATATATAAAATTAACACAGTGGTATCTTTCATAAAGGAGCCCCATGGTGCAGAGTGGTAAAGCTGCAGTACTGCACTCTGAACTCTCTGCTCACAACCTGAGTTCGATCCTGGCGGAAGCTGGGTTCAGGTAACCAGCTCAAGGTTGACTAAGCCTTCCATCCTTCTAAGGTTGGTAAAATGAGTACCCACTTTGCTGGGGGGTAAAGTGTAGATGACTGGGGAAGGCAATGGCAAACCACCCCATAAAAAAAAAGTCTGCCGTGAAAATGTCGTGATGCAACAAGAGTTGGAAATGACTGGTGCTTGCACAGGGGACTTCCTTTACCTTTATCCTTCATAAGAGACTGGGATCTGTTCTTTGAGGAACCTGGAGGATCCTGCTAAACTCTGTTACAGCAGTGATTTTATTTCATTTTATTACCATTCTAAATGAGCAATTTTCAAGTTATGTCACATGCATGCCTTCTGGCCAGGTAGCTGCTTTGACACCATGGATGCGGGGATACATTCAGCATCTGCATCCATCATAGGTAGTTAGAATAGGTACCATTCTCTAACTCTCACCTTTGTTATCTAGAATGTAGTTCCTTAATAAAGGCCCTCTTATTCATTTGAGTGGCTCTGAGTAATTTGATAACTTTGATAGCATGCCCAAAACAAAGAAAGCTATTGCTGGATGTAGCCTTGTGCACTCTGCTAAACTGATACAGGTTCCTGGTTCTACCATACCAGTGAACAGAACAGATAAAACCCTGCTAAATAGCATTATTAATAGTGGAATTAAGGAGCTCTGGAGAGCATTTTCCCCATCTTTTTCCAAAACTGAAGCTAGCCTTGGTTTTTGTGTGAGTATTCCAGGTTTCCTTCATTGAAATGAATGGAAATTCTTGCACATGTCGGTGGTTTATGTGAACTTCACAGAGCTGCTAGAACTTCAGATCAGCTTATTTACAAATTCAGTCCTATAAAAAAACTATTTAAAAACACAAATGAGACAGAACATTTAGAAAATACTCTGTGCAGGTTCACCTGAGAGAAGCAGTATAAGTAGAGAAACACTTGCCTTATGGATGAGATTATCTGGTAATTAAAAAGTCAACCTATTTGAATTAAAGGTGCAGATTAATTAGATAGTACATGGGAAACCTAATTTGTTCAGTAATTTATTTTTAATCCAAGATGAGCAGATTTTATCAGGATTTCTTTAAAGCTTTTATAAACTAAGTCACATTTAATTATCTTCGGGTGTAATGATCCAGATCTCTCTTATTTCCTTGTTATAATTTATAAAGAAGAAGATGATGATATTGGATTTATATCCTGCCCTCCACTCCAAAGAGTCTCAGAGCGGCTCACAATCTCCTTTACCTTCCTCCCCCACAACAGACATCATGTGAGGTGGGTGGGGCTGGAGAGGGCTCTCACAGCAGCTGCCCTTTCAAGGACAACCTCTGCCAGAGCTATGGCTAACCCAAGGCCATCTCAGCAGCTGCAAGTGGAGGAGTGGTGTAAGCCAAAATGCCCTCAAAATGAGGTTGGGGAATTGTCAGGTGGGCACCTGGCTTAATTAGGATCTTTTATCTGTGTATACAGGATCCACGTCCAGAAATTAATGCTTAAATTTAGCAAGGACTCTAAGTAAAACAATTAAAATTTATTCCAGAAAAATATAGGCATACATACAAGGCAATGGGCTCATGAAAAATACATACAGTCCTAGGAAAAATAGAGAGAGAGATATAGAGAACACATGGATGGACAAACAGGATGATAATTACCGATTGTAGTCTTCAAGGAAGGCTCCAATAGCGATGAAAGAGGATGGGGGAAATAGCACCCTCAACTGATCAGGAATTGGGGGTGCATCTACACAGTGGAGATAGGGTACTGCTAGATGCACACATGAGTGGAGCTGGGTCAGAGGTTATATAGACTATCTTGGAACCTCAGGGGATGGGAGGTACAGGGGTGGAAAAAGGGGAGGCTCTGCAGTGTCCATAAGGGCTGGACTTCTGCAGTAGCCAATAGAAAGTTAATTGGTGGCCCCCAATTGAATGCCCATAACTGACCAATGAACAAGCTTGGGTCCTGGTTACCTTATCGGACTTCCAGGTAACAATGGGCCAGGGTGCGGAAGCTCCAGGATGACCGTTGGGGAGAAGAATGGGGGAAATCACTGGGTGGAGGGGTGCTTAAGACTATTAAACTTATCTAAAAAGATGACAATAGATGGCCAAATTACTACCTAGGTAACACCCGGTTTACACAAAGAACTTGGCTCTGGTTGAGGATGGTCTTCCTCCTCTTCAGTGTTCTTCTTGGCACCAGTCTTTGTCCTTAGTTCCATTGGACAAAGGCTTAGGCGGTCTGGCAGGGTCCACGCCTAGATAAGCTTGATGGCCTCATGGATGGGTGACATCTGTTGAGTACGTGAGCCTCCCGCTTCGCTTAAATGGAGTCTTGGCACTGTTGGAAGATAGCTGGTGTTAGCCTCCCAAAGTGGATTCTATGGTCAAGGCTGAAAACCGCATGGCCTGGATAGCTCCTAGCGGCGCACCTTCTTCCGCTTCAATGATAGAGATGGCGTGTTCGCACAAAGAAACTGGAAACCATCCGTTCTTCTTGCTAGCACTCCTCCAGAAACACAGAGTGCTGCTTTAGCGTTGTGGCTGTTAGTACTCATAAGTGTCAGGCGTGGGTTCATTGAAGGTCACAAGTAAGCAGACTTGGTATTTTGGAACAAAGTTGCATTTATTGGATACTTCAGAGTTACTCCAGCATGGCAGGCATTGGAACTGATGGAGATCAGTTCGAATCATTGGCATTTAACATTCTACATCAAAGCAATCTTTCCTACCCCTCATTTCCTAAAACAAAAGGTTGCTTTTGCATGTGAGATTTTTCCCAACGCTCCCCCCCCCCTTATCTCTTCAGTTGGCGGTTACATTTTCTGGAGGCAATGTCCTTGGTGCCTCTGGAGAGGAGGTGAGAATCTGGCACATACCATCTATTTCAAAGAGACCTTGGCAACCTTTGATATTCCTGGGAAGCTACTCTCTACTTTCCCCCCCTCCCTCCTTGCTACCCCGTCCTCTATGTTAGTGAGCGTTTCTAGGCCTTGATCAATATGGTTAGTAACAGCTTTTATCAATGTTGTAAATGAACAGAGCCCGACAATAAGTCCTTTCCAGTCTGGCTGCCAAACCCACGTTCTCCTAGCAGGTGTGTGTGAGTTCAGTCTCCAGGCACCCTGGCAACCAGGTGGGTGACTGCGATGTTCTGAATATTAGGGGTATTTTCTTACAGTGGGGAATCAAACCTGATTCTCCCAGATAAGAGTCTGCACACTTAACCACTACACCAAACTGGCTCTCAACAGGTTAATGTCTTTACATTTAGAAGTTAGAGAACCACTTTCTTGTATCAGTTGTGAGATGGCTATTCATAGTTCCTCACGTTTCTGAGATTCTAGGAAAGTGTGGATATTTTAAAAAATTGATCATTTGAATTACCCAATTTAGTTATGTGGAACAGAGGCTATAAGAGGCGGACAGTGTTTCTTAATTGGTCTGTTCCTATGAAGTGCCTTGTTGTGGGATCACTGGATTATTGGCATCTGTGACGGAACCGGCCCGATTCTGCCTTCAGACCTGGTCCCGTCAGCTCCCTATTGAGTCGCCAACTCCTGGAGGGAGCTATTTCTCCTCCTGCCCCTTGGGCTCGCTGCCACCACCTGCTCAGTCTAGGGGTTCAGAGAGGAACAGGACTCCCAATCCCCCTCTCCAGCTATGAGGCCAGGCCTCAAGGTCCTCTGCCACCCTGTACTTGGGTTTCACAGAGACCTCAGCACTTCTTTGGGGCACCCCTGGAGGATTGGCATCTTATCCAACTGCATGCCTTCCCCCTTGCCCGGGGCCCCCTTTATAAAACAGCGTGGTCTAAAGCGGTTGGGGATCTATGTGGTACAGAGTTTGATTGCCAGCATTTAAAACAGAAAAAATATTTATTTACAAGAGAAAAAGAAAGGGAAAGAAAAACAAAACAAAACAAAAACAGTTGCATTTAAAAAGTTAGCACAGCACCCGCACAGCACACAGCATAACAAAGAAAAGTTGATTATAAACGCATCCTGCTGGCCCTGATCTAAACATGCCCTGCCCTTTTGGATGACTTACTTTGTCTTACTGCCTGGAGGCCTCATTCTCTTTTGAATAGGCCGCATGCACAGGCAGGAGCTCTCCCACTGGCAACCTCTTCCTTCGAGCTGCAGCTGAGAACTGCCCTTCTCTTCCTGCTAACTCCAATACCAAGAACAAAAGAACTTCCTGTCTCTCTAGGAGACTTTCCCCCTAGAGTTGTTGGTTTGGCTCTGGAAAGGGAGGGGGGGGGTTGGAGGGAGGCTACAAAGCCTGCTGAGGGATTTACTGACCCCTGCCAATGAAGCACCAACACTCTAAGATGGCGTTTCTCCACAGCATCATTTAGTTTTTAGAGAAGGCAGCTGAATGGTTTTACTCCTCTGTTGCCAAAGCATGGATGCGACATGCTAAAGCTGATGTGAGTGCTGTGCTTGTTTTACAATAGACTTTGTCTTAAATGGAGGAACGAATATATTTCTCCAGTTCCATATCGTTGGGATACCACAAGTTCATTTTGCATTGAGTTCATTTAACCGGGAGAATTTCTAAAATTAATTCTGGAGTTGGAGCATATCCCATTTGACAGAGTTCTTGGTTCATTTGTATTCTCCCCTCTATTGTACAGATACACGTATGTGTATTGACAAAACACTGCAAAAGAAAAGACTTCATGTGATCTATATAAGATCTTTTAGTGTCATGTTGCATTATTAGTTGTTAAAAACCTACCTCTCTACCATAAAGATGTGAATGTCAACAGGTGATGCTGCACATTGGTAAAACATCACACACACCTTGATGCAGTTACATCAACAATGCTATTTTACAGGATAACCCAGGCAAGCCCAGTCTTGTCAGATATCAGAAACTAAGCAGGGTCAGCTCTGGCAAGTGATTGGATGAGAGACCTCCTTGGAATAGCAGCAGTTGGGAGGACAGGGGCAGGCTGTATTCAGTCACCTCTCTGAATATCCTTCAGGCCTGCAGTAGGGGTCAGTCACCAGAGGTTGCCATGACTTCCAGGTTCTTCTCTGGCAAGTACTTGGATGGGAGACCTCCATGGAATACCAGCAGTTGGGAGGGCAGGGGCAGGATTTATTCAGCCATCTCTCTGAATATCCTCCATTCCCCCAGTAGGAGTCAGTCACCAGAGGTCACCATGACTTCCAGGTTCTTCTCTGGCAAGTACCTGGATGGGAGACCTCCATGGAATACCAGCAGTTGGGAGGGCAGGGGCAGGATTTATTCAGCCATCTCTCTGAATATCCTCCATTCCCCCAGTAGGAGTCAGTCACCAGAGGTCACCATGACTTCCAGGTTCTTCTCTGGCAAGTACTTGGGTGGGAGACCTCCATGGAATACCAGCAGTTGGGAGGGCAGGGGCAGGATTTATTCAGCCATCTCTCTGAATATCCTCCATTCCCCCAGTAGGAGTCAGTCACCAGAGGTCACCATGACTTCCAGGTTCTTCTCTGGCAAGTGCTTGGATGAGAGACCTCCTTGGAATACTAGCAGTCGGAAGGGCAGGGGCAGGATTTATTCAGCCACCTCTCTAAATATCCTCCAGGCCCCCAGTAGGGGTCAGTCACCAGAGGTCACCATGACTTCCAGGTTCTTCTCTGGCAAGTGCTTGGATGAGAGACCTCCTTGGAATACCAGCAGTCGGAAGGGCAGGGGCAGGATTTATTCAGCCACCTCTCTAAATATCCTCCAGGCCCCCAGTAGGGGTCAGTCACCAGAGGTCACCATGACTTCCAGGTTCTTCTCTGGCAAGTGCTTGGATGAGAGACCTCCTTGGAATACCAGCAGTCAGAAGGGCAGGGGCAGGATTTATTCAGCCACCTCTCTAAATATCCTCCAGGCCCCCAGTAGGGGTCAGTCACCAGAGGTCACCATGACTTCCAGGTTCTTCTCTGGCAAGTACTTAGATGGGAGACCTCCTTGGAATACCTGCAGTCAGGAGGGCAGGGGCAGGCTCCGTTCAGCCACCTCTCTGAATATCCTCCAGGCCCCCAGTAGGGGTCAGTCACCAGAGGTCACCATGACTTTCAGGTTCTTCTCTGGCAAGTACTTGGATGGGAGCCCTCCTTGGAAAACCAGCAGTCAGGAGGGCAGGGGCAGGCTTTGTTCAGCCATCTCTCTGAATATCCTCCAGGCCTCCAGTAGGGGTCAGTCACTAGGACTTCCAGGTTCTTCTCTGGCGATTGCTTGGATGGGAGACCTCCTTGGAATACCAGCAGTCAGGAGGGCGGGGGAGGCTTTATTCAGCCACTTCTCTGAATATCCTCCGGGCCCCAGTAGGGGTCAGTCACCAGAGGTCACCAGGACTTCCAGGTTCTTCTCTGGCAAGTACTTGGATGGGAGACCTTCTCGGAATACCAGCAGTTGGGAGGGCAATGGCAGGCTTTATTCAACCTCCTCTCTGAATATCCTCCAGGCTCCCCAGTAGGGGGTCAGTCACCAGGTGTTGCCATGACTTCAAGGTACACACACACACACACTCACACGCACACACACAAATGCACACACACACACACACACACATACAAAAAATACCCCCCGAAAAAAGAAAGGAAAAGTGCTATTTTGTGGTGTTTTATCAATATATATGCAGGTTCTATTTAGTCATGACTAACAGCCACTGAGAGACTTACAATTCACAGATATGTCTAATCCAGTGGTCTTTAACCTACCCAGAACTAGGACCAGTGTCCCCTCTAAAATGGTAAAGCTTGCATGCCATATGTGGTAAAGCTTGCATGCCATATGCTGGGGTGGCCAAGAGTAGCTGTCCAGATTTTTTTTTGCCTACAACTCCCATCAGCCCCAGCCATTGGCCATGCTAGCTAGGGCTGATGGGAATTGTAGGCAAAAAACATCTAGAGAGCTACCCTTGGCCATCCTGCCATATGCTTTGAATACATTTCAAATATGCAATGACAGTGGATTCTTAATGTTTCAGTTGCATTTTGGAACCAAGACTAGGTAATTTTGGGCTCAAAGTCATGGAGAAATTTTAATTGGGAGCATCATGGAAGCTAAATGTTGCACTTAAATGTGGAAAACTTGAACCAGGCCTTGAAGAATCATGATATTTGGAGATGAGGATCACAATAGAAAAATCTGATACATTTTGGATTCTTTTTACTTGCTCCTTAATTACTGTTTAAGGAACATTTAGTAGTTTCTGTAGTATCCTCTGAGGTGTGGAAGTAGGGTAAGCTAAGCTTATCTTGAAGAAGAAGAGTTGGCTGTATACCCTGCCCTTCACTCAGAGTCTCAGAGTGGCTTACAATCTCCTTCCCTTCCTCTCCCCACAACAGACACCCAAGCAGGTGGAGCTGAGAGAACTCCAAGAGAACTGTGACTGACCCAAGGTCACCCAGCTGGTTGCATGGGGAGGAGGAGTGGGGAATCACACCCAGTTCTCCAGATTAGAGTCTGCTGCTCTTAACCATTGTACACACACTGACAGCCCACCCTTCAGTTCAGCTCAACAGCTGCATGCAGGTAGCTTAAATAATAAAACCCTTTATATCTTCCAACTGGGGGAGAACACATAGAGGTCGATACTGGAAGACAGCAAGCCAACACACACAGAACAAGACCTAAGTGATGCCCTTCCTTCTACCTTTTTACAAGAACAGAGGTCCATCTCCTAGATTTACTTATCTGACAGCAATGACAGTGAACCTTCAGGGTCTTGGGTAGACAGCTGCCTTAAATATTACTGGAACAGTAGGGTACAAAAGGTCTTAAATAAAAGGTCTTTCCAAGTATCTGCTACCTGAGAAGGAGAACACCAAGACAGACACTGGAAGACTGCAATCAACACCCACATAGAACATGAGAAGCCATGTTGGATCAGGCCAATGACCCATGCAGTCCAACACTCTGTGTCACACAGTGGCCAAAATACCCAAGTGCCCTCAGGAGGTCCATCAGTGGGGCCAGCCCAATGGCCACCCAGTCCAACGTTCTGTGTCACACAGTGGCCAAAAAAACCAAGTGCCATCAGGAGGTCCATCGGAGGGGCCATCAGTAGGGCCCTCACACTGTTGCCCCTCCCAAGCACCTGTCAAGTCCCCCATTCTTTCATCCTATTTGGTTTGGTTGTGGGCTTACTCATGTTTTATTAGCCCTCTCTGTGTTGTGTCTACAGAAGAATGCAAAGTGTTGAAGTTATAAACCTCCCCTGCCTTTTCTCAGGTTCCTTATCAGCTATCCAGAGCTCTGTAGAATTGCTTTGTAGAACTTTGTAGTGAGCTATAGATGTTATTTGTAACCTCGTGACCTTCAGGTTCGAAATGTTACTGCCATTTGTTAACAGCTATTGTCCATCTATATAATGCTCCCCCTGCTTTCATTCCTTAATCTTCTCACTGACTCATCAGCAATATGTCCTTTCCTATCTACAATAAATGAATCTATTTGGAAATACAAAAGATCTCGTTATTGTTAGCATGGGTGACTTGGCAGCACCAAGAATATATAGAGTTCCAGACAGAGAACTCAGACAGAGAGTTCCAACAATACACTGTGGCTAATAGCCACTGATGGACCTCTGCTCCCAATGTTGATCCAATCCCCTCAAAACCTAGGTGAGCACTCACACACAGACCTTGAGAAGGAAAACAAAAAGAAGTTATTGAGTGCTCTCTCTCTCTCACACACACACACGCACATATACCCACAGAGAGTTTCGATTGTTGTCTTGTTGCCTGCAGCTCAGAATTTGAAAGGTTTTTTTTTAAAAAAAAAATTAAACTAATCCTAATCCTCATTTTGAGTATACAAAGTTGAATGGATTTTGTAATTCACTGCAAGCACACAGTGATCTGAGGAAAAACAGAAAGAAAGGCTGTTTAAAATATGAGGGGCTGACTGCACTATTGTGTATTGTATTTCTTTAACGACAACAATAAAATTTCACAGTTTACATGCATGAAGTTCACAAAGCAGGAGTGCATTTTCAGAACCTCTTAATAACTAAGGCATCGCTAATGTGTGTTAGGTGATTCTCAGTATGTGCTTGGTGAATAATATGTGTTGAATTCTGACTACTAAGAACACTGTGTGACACAGAGTGCTGGACTGGATGGGCCATTGACCTGATCCAACATGGCTTCTCTTATGTGGCAACAGCAAGTTCTTGGTAGATAGGAATACAGTCTCCCCTACTTTGAAATCCCAACTTGGTCCATGTTCTTTTTCAAATTGAGCTTTGTAATCCCTCTTGGCCACTTCCAGGTTCTCCTGGATTATTTTCCAGGTTTTCTCCAGCTGTCCCCACCATTGTTGACAGTCTGTTGGCTGGGAGCTGCCTTCCCACCCTGGCAAGGAAGGGAACGGCTTTCCCTCGTAGCCGTTTACCACTCGGAATGGAGTCATCTTAGTGGAGCTGTGGAGGCTATTATTGTATCCGTACTCAGCAAACGGTAACAGTTCCACCCAGTTGGATTGTTGGAAGTTTATACAGCACCTTAAGTACTGCTCCAGAAGCCCGTTCACGTGTTCCGTCTGCCCGTCCGTCTGTGGGTGGAAGGAGGAACACAGTCCCTGCTCCATCCCAGTCAGTTTACAAAACTCCCGCCAGAAGTTGGCAACGAACTGCGGCCCACGGTCGCCAATGACCTTGTCGGGGAATGAGTGGACCCGGACTACGTGTAGGAAAAATAAATACACTAGTTCTTTAGCCGTGGGCAGCTTTTTGCAAGGGTCGAAGTGGGCTTGTTTAGAAAAGGTGTCCACCATTACCAAAATCACCGTCCGCCCCTGAGAGGGTGGTAGTTCCACAATAAAGTCCATCGATACTATGGACCACGGCCGTTCGGCTGTGGGAAGGGGTTGTAAGTGTCCCGGTACTTTGCCCCCCCTCCTTTTAGCCATGAGGCAGGTAGGGCACGACTGTACATAATCGGAAATGTCCTTTTTCATTTGGGGCCACCAAAATTGTCTGTTCACCAAATGGAGAGTTTTAACATGTTAACTTGTGGGAAGGGCGGGATATAAATTATAAATAAATAAAAAAACATAACCAAAGTGGCCCGATAGTTTGTTGGTGTGACAGTGCTGCAGTCGCAAAGTTTTTGCGACATACAATTTCCCTTCATGGTACCAGAAACCCCCCTCTCCTTTCACCAGTCCATCCAGCCACTCCTCCCCCTCCTTTTCGCCCTCAGTTATCAGTCTATTCCCCCCCAGGGGTCGGGTCACTTGGGGGTCGCCCTTGACCGGGTTTGCACTTTCCCGGCTACTGCTCCGGGGGGTATCAGAGAGTCTATTACTTCCTCCCGTTGGTTCTTGTGCTGAGGGAGCCTCAAGAGGGCATCTGCCAGAAAATTCTTGGAGCCGGGGATGTGCCGCAGCATGAAGTCAAATTTGGCGAAGAAGCCCGCCCACCGGATCTGCTTCCCCGTCAGTTTGCAGCGCCCCGTGAGTGCCTCTAAGTTTGTATGATCTGTCCAGATTTCGAACGGCACTCGTGCCCCTTCCAACCAAGATCGCCAGGTTTTTAGGGCAAAAGTGACAGAGTACGCCTCCTTGACCCACACGGACCAGTTGCGCTGTTCATGGGAGAACTTTCAGGAGATGTATGCGCATGGCCGTAGCTGGCCCCCATCGTCTTTCTGCAATAATATGGCTCCTACGGCCACATCGGAGGCGTCGCATTGAACCACGAAGGGCTTAAGTTCGTTTGGGTGCACTAGCACTGGCTCACTTGTGAACAGCTGTTTGAGAGTGTCAAACGCCGCTTGACACTCTCGGGTCCATTTTAGTTTGGCGCCCGTTTTTTTGGCTTCCAGTCCCATCCCCTTAGTTTTTAAGAGGTCCGTGAGAGGCAAGGGCACCTTGGCGAACCCCTGTATGAACGACCTGTAGAAATTTGCGAACCCGAGGAAGGATTGTAGCTGTCTATGTGTCCTCGGGGGTTCCCAGTCCAGCACTGCCTGGATTTTCGCGGGGTCCATGGCTAGTCCTTTCCCCGACACTCTAAACCCCAGATAATCCAGTTCCTCTTTGTGGAACTCGCATTTGGATAATTTAGCATACAGTTTATTCTGATATAGGGTGGTCAGGACTTCCCTCACTAGTTTCACGTGTGAGAGGCGGTCCTTCGAATAAATAATGATGTCATCCAGGTACACCACCACCCCCCTTGTACAGGTACTCTCTCAGCACCTCGTTGATAAAGTTCATGAACACCCCTGGGGCTCCCTGTAGTCCGAATGGCATTACTAGGTACTCAAATTGACCCATTGGGGTATTGAAGGCCGTTTTCCACTCGTCCCCCTCTTTGATTCTTACTCGGAAGTAAGCATCTCGCAGGTTCAATTTGGTGAAGATGGACCCTTCCGATACCGTGCTTAGTAGTTCTTTGATCAGGGGGATCGGGTAGGCGTTGGACATGGAAATCCCGTTTATCCCACGAAAGTCTGTGCAAAGCTTAAGACTCCCATCCTTCTTCTGGAAAAGCACCGGGATGGCGTGCAGCGCTGTGGCGGGGCGAATGAACCCTCGGCTGAGGTTTTTGTCTAGGAACTTTCTCAGCTCGGCTTTTTCTGCCCACCCCATGGAATAGAGCTTGCCTTTGGGGAGAGACTGCCCGGGGATTAGTTCGATGGTGCAGTCAGTGTCCCTGTGAGGGGTAACTCATCGGCCTCGGTCTCACTGAATGCCCTCCGTAGGTCTCAGTACTCGCAGGGGATGGTTTGGATTTCCTCGACCTATACACATAGTCTCTCGTTCTTTGGTGGGGGTTTGGGGCCCCACTGCTCTCGCCAGAAATGGGAGGTGCATGGCCCATCGGTGAAATCTGTGGTTTGGTCCCGCCACTGAATGTCTGGTGTTTGGCCAGCCATCCCACCCCTAGTACTAGATCGAAAGAAGAGGATGGGGCGATCACAAAAATCTCCAAGTCCCAATGATCGTCTATCCCCACGGGGATCCTCTGAGTCTCCTCTACACAGGGCTTGCCCTTCATCACTGTCCCGTCCATTTGCTCGAATTGAATGGGGCGTGGGAGGGGCTCCCGGGCCAGCTCTAACATGTCTACTAACTTAGGGGTGATGGTCTCTCTAGTGCACCCCGAGTCTATAAGTGCTCTGGCGTGCACGAATCTTTTCAGTCTTACATTTAACAGAGTCAATGGAACAAACAAAAGCGATCCAGATATCCTCACCCTCAGTGGTGCCGATACATCCACAACCTGCCGCCCGGCACCCATCAGTGCAGGTCGCTCCCGTTTCCTGCCGGCTTGGTCTCCCAGGGGTCCTTGCTCAGATCTTCCAGCATTATAGAATCCTTGTCAAGCACCATCGATAGGGCGCTGCTACCACGGCTCGACTCCTTTGGTTTGACCGGTTTCTTGGCCCCCACTGGTCCTGGTTTGGGGGTTGAAGGGGGGGCCCGGGGACGCTCTGGGAAGTTGGCAGCTAGGTGATTCGGGTCCCCGCATCGATAGCACTTGCAGGTCGGTGGAAGGGGTTTCACTGACCCCCCCCCCCCTCTTCTTTGCTTCGGGTTTCGGGCTCGGCTTGGTTTCTCGGCCGGCACTTGCAGGTCGGTGGAAGGGGTTTCACTGATCCCCCCCTCTTCTTTGCTTCGGGTTTCGGGCTTGGCTTGGTTTCTCGGCCGGCTCTACCCCCCTGCTGCTGCTGGCATCGGAGGGCAACCATTTTCATGTTGGTCTCGACCTCACCTGGTAGTTGTATCCACCCAACCAGGGTGGTGGGTCTTGCCTGCCCCAGGGCCCGATCCAGCAGGCTGGCGTTCAGCCCCCATCGGTACGCTGTTATTTTCATCATTTCACTCCAGCCTCGAATCTTGGCACAATGGGTCCGGAACTCTGCAGTGTACTCTCGTATTGACATTGTCCCTTGCTACAGGTTCTGGAGGGTGGTGATGGCCCTCGTTTCTTGCAGTGGGTCTTCGTACTGGGAGAGTAGGGCTTGGAGGAAGCCCCCCACGGTATCCAGCTCGGGGCCTCTGGTCTCGTACAGGCTTACGTACCATCTCTGGGCGGCCCCCTTCATTTTCGACCCCAAGTAGTTAACATGGCTGAACTCGTCCGGGAAGGTGTCCCCCCAGTAATACATATAGCTGTTTGCCTGGATTATGAAGTACTCCACTCCCTCGGGATCCCCGTCGAACGTGGCATCCAGTTCCTGGGCTTTCCCCCATCTTCCCGGCCCTGCTGTGATCGCCGGAGTGTCCGGGGTGGCGGGTGCTGCTGGAGCAGCGGGTGGGGCCGGGGGTGGCAGTTGTGGCAGGGGTAACCTCCCGGTCCCCCTCGTTAGCGCGCGGTCGATCTGCTTTTGGACCTCTCGCACCATCAGCGTCATGTTCGCTTTCATTTTGCTTCATAGGTCTCGGGCTAGGGTGGATACCTCGCCCCGCAGTGCTTCTATGGGATCAAGGTCTTTCGGGGAGGGTCCTTCCTCCTCGTCCTCCAACCCCTGCCGCTTGTCGTCGGGTTTGGGGGACCCCTTCTCCTCGCCCTCGCTCGGTGGTGATTCATTTCCGCTCCCTGGGTTCCCCTTCTGCACCGGCCTGTTGAGGATGGCTTCGTGGCGGAGTGCGGCCTCCTCCATTAGGGTGGTCGAGGTGCAGGGGTACCACGCTCTCAGAGTGATGAACAGCTCATGCATGTGCGTCGTCCCCCCTAGCCTGGCCGGTCTCTGCTGCTCGGTAACGTGCCACGCCAGGGACACTGGTATGTCGATTGTGTCTAAAGGCTCTCGGTCGCTGGGTACCTTTTCAGCCATCTGCTACAAAGTTACCAGCGCTGATAAACCTTCATAAGGGATCAGTTCCAAAATGTCAGCGAAGGTTCATTGAAGTTCCCAAAATAATAATAATATAATAATAATTTTTTATTTCTATCCCGCCCTCCCCACCGGAGCAGGCTCAGGGCGGCTCACAACATAAAACACACATTACATCAGTTATAATTATAAAACACGGTTAAAACAATTACAAAGTATTAAAATTCACATAACAGTATGGCGTTATAAACAAGTTTCAATAAATTTCAGAAGTAAAAACATTTCAAGAATAAAAGCATTTCTAGCAGCATATCTAGTTTTGTCACAAGTTTTTTTCACTAATTTTTTCGCTAGTTGAAGGCCATCTTGAAAAGGTGGGTCTTACAGGCCCTACGGAATCCCTCTAAACATCGTATGGCCCTCACCTCCTCAGGGAGTTGGTTCCACAGTAGTGGAGCAGTAATAGAGAAGGCCCGGTCCCGGGTGGCTTTCAGTCTGGCCTCCCTTGGCCCAGGGATATTCAGCTGGTTTTTCCCAGATGACCTCAGTGCCCTCTGGGGCTCATATGGGGAGAGACGGTCCCTTAGGTAGGTAGGTCCTCGGCCAAATGAGCAGACTTAGTTATTTGAAACAAAGTTGCATTTATTGTATTCTCCAAAGTTACTTCAGAATGAAAGACATTGGAACTGATGGCTAGCAGTTCGAGTCATTGGTATTTAACATTATACATCAAAGCATTCACATCTACCCCTAATTCCCAAAACAAAGGCTTTCTTTGCATGTGATACATTTCACACGGCTCCCCCTTATCTTCTACAGTTGGTGGTTACATTTCCCGGTGGCAATGTCCTTGCCGCCTCTAGGGGGGAGGTGAGAATCTGCCCAGGCACTTTCTACTTCAAAGACCAGTTAACAGCCTTTGATATTCCTGGGAAGCTACTCTTGGGCTAACCCCTACTTGGCCCCCCTTCTACTACTACATTAATACGAGTTAGTAAGCATATATAGAGTGCCCAACTGATATCAACAATACCCCAAATTTCCTAATCCCAGAAAAGCTAAGATATGTTACTGCCCCGGCATTTTACCTCTCGATTCTGGAGGTATCCAGTCAACGGAGGGCTTTCACCTTGGTGAGATGGTGAGCCCTCCTGTCTGCAGATTTAGAAAGAAGATTTTTAAAAACTTCCATCAAGGAGAGAACCTGTCCATGTGGGACTGAAGAGGCAGAATCTGTAGAACATGTACTGTCTTGTCATTTCTATCAGGAAGTCCGATCGAATGTAATTTCCCCTCTGCTTAATAATTACCTAGGTTGTTCTGATGTCGACATTTTAAGGAAGCTTTTGATGGGTGTGAACCCATAGGTCACTATTAGCTGTGTTAAATTTTTCTCAGCAGCCTGTAGAATTCAGCGTGAAATTTTATGTATAGATTTTAAATTTTGGAGATATCTAACCGGTGCAGAATCTTATGTATGGATTTTAAATGTTAAATTTTAGAGACATTTCTGTTATTTTTAGACTAAGTCTATTCTTAAATGTTTTACTGAATAGTTCTTGCTTTTGGCTTGTACTGGTCATTGGCCAAATTGATTGATTTATTGACTTAAAATTATAGAGTTGGAGGGGACCTCCAACTAGTCCAACCCCCTACATAGGAAATGCCTCCCCCACTACACACACATACACCAGTGACATCTGTTCCATGCCCAGAAGATGGCAAAAAACCTCCAGGATCCCTGGCCAAACTGGTCTGCTTCCTGACCCTAAAGTGGCAATCTGCATTTCCCTGGGCGTGTAAGAAAGGGCCACAAGAAATAACCACTGATACAGCCCTTCCTGCTCTCCCTCATGATCTGTCTAAGTTTGCAGAATTGGCTTTGCTGTCAGATGAGCATCTATCCTCTGTTTAAAAACCTCCATAGAAGGAGAGCCCACCACCTCCTGAGGAAGCCTGTTCCATTGAGAAACCACTCTGTCAGGAAATTCTTCCAAATGTTCAGTTGAAAACTCTTTTGTTTTAATTTCAACCTGTTGATTCTTGTCTGACCTTCTGGGACAACAGAAAACAGCGGTGCTTCATCCTCTATATGACAGCCCTTCAAGTACTTGAAGATGGTTATTATATTACCTCTCATTCATCTCTCCAGACTAAACATGCCCCCTCCTTTCTTCTTTGGTCTCCAGACCCCTCAACATCTTCATTGTCCTCCTCTGGACACCTTTCAGCTTGTCTATATCCTTCTTAAATTGTGGTAGAACAATGATTAGCCTAAACTGGAAAAATTCAGTGCAAAGGGAGAGACAATAGTGCAAAAATGAAGAATATTAATGTCAATTCATACTGGAGAGAAGTAAAATGTAGGTGTCAAAAGTGCAGGATTAAGGAGAATCCTGCAGAAATGGACTCGTGGACCATGATGTACTTTCTCTAACCTCGGCAAAAGAGGCTTTGTGATTCCTTGCCTCATGTCGATAGGAGCTGTTAAACTTGGAATATCCTAGAATCAACAGCCTCTGAAAGGACTTCATGTATCCCTGAGTGTATAAACGATTATTATGATGTCCTTCAAAGCTCTACGAAGTTCTGCACTAATGAGTCAGATCAGCCTGGCTCATCATCTGTCCCATTTTCATCTGCGAGATGATTTTGGATTGATGCCTGTAATTGAAATTTGATGTTGTTTGTTCATGCTAAAATATAGATGATATGCAAAGTGACACACATACCAACTGTGTTTTTGAGTTGCAAATGGCTTCTGTAAAATGGATGATAATGAATATTAATGAGGGAGGTTTTCAAGCCAATTGCTATAAATATAAAATTTTGGAGGGGGGTGCAAATGGGTTGGATGGTATGAAGACGATGAAAATAAACAAACCCCTTTCATCAGCTGCCTATTAATAATTCACTTGCTTCTTGAAACAAAGTGGCTCAGCCATTTTTTATGTATAAATGGAGTGTCATTTATCATAAAACATATATTCTGTCTTTGTTTTGATATAACTAGGAATGCTTCTGAAATTCTCCTTATTTTGGAGTTCACAATTTCCTGGTCTAGTTTCTGAAATGAAATTTAGTAGACATCTTTCTTCATTTTGTCTTCTCTATTTCTGAATTTTGTAAGAACATAAGAGAAGCCATGTTGGATCAGGTCAATGGACCATCCAGTCCAACGCTCTGTGTCACACAGTGGTCAAAAAACCAGATGCCATCAGGAGGTCCACCAGTAGGGCCAGGACACTAGAAGTCCTCACACTGTTGCCTCTCCCTCTCCCAAGCACCAAGAATATAGAGCATCACTTGCCCCAGACGGAGAATTCCATCTATACCTTGTGGTCAGGCGGGGCAGGTTTGAGCAGGAACACACAGGAATGCAGTTCTGGCTGGCTTAGCATCAGTGGGTGTGGCCTAATATGCAAATGAGTTCCTGCTGGACTTTTTTCTACAAAAAGACCTTTGTGAAACAATTGCGACATCAGGGGGTGTGGCCTGATATGCAAATGAGTTCCTGCTGGACCTTTTCTACAAAAAAGCTCTTGTGAAACAATGGTGATATCAGGGGTGTGTGGCCTGATATGCAAGTGAGTTCCTTCTGGGCTTTTTCTTCAAAAAATGGCCTGCTTGTGGTTAATAGCCACTGATGAACCTCTGCTTCAAAATGGTGAAGAATATTGTCCATGTACTCAGTTTGCTGTAGCTGTATTTATCTGAAACGCTATCTTATAGCATGGTGAGCAATCATATACAGTATTAACAGTTTTATTGTATTTATTAACACATTTGAACCCTGCTTTTTGCATTGTTCAAGGCAGTTTATAACAGTTAAAAATACACTTTCAGTTAAAGCCAAAATAAAATAAGAAACCCCACATCTCTTTCTACTCCCCCCCGCCCCCAAAAAGAAAGCACTGGCCCCAAAAAGAAAGCACTGGCCCGGTACACACATGGCCCGGCCCAACATGACCCAACCTGGCCTGACAAGGTCTCATTTAGGTCAGATCTGGCCCTCATGAGTTTGACACCGCTGGCCTAGATGCAAGACAGAGAGAGTTAGGCTAAGTGGAGGAAAATCCACAACAGCATTGGTGACCAGCAATCATTGTCTCAGTTATGTTTCTCATCTCCCCCCCCCCCCCCCCCCCCGCCATCACCTTATTCATCTCCTTCCTGGCATTTCAGTTTTTCTCCAGGAAACACTGCACTGAAAGTCAGTCAGCACACACACATACACACACATACACACAAAAGCAGCTGTTGAACAGATTGTGCTTCTAAATCCATAACAGATCTGAAATGAATGTTCAAACATATGTCACAAAACTGCATATGAGGATTTCAGATTCTCATTATCTTTGTGGACTTGGGTCTAGAAAGTTTGCAAATTGTCAGACTTTCTAAAATTCTCATAACTTTGTTCATGACTTTGTAAAAAGGAACATTGCGGCAGTGTTTTCATAGGAACGGTATAGCATTCTGCTACTGTATTAGTTTCTTAAACAATTTTGAGTGACCAACGTTTTAACAGTGCAACTTTAAAATGGTTTAGATCAGGGTTGTCAAACTCATTTGTTATGAGGGCCGGATCTGACATAAATGAGACCTTGTTGGGCCGGGCCATGTCATGTTGGGCCGAACCATTCCGGGCCGGGCCATGTGTGTACCTATTTAAGATTAGGTAGCAGAGATATAAACTTTATAAAGGACACAAACACAATGAAATATATATTTTTAAAAAACTTAAAAACATGTTAAAACACTAGTACTCATTTTAAGGTGTTTTAATTTGATCTTCATCATGGTCTCTGTGCAGTCCCACACATGGGTTTTCCATCTGGAATCGAACCCAACCTCGGAGAATTCAAAGCTAGCCTAAGCGTTAATTTTGGCGCTCATTCCCTCTCGATCTGGGGAGCAGGCATCCACTGCCCATGCCTGGAGCGAGGGGGAGGTGCTCCACCCACCCAGTTTGTTTCTAACTGCTGCTCGGAATAGACCTACCTCGTTGCATCTCCTCAACTTCATCTGGCCTTCTCAACTTCGTCTTACTTTCTTCAACTCTGCGATTTCTTCTTTTTCTACTTTTCGAATGGTATCGTAAAAAAAAAAAGACTTTATCTTTTTTAACTATCACTCCTTCCCCCTCCCCCCCCTCCTGGGTGTATGGAAGGGGAGGACTCCAAAACTACTTTTTAAAAGTGTACCCGGTGTGGGACCAAAATTCTCTCGACAGACGGACACTCTTTGTGCTTATTTTGCCTGGGGGAGACCCATAGAACCGATACCTATGTTCACTGTAGCCAGTTCGGGAAGCAGGCCAGAAAAAATCATGCTGCTAGACTCAAAAGCCACCTCTTAGAGTCTTCGCTACGGCCTGTAATGTCCCATGCTTCTGGGTCCCACAATTCGCCACCTTCCCTAACTTTGCAAAGGGACATGGTTTGACAGGCAGCTTCTGTGGCATCGGCTCCCAGAAAGCATAAGTCTGGAAAACACACCAAGAAATCAGATGACTCCAAGAAGAAACACCGCTTGGAATCTTCGTCAAAATGACACTCGAAGTCAATACCTTCGAAATCTACATCAAAGACGGATCATCACTTGGACTCGAGACCCTCCGACCATACCATAACATTGACCTCACACCTGGTGGCATCCACCTCGGTTTCGATATTGACAGCACCGACTGTTCCCGTGGAACTCTTGACTTCCACAGATGTTATTACCGACGAGGTCATCTGCATCCAATCCACTTTGCACAGTATTCTGTTCAACACAACTTCCTTACTGCATCATCTTCTATAGCTCAGTTTCTGTCCTACACCTTGTCTCTCTCAAACTCAGGGTTGGCTTACTCCTCTTTAAAGGTTCACTTGGCCGCTATTTCAGCCCTTCATCCACATATTGGAGGACGCACTGTTTTTTCTCATCCTGCTACAAGAGCCTTCCTAAAGGGCATTCTACATCTTCAACCTCCAATTCGGCAACTACAACCTACATGGAGCTTATCTCTTGTTCTGAGCCAACTGATGAAACCCCCATTTGAGCCAATGGCATCCATTCCACTGCATCTCTTGTCCTGGAAGATGGCATTGCCAGTGGCACTCACATCTGGCAGGAGAGTCAGTGATGTCTGTGCCTTTCGGTTGGACCCCCCTTACACTGTCTTCCACCATGACAGAGTAGTTCTACTCCCTGATCCTGCATTTCTACCGAAAGTCGTCTCACCTTACCATCTGGGAGTCGACCACCCTGCCCTCATTTTTTCAAAAACCTAGTGACGCGGGGCAACAGACCTTACACAGTCTTGACGTACACAGGGCACTCACTTTCTATATTGAAAGGACGCGTTCCTTCCGTAAGGACTCTAGACTTTTTGTGGCTTATGGAATGCATAAGCAGGGACACAAAATCTCAACTCAGAGGTTTTCAAAGTGGGTCGTAGCCGCCATTACTTTATGCTACGAGTTGGCTAAACAACCCATACCTCAACACTTACAAGCGCATTCCACTCGAGCTGTCTCCATGTCATCAGCCTTCTGTAGAGGCGTACCGATGGAGGACATCTGTGCTGCCGCAGTCTGGTCTTCTCCAACTACGTTTGCCATGCACTACGCCCTAGACTTCGTGCTCGGTGTGACGTATCCTTTGGGCAGGCTGTACTCCGCTCCATTTTTGACTGACGCCCCAGCTCCATGCCCCGTGAGTACAGTATTTCTTATTACTTTTATGCATGTTTAATATGTATTCTTCTATTACAGCACCAGCACTCGCCTCCATGCACTTCAGCTTACCAGTCACCCGTGTGTGGAACTGCACAGAGATCACGATGAAAATAAACAGGTTGCTTACCTGTAACTGATGATCTTCGAGTGGTCATCTGTGCAGTCACACATGCCTGCCCAGCCTTCTCCGCTGCTGGTTTATTCCTTTCTCTGCTAACAAATATCTATATACAGCGGCTAGAAGAAATTGGGTGGGTGGAGCGCCTCCCCCTCGCTTCAGGCATGCGCAGTGGATGCCTGCTCCCCAGATCGAGAGGGAATGCACGCCAAAATTAACGCTTAGGCTAGCTTTGAATTCTCCAAGGTTGGGTTCGATTCCAGACGGAAAACCCATGTGTGTGATTGCATAGATGACCACTCAAAGATCATCAGTTACAGGTAAGCAACCTGTTTTTTTCTCCCATGGGATCCAAGGAACTGGGCGAAGGAATCTGTGGCTCTTTCCTTCCTTCCCCAGGGGACTTGGCGGGGGGGAGCCTCAGTCAATAGAAGGAAGAGAGGTTTGGCTCAGTAGCTCTGTGGGGGAGAGCCTTGCAAAACAAGCTGTTATGCAGAAGGAAGCAAGAGAGAGGGAGAAGGAAGCAGATGACAGCCAGTTGCTGATAGGAGCCCTCTGGGGGCCTGATTCGGCCCCTGGATCGCATGTTTTACACCCCTGGTTTAGATGCATATAGTCTAACCGCCTCTGTTGTCTAACTGCTCTAGTATGGATCTATAGTTAATCTATAGATATTGTCTGTTGTTGATACAGTATGAGATTAATAGAATCATCGAGTTGGAAGAGACCTCTGGGGTCATCTAGTCCACCCACCTGCACAATGTAGGAAACTCACAGATACCTCCCCCAGAGGAGGAGCTGGGGATGTTTAGCCTGGAGAGGAGGCAACTGAGATGTCATATGATCACCATCTTCAAGTACTTGAAGGGCTGTCATATAGAGAATGGTATGGAATTTTTTTCTGTGGCTCCAGAAGGTACGACCAGAACCAATGGGTTGAAATTAGATCAAAAGAGTTTCCGGCTCAACATTAGGAAGAATTTCCTGACCGTTAGAGCGATTCCTCAGTGGAACAGGCTTCCCTGGGAGGTGGTGGGCTCTCCTTCCTCTGAGGTTTTTAAACAGAGGCTAGATGGCCATCTGACAGCAATGAAGATCCTGTGAATTTAGGGGGAGGTGTTTGTGAGTTTCCTGCATTGTGCAGGGGGTTTGGACTAGATGACTCTAGAGGTCCCTTCCAACTCTATGGTTCTATGAAGCTGCCTTTTACCAGGTATATCTAGTAATTTACCTGACGCCAAATAGGGATAGGCTTGAACCAGGAAACATGGTTTGGTTTGTGGTGCGTGCAGTGCCCAGCAGACATTTCCCTCCCCCCCTCACCAGCTGACCCTGAAGTGGAGGGAGGGCCTCCAAACCAAGTGGCTGGATCTCTCCCTCCCAAACAAGTGGTTGTGCCAAGGTGACAGCTACCCTTCTTGGCTAGAAAATAAGGTTGCCAATCCCCAGGTGGGGGCAGGGGATCCCCTGGATTGGAGGCCCTCCCCCTGCTTCAGGGTCATCAGAAAATGGGGGGAGGGCAAGGAAATGTCTGCTGGGAACTCTATTATTCCCTATGGAGGCTTAATCCCATAGGAAATAATGGAGAATTGATCCGCGGGTATCTGGGGCTCTGGGGGCCTTGTTTTTTGAGGTAGATGCACCAAATGTTCAGTACAGCATCTATCCCCTCTCCCCAAAATACCACCCAAGTTTCAAAAAGATTGAACCAGGTGGTCCAATTCTATGAGCCCCAAAATAAGGTGCCCCTATCCTTCATCATTTCCTATGGAAGGAAGGCATTTAAAAAGATGTGCAGTTCCTTTAAATGTGATGGCCAGAACTCCCTTTGGAGTTCAATTATGCTTGTCGCACCCTTGCTCCTGGTTCAACCCCCAATGTTTCCTGGCTCCACCCCCAAATGGCTCCACCCCCAAAGTCCCTAGATATTTCTTGAATTGGACTTGGCAACCCTAAAGCCAGGTATTGCAGCAGCCAGTGAAAGGCTACCTAGTATATATGTCATCTGGTTCTTCCAGTGATGCAATTCCCATATTGAACGTGTCTTTTCTGACGTCATCTTTGAGTCTCATGGAGGTAGCATCCTCCTCTCAAACAAGTTTCAAGCAGTACGAGGCTAGAGGTCCTTAAAAATCAATAGTCTCTGAGTGAGTAAGTGATGTTGTAAAATTATTAGCAGACAAATGTTGTTTAATCAGCTACACAATGGGAATCACACACAGTGGTGCTAATCAGATAGGAGAGAGGCAATTCTGGGAGCAGTTGCGCAGCTTCAAAGAACAGCAGATGCTCTGTGAGAAGGTTGATAATGAAATCAAAAAAACATTCCATTCTGTGAAGTTTATTCAGTGTAGTGTGTTCTCTTTATCCAATTTACCATATGCCATAGGATATAAATTTCCTGTCTGTGTTCTGTGTTTTTTCTTATTTTGTAACCTGATCTCACTCCCTCTGTGTCTCTCTCTCACACACACACATGCTTCAAAAGTACGTTAAAAAGGCTTAGATGCTTCTGACCATCGCGGCTGCCCACTTGGATCTATTTAGATGTAAAGAGTAAGAGCGAAAGCTAAAACTTTCTGCAACTTTAGTTCTAGATTAAGGAAACCTAAATTCTCAACTCCAAGACAATATCTAAGAACAGAGCTGAGCTTTGAATGTTGTCCAACCAATGCTGGTTGTCTCTGGGAGTGCTCCCACAGCTTGCAGTATCAAGAGCAGTTCTGCTATCTGAGCGCTAGGGCCTGCTCCCTTTGCCTCATTTGGCTGCAGTGGGCTCTTTGCTTGAGATTGACAGGGTTGGTGTTTTTTTTTTTTGTAGCAGAACTCCTTTCCATATTAGGCCACACAACCCTGATGTAGCCAATCGTCCAGGAGCTTACAGTAGGCCCTGTAAGAAGAGCCCTGTAAACTCCAGGAGGATTGGCTACATCAGGGGTGTGTGGCCCCAGGGCTGGAATTCTAGCAGGAGCTCCTTTGCATATTAGGCCACACTCCCATGATGTAGCCAATCCTCCAAGAGCTTACAATAAAAGAGTCTTGTAAGCTCTTGGATAACTGGCTACATCAGGGTGTGTGTGGCCTAATATGCAAAGGAGCTCCTGCTAGAATTCATAAGACCAAAAGAGAAGTCATGTTGGTTCAGGCCAATGACCCATCCAGTCCAACACTCTGTGTCACACAGCGGCCAAAAAAACCAAGTGCCATCAGGAGGTCCACCAGTGGGGCTAGAAGCCCTCCCACTGTGCCCCCCCGCCAGCACCAAACATCCAGAACATCACTGCCTCAGAAAGTTCCAACAATAGGCTGTGGCTAATAGCCACTGATGGACCTCTACTCCATATGCTTATCCAATCACCTCTTGAAGCTGTCTATGCTTGTAGCTGCCACTACCCCTGGTGGCAGTGAATTCCACGTGTTAATCACACTTTGGCTAAAGAAGTACTTCCTTTTATCAGTTCTAATCCAACTGCTCAGCTACTTCATAGAATGCTCACGAGTTCTTGTATTGTGAGAAAAAGTACCTTTTTCCTCTACCTTCTCTATCCCATGCATTATCTTGTAAACCTCTATCATGTCACCGCTCAATCGATGTTTCTCCAAGCTAAAGAGCCCCAAGCATTTTAACTGTTCTTCATAGGGAAAGTGTTCCAACCCTTTAATCATTCTAGTTGCCTTTTTCTGCACTTTATTCAGTGCTATAATATCTTTTTTTGAGGTGTGGTGACCAGAATTGTACACAGTACTCCAAATGAGGCCACACCATCCCTCATGTGGCCTAATATGCAAAGGTGTTCCTGCTACAAAAAACCCCCTGGAGATTGGTCCTCTCTGAACTTGCATAGCTGGGCTGAAAAAAGTCACTAGACTGCAGGCAGGGCTGTGGCTCAGTGGTAGTGTATCTGGTTTGTGGGCCGAAGGTCCCAAATTCACTCACTGATATCTTCAGTTAAAAGGAACAGTTAGCAGGTAATGTGGAAGGCCAGGTAGCAGAGATATAAACTTTATAAAGGACACAGACACAAAGATTATTTAAAAACTTAAAATAAAACATGCTTAAACATTAGGATTCTTGCAATGTTTTATTTAGCAGTCTCTGATAACTGACACCTTTTGCTCTGAATTATCGCATCAAAATCTGGAGACAATGTCTGTGCTGTAGCAATCTTGAGTACGCTGTTCAGGTGTTGTTCAGATGTGTGTCTGTAAGCTGCAAACCTACTTTTGATTTATTGACATCCATTACAGAAATCTCCTGGTCAATGTTTTGAGGAAAATGAAATGGCTGGGCATTGTGAGTTTTTGTACATAAGCTGCTTTGTGTGCTGGTCAGCCAAAGGAGAAAATAGAGGCTTTGCTCTGTAGCTTCTGTGTGATTGAGCAAGCCTGGCAAAGCAAGCTGTGATGCTGAAGGAAACAAGGGAGGGAGAAGGAAGCAATGAGTTGCTCGTGGGCCTGATAGGAGCCTTCCGGGGGTCTGAGCCATCCCTCGGGCCACATGTTTGAAACCCTTCTTTAAATTGTGGTTGAATCTCTTCTGGGTCACAATCGAGCCTAGTCTGCTCTGCTATGAACATTAAGTTATGCTCCTATTACAACCTAGGTCAAACAACAAAGGATTTGTGGGCCAGTATATAAGCCTTTAAAAATCCATTGATCCTGCAGTCTAGGTCAAACAATAAAGGATTTGAAGTCCAGGATACAGACTTTTGAGAAACCCATTGATCCTCTGACACATACATATTAGCTGGGCAAATGTTGCATCCTTCAATAGATATTCAGAAATGTTGAGCAAAATATTTTCCTCTTCTGCTTGATACAGAAGAATGGGACAAGTATACATCTGAAATGGGAAAGCAGCTAGAATCCAATAAAATAGGCCTTTTTTCCCAATAGCAACAAAACATTCATGAAAACTGACAGGATGGGCTCAGGAAGCCAATATTAAGGAACAAAATGTCAGATATGGAAGAACAAAGTCCACAGTTGAATTGAATATCCAATTAAGCTATCTGCTTGGCTGCGAAGTATCTTTTTGACAGGCGATTAGTTCTGGGCAAGTCAAACACTGCAGTTATGTATTCACATAAGGTAATTAAAGAAAATTCATTTATATTTGATGCAAGGAAGTTGAAAATTAATTGGAAAGTTTTATGGGGAGGATGGAAGTCCAAGTGATGTTGGCTGCTTGCAGTTGTTTTGCTGCATTGGTTGAAGCAGGAGAGCTCACTCTCATGATCAGTGCTTTTTTTGGTAGAAAAAGCCCAGCAGGAACTCATTTGCATATTAGGCCATACTCTGGAAGTGACGTCACCCATTCTGTAGGTTACTTTCTGCATATTGACACAGAACAGTGTAGTGCCATCATCAGCTGCATTTCATGGATGTGTGTTCTCATCCATGTTCCCTAAATTCAAACTTTCTCCCTCCCATCCTGAGTAGCTTAATAGCCCCCTCCCATCTCAAATAATTCCTCCTAATCTAATTCTCCAATGCTCCCTGAAACCAAAGAAACCGCCTGCTTTGGCGGGGAGGGCGGGATATATATATATATATATATATATAAATGTGATGAGAATGTGGAAAAAATTAAACCCATGGGTTAGAATCATAAGTTTTCTTCTGTAGAGGAAATGGCAAGTGACCATTAAGTGGGGGCAGGGCTTTTTTTGAAGCAGGAACTCCTTTGCATATTAGGCCATACATCCCTGATGTAGCCAATCCTCCTGGAGTTTACAGTAGGCCCTGTACTATGAGCCCTGGCCTGTAAGCTCTTGGAGGATTGGCTACATCAGGGGTGTGTGGCCTAATATGCAAAGAAGTTCCTGCTACAAAAAAAGCCCTGATTCTGATAGGCAGTGCTGCACTCAATTGTTTTTACTTTTGGAAATGGTGACATAAAGAAAAGTGCATTTGGTTTCTAGAATGTAATTAGGTCATTATTCTATTAACTTAATTTTTTTAAATTATGTGATTTTCTACAATAAATTTTTATTACAACCAGGAGTGCATTAAACCATAGTTTTTCCCATCGGGTAGCAGTTGCAATTTGGATGTTATTCTTTGAATGTACAAGGCAAAACACTATATAATCAAATGTGACATGAGCGTAAATCATAAAACTGCTTTGTAACTTTGAGGGTACAAAACCTCCCCCTCCCTTCACAGTTCAAAAGTTTGTTCAGGCTTCAGTGCTGGCGAGTGGTGCATAGAAAAACTTGCAAAGGATATATTTTGGTGCCTAGTCTAAATCCAGATGCAACTACCTTCTTGCTGTTTGTAGGGATGACTTGCTTCTTCCTCTTTCTGGGATAGTTTCTGATTTGCTGTTCCTGCTCTTTCCACATGAAGCACTCATGTTGTTTTGCTTTTCCCTTGTGCAGCAGAACCTTTGATTCTTTATTTTTGGTTTTCTCATATACACCCCATGTATGCATTGTGCAATGTTATTTGTATGTCAGTTGTATATGGATTGCATTAAAGAAAGCAGCAGCAATGAAAATGAACGTAACTGTGACAACATACAAAAAGAAATGGAAAAGACTGTATTTATGAATGCCAAGCTGGAACCAAGTATCCATTAATTCGTGTGATGCACTGGTTCTAGGGATGCCAGGTCTGTGTTGGAAAATCCCTGGAAACTTCGAGTGTGGAGCTGCAAGAGGGTGGGGTTTGGGGAGGGGAGGGGAGGGGCCTCAGCATGGTACAATGCCCTAGAGTCCACCCTTCAAAGTAGCCATTTTCTCCAGGGGAGCTGATCTCTGCCACTAAGAGATCAGTTGTAAAAGCAGCAGATCTCCAGGCCCCACCTGGAAGCTGGCAACCCTAACTGGTTCCTCAGACAGTAAGAATTTCCTGAGTGCTACAGTGGCTCGTAACTTAGAAGGACTGCAAAAAGTTCTTGTTTGGGCTGGCACTTTTTCCTGAACAACATTGATGCTTCCTGGCTCATATCAATGACTATATTCTGACAATTAAGCAAATTGGAATGAATTGTGTCTTCACTCTGGGTTGCTTCTAAATATGATTTTTTAAAAAACTTATTTTGTGAAGAAGAGCACATTCTAGGAGTAGTGACTAAAATTTCATTGATAGATAGGGCTGCCAAGCCCCTGGTCCGGGCGGGGGGTCCCCTGCCCAGAAGGTTCCCAACCCACTGGCCCACATTGGCCCTGCAGGGGGAACCTCCCCCTATGTCGCCGGCATGATAATGTCACCTGAGACTGATGCCGGCAACGTCATGCGGCAGCTGCTCTAGGCGTTTCCGAGAAAACTCTATGGTTCCCCCCAGACGCTCTAGACATTTGGGAGGGAAAACTCGATGGAACGCAGGGGACTTGGCAACCCTATGATAAAATACATTCCTGAGCACGTTCTTTAGAATTCCTAGTTTAAAAGGATCTTAAGCAGGAGAATTCTTGACATGTGCATTTGCAGTCGATAACCTAAGAACTCTTTAGTGCTGCCACGTTTACTGAAGGATGATCCCATGAACAAGACTGATTCTAATCTAATACAATCCTTCTGTGGTTTACAAGCTGATGAACCAAGTAATATCATTGATAGGTTGGGAAACCTCAAGGATAATTTGACACTGATTAGGGGGAACGATATAAACACTCACAAGGATACCAGCTGCTCAGTCACTTTCCCCCCTCTAGACTGGAAATTTGATCTATTACGTCTACAGGAGTGATTATTCCCTTTCTGGTAAAGAAGTCTTCTCAAGAACCATTCCCCTTTAATGTGTTGTAAACTGGGTTCCCTCTAAGATGAGTTAGTGAGCTAGCGCACCATTTTTTAGTCTCTGGCTCACACATTTTTGTCTTAGCTCAGGAAAAATGGTCCAGAAAAAACTAATTTATGCAGTAGCTCGCAATTTTAATGCTAGTAGCTCGTTAAGTAGAATTTTCGCTCACAAGACTCTACAGTTTATAGGGAGTATAGCAATGAAGATCCTGACAGCAATTAAGATCCTGTGAATTTAGGAAAAGGTGTTCGTGAGTTTCCTGGATTGTGCAGGGGGTTGGACTAAATGACCCTAGAGGCCCCTTCCAGCTCTATGATTCTATTGGTTGTAAGGGCCTCCTCCTGTCCCCCTGGAGCCCACAATAATAGTTTGTTCTTCTACTTGTAGTATTACCTCAGCTAGCCAACCCAAAGCCTGACTGCAATAATCTATAATGCTATTATGCTGGAATGTATCAGGCTGGTTCTCTGGGTTCTCATGTGAAAAAACTTGGTCTTTTGTATCTGCTTTTGTAACTTTTCTGGAATCCCCCCCCCCAAAAAAAAGCCTCAAAAGGATCTGTGGTTCACCTGGCTTGTTTGAAAGCATTGGGCTGAGTATCACAGGCTCTTGAGGTTCTTGTTACTTGTGGGCTGGTTCTTGTAGTTATTTTTGGCTTACATTCTATGATATTATTCTCAATATATCTACCTCCCTTTTCTCAGTCAGCTCAAAACTGGTCAATCTTGGGCCAGATTTTTGAAGATGTTAAGGCCTGAACACCTTTTTTCTTTCAGTGGGTGACTTCAATGCTAAAATATGGAATTTTGATGAAGTTCTGTTCAGAAAACTATTAGGCCTAGCCAACAGAAATGTTCCCAACTCTCTTTGGTTAGATAGATCATCATAAATGCAAACGGACCAGAGTTGGCAAATTTTCTTATACAGAGGAATATAGCTGTTATGTACTGAATTTACTGCTTCGCATCATGGGCATCCAGGCAACCGTGGGAAATGCTGTAGACGCTGATAGATTTGAACTCAGAACAGCAACTAACGAGTGGTCTTGGTGAGAAACTTGAGTGCCATGATTTGTATGGGAATCAGGGAGGGGGGTGTTTCTATTGCATGAATATAAGCAGGGTCTCGGCCCCGCCATGTTGTCTTATAGTATGTAGTAGCAATAAAGCATGTTCTGTGAAGTCACTATTTAACAATGGCTCCTCTGGATCCAGAAGGGGATTTTATCTATCTCTGCATCAGTGTCAATTGATTATTTTATTGTTTCAACAAGTTTCCTTCCATTGGTTAAGCATATGAATGTGTGTTATTTTGGAGGGGGGGTAATGATAATCTCTCTCTTGTTCTCTATATGACATAACCAATTGTTCAGACTTCTGTTCTGAAAAATAATCCACGGGTTCAAAGTTTAAGATTTATTCCTAGAATCCATCAGAAACTGAAGACCGTAAGATCTATCTTGAATGAAGGGATGACCCCTTGAAATGTAACAGCTATGAGGAAATCACTTTTTAAAAACGAAACAAATTGTTAACTCTGCTGTGACCAAATTAAATTTCTTTTAAAACTATTTTACCTGAAGCTTTCTTTTGATGGATGTCCTTGGGGAAAATCTGATTCCACCAAGTGTGCTTTATGGATTGATAAGGAATGAGGCTGCTCAAGCTGTCAGCCCTGGAACTATCCTCAAACAAGGAAGACTTCCAGTGGATCTAGAAAGTTACCTTTATTGATATATAGAGCAGTAGCAATACACGTCTTTGTCAGAGCTGGATCACTTGAAAGGTGTCCAGTCTTATATACCTTATCTAGAGTCGTTAGGCAGCCCGCCTAAACTACAATGCAAAAAGCCCATGCAATTGTTACAAACTCTTTTCTCACCAGCTTTTTCTTAGCAGATAGTGGGCAGAGAGGCATTCTCTGCAGACAGATAAAGTGACCTTGAAGCTCTGTTCTGCAGGGTAGAAGATACTTATGTCTGTTACAAAGTGAAAGGTACAGTGCAACCAAAGCAAGAGTGCTCCTTCCCTGCTGCCAACCCATATGCAAGCCTTCCACATTATATAGATACAATACAATGGCAAGGGATCTTGACACAAGCAGAAATTACAATGGAAGCACAGGGAATTTAAGAGGGACTATCATTTTGTCACTGAGAGAGTGTTTTGCTCTTAAGAAGTACTATAAGAAATTGATCAGGTTATGGAAAACTGAAAAAATGTATAATGTATGGCCATACATTAGTGGCCATTAATTCTAATGGCAGCTCAGCGCTCTGGTCTATTATAAATTAGAGTCTTAAAGTTATATTCCCTCTTGTATCTCCCTGCAGTTTTGGGAGGCATATTTTAAGAGTTTGTTTCCTACAAATAGGAAATCTTTTATCACCAGACTGTTGGTTATAAATGATTATTTACCAAACTGGCCAGCTGTTACTTCATTAGAAATTGAGAATTTAATAGTCTTCATTCAGGGAAAGCCCTGGTGTTGATCTTATTCCAAGCGAACTATTTAATCTATGTTTGCGAACAGAAATTATTGCTCCTCTTGTTTACTCAAATAAACCAGACAGTGGGTTTACAGGTTGAATTTGGTCAGCCATCATTGGAAGCTGGGGCATGGATACTTGCATTTAATCTGTGCTTAATGTTAGTTTTTTATGCTAATGGTTATCTGGCCTTATTGAAGGAGGGTCGTTATAAATCATCATGGTTCAGGATTATGGACAAGAAATTGTCAGCCATTGGTTTTACCATGGAATTTATCAAGGAACTGGGGCTTACTGAATCAATAATTTTAATAATAAGACCTCTATCCTTTGGGAGTTCCTGTTTGAACAGGATGTGGACCTGGCATGCGTGACCGAGACGTGGGTGCGCGAGGGGGAGACTGTAGCTCTCTCCCATACTCATACGAGAGGCTTACTCCTTCCAGGCTCTCCAGGCTCCGGAGATTAAGGGCATTGAATGTGCCGGTCTGGCATGGGACGTTGGGGAGGGGTTGGCGGTTTGGCTGGTGTACCGACCGCCTAACGCACCGGCCGATGCCTTACCGTCCCTGATGGAGGCCGTAGCAGGCTGGGCATTGGAGTACCCAAGGCTCTTGATGCTGGGTGACTTCAATGTCCATGTCGATGACATGTCCTCCAGTCAGGCGACGGACCTAGTGTCATCCATGGTGACACTAGGACTCTCCCAAGTTGTTACCACACCCACCCACCAGGCAGGGCACATGTTAGACTTGATCTTCGCGGCGGGAATTTTAGTGGATGATATTACTGTTCAAACAGTGCCATGGTCGGACCACTACGCCCTCAAGGCTCGTGTGGATATTTCACTCCAAGCCCGTTTAGGCGGCGAGTGTATTTTAGCTCGCCCACGGAGTCAGATGGACCCTGAATGGTTCCAGATGGTTCTGCGGGATCCCTGGCCCTCTGGCGATTCCCTCAATGACCTGGTGGAGTTTTGGAACAATAGGCTCTCCAGGGCCATTGACGAGATCGCACCTAGACGTCCTCTGCACCCCCACCTAAAGCTGGCACCTAGTACAACCAGGAGTTACGGCAATTAAAGCGAGGACTCAGACGACTAGAGAGGCAATGGCGGTGCACTCAAGATGAAGCAACTAGAACATCTTATAGAAATTGTATGAAGTCCTATGAGATGGCAGTCAAAGCCGTGAAGAAAACATACTTTGCGGCTAAGATTGCGTCTGCAATTTCGCACCCAGCACAACTGTTTAATATAATTCAGACTCTTATAATGCTGCCACAGGGCAGCCCAAATTCTAATCAATTGGAAATCGGCTGTGAGGCTTTTGCGAATTTTTTTGCAGATAAAGTTGCGTCGCTCCGCCATGACTCCCCCGCCATATTGGAGACAGTATGCGAACCCGAGGCTCCTTGCCTGTCTTCAGATTGTGTCTTGGATGGTTTCGGTGCTCTCAGTCTGGAGGAAGTTGACAGGATCCTCTTGTCTGCACGCCCTACAACTTGCAATTTGGACCCTTGCCCCTCCTGGCTTATTAAAACCTGCCAGAGGGAGCTTAGGTATCCTGTACGGGATATCCTAAATAGATCCCTGTTGGAAGGGCAATTTCCAGCACCTCTTAAAGAGGCAGTGGTCCACCCCCTCTTGAAAAAACCGACACTAGATCCGGCCGAATTGGCATATTATCGGCCGGTTTCGAATTTACCCTTTTTGGGTAAACTTATTGAGTGGGCAGTGGCGTTGCAACTACAGAGCTTCCTGGAGGATGCTTCCGTCCTCGACTCCCACCAGTCGGGCTTTCGCCCGGGTCATGGGACTGAGACAGTGCTGGTTGCCCTGGTGGATGATCTTCAGCGGCATCTGGATCGAGGCGGCTCGGCGGTACTGATGTTGTTAGACCTATTGGCAGCATTCGATATGGTCGACCATCGGTTGCTGACCTGCCATCTCGCCAATGTGGGGATTCAGGGGTTGGCTTTACAATGGCTGACCTCTTTCCTCGAGGGTCGAGGACAAAGAGTGGCGATTGGGAACGAACTATCCCGGAGGTGCCCGCTTGATTGCGGGGTGCCTCAGGGGGCAGTTCTCTCCCCGATGTTGTTCAACATCTACATGTGCCCCCTTGCCCAGATTGCCTGGAGATATGGGCTGGGTTGCCACCAGTACGCTGATGACACCCAGCTCTATCTACTCATGGATGGATGGCCTGCCTGTGTCCCAGAAAACCTGGACCTGGCATTGCAAGCCATGGCTGGATGGCGCGGGCTGAGCGGATTGAAACTAAATCCAGCAAAGACAGAGGTCCTTTGCTTGGGTTGCCGTGGTCTGGGGAGGGAGATTCCCTTACCAGCTCTTGACGGTGTGCCTCTGACAACGGCGCACAGGGTCAGGAGCTTGGGGGTGCTGTTGGAGCCTACTTTAACTATGGAGGCTCAGATAGCAGCCACCGCCAAGTCCGCATTTTTTCACCTTAGGCGGGCAAGGCAGTTGGCTCCTTTCCTGGAGAACGGCGATCTGGCAACAGTGATCCATGCAACGGTCACCTCGAGGCTGGACTACTGCAATGCCCTCTACATGGGGCTGCCCCTGTGCCAAACCCGGAAGCTACAGCTAGTGCAGAATGCCGCCGCCCGGCTGTTGTTAGGGCTCCCTAGAAGGGAGCACATTCAGCCGGGGCTTCGGGGACTGCATTGGCTGCCGATAGCATACCGAGTTCGGTACAAGGTGCTGGTTATGACCTTTAAAGCCCTTTATGGTCTAGGACCTGCCTACCTTAGGGACCGTCTCTCCCCACACGTTCCCCAGAGAGTATTGAGATCGGGGTCTCAGAACCTCCTTACAATCCCTGGGCCAAAGGAGGCCCGTCTGAAAACAACTAGGGACAGGGCCTTTTCGATTGCAACCCCCTGTTGGTGGAACCAGCTCCCGGAGGAGGTGAGGGCCCTGCGGAATCTCAGACAGTTCCGCAGGGCCTGTAAGACAACCCTCTTCCGGCTGGCATACAACTGACCGATATCTGAATATCCAAATTCATGAACATCAGCATATCTGAACTTTGGAATACTTGAAGAACCGACTTTTAGGGAAGATGTAGCATGGTATATTGATAAATGTGTTTTATGTATTTTACTGTATTAATTATTAATGTATTTAACCTGCTTTACTGTTAGAGTTTTATGTTGTGAGCCGCCTTGAGCCCGCTTCGGTGGGGTAGGGCGGGATATAAATCTAAATAAATAAATAAATAAATAAATAATTTTAATTTAAGAATGGACTTTGCAGATCATAATAGTTCTATTTTTTGTGCTCAATGAGTTCGTTCTTCACAATTTTTTAAAATACCTCTTCTTGATTTTCTTTCCCCCCATACTTATCATCTGACCTCACCTGATCTTTTCAGGGCTTTTCTTCTTTCTAAAATTAATGTCCATCCAATTATGGTTATGTCAGGCTGCTTTTTGATCTTTGCTACACTGACAGAATTTTCTCCTGCTTTCTTGGTAAAATTTATACAGTTTCTTATATTCTATTGGAATGTGCTTTATAGTCCAAATTAATTTCATTTTACCACAGCTGGTGAATTTCTGCAATTTTAATCCAAGTAAGGTGGTCCCCTTCCTATTCCTAACAAAATGGGGGAGGGACAGTGGCTCAGTGGTAGAACATCTGCTTGGTAAGCAGAAGGTCCCAGGTTCAATCCCTGGCATCTACAAAAAAGGGTCCAGGCAAATAGGTGTGAAAAACCTCAGCTTGAGACCCTGGAGAGCTGCTGCCAGTCTGAGTAGACAATACTGACTTTGATGGACCAAGGGTCTGATTCAGTATAAGGCAGCTTCATATGTCCAAATCCTAATGTAACTTTGGATGTTGCTATTCCTCATTCCCTTTGTCTTTTATGAAATAGTTTACAAATGAAATTTCAGATTGTTATACTGCTCAAGGCATTGAGCCATAGAGCTTTTATTGGACAAAGTACAAAGTTTTTATTGTGAATTTGGAGAGTAGCTGTCAGTAAGAGGAAATGGTATTAGCCCAGGTGGCCCATTGGTCTGATTCAATACAGCAACTTGTTATATTCATGTTTGGCAGCTCTTTTACCATTGGTTGTCTGCTGGGTCTATCACTTGCAGGTTTTTTGAAAGAGGCATAATAATTACAATGGGTCTTTTTTAAAAAAGTGGATAGTGCCTCGCTCCATCCCAAACCAAAAGAAAGGAACAACTTAAATAAAAAGAGAAAGAGGGGGTAGCATAAGTTAGAAAGAATTATTGTGAGAGAAATTGGGGGTAAGTTGTGTTAATAGGTAAGATGTTTTTAGATTCAGTATATTCCAAAAAGAGAAGCCATTTTTCCTTAAGAGTCAAAAATTCTAACCCAATTATCAGTTAATTTATCCTTAATAAGATATGTATGTATGTATTGACTGATTGATTGGTGAACTGGACATTGGCTTAAATGCTAAATAAGATGTTCTACAAAGTTATATATATCATAGTACTTTATGCACAGTATAGTTTTGTTGTGTGGAATTAATCTACTTGATACTACTTCATCCAACAAAGTTCTGTATAACTTGGAATTTTTAAATAAACTTATCATATGTAAAAAAAAAAGTGGATAGGAATTTGATAATCTGCGGCTTCCAGTGTGAGATTCCAACAGAGCTGTCGTCTCCTGAATAAGGGGAAAACTTAATTCTTTGTTCAGGGTAGTAAGAAGCCTTTATGGACTTCCTGCCTGCATTTCTCAGACAGAGATTTGCCCAGGATAACGTACAAAATACTTTGAGCCGTGTGATCTCAGCTAATGATTGTCCTTGGAGGGGGTCTTTCTGAAGCTTTGAGGTCCGGCGTAGAAAAGTGGCGTCGTTCAGCATCTACAAAGGATTAAGAGCCATTTAATTGGCATAAGCCTGTCTGGAACTCACTCTCTTTTGGGACTGATGAACTTCTGAAAAGCAACAAGACCGAAGTTTAAGAGGCATAGCCGTTAAGGTACTTTGATCATAATCTCTCGCTCCGTGACTTTTCTAAGCTAATCTAAATAACATTGGAAGGTGGGAAAACTCGAATAATAAAAAAAGAGAGGGAAGGAAAAGGAAACTTGAAACTTGGACTCTGTTAAATTAAAGACTTTGAAAGAATCTGGAAATGAAAAGAATGCTTCGGTGTTATGGCTCTGCACTTGCAATTAACATAACAAGCATTTAAAGACTGCAATATTTGGAGAACGAGAGCTGGGCTCAGTGAACCAGGAAGTAAAAGCTGAAGGTGCACTGGCAATCAACATAACAAGCTTTCTAAAGACTGTGATATTTGGAGAACGTGATCTGGGCTCAGTGAACCAGGAAGTAAAAGCTGAAGGTGAGAGGAGCAAGAAGAAGGTCTTTGCTAGGGATTTTTAACCATAGAGAAATTGCGTTCGCCATTTTGAAAAAGGGAAAATTGCCAAAAACTGTTAAAATCAATATTTCAGCCCAGGAAGGTAGGAGAAGGACGAAATTAGTCTTATTTTAAACAGCAAGTTCTAAACTACTGGACTTGGTGCTGGATTTAGAATTGAAGTCTTTGGATTTTTTTGAGGTTTTTTTATGTCAGAAGAAAGATTAACACGTGCAAGATGACATTCTTTGGACAAAATGCAAAGTCAGTTTGATACCATGGAGGTCAGGATCATGAAGGGTGTGGAGAAGATATTAACAGCTTGCAAAAAAGAGCTTAAGAAGGATATTGGAGACCTTAGAAAAGAAGTTGAAGATTTTAAAAATGAGCTGGGTATGGTTACAAACAGAGTCAAGGATGTTGAAGAGAAAGTTGATGTGTATGCTTCCACCTTATTAAAACTTCAAGAGAAGGTAACAGTTCATGACTGCAGATTAATGGAAACTCAAGTGCATCTGAGAGGAATACCTGAAGGGGAGGGAACTGATTTAATGGATTATATGGTGAAAATAATTGCTGACTATTTAGAGGAAGATCCTGAAAAATCCAGAAACATGTTGGACAGTATCTATAGAGTTAATTCATCATATGCAAAAGATAAAGGCCTACCAAGAGATATAGTTATAAAACTTAGGACAAAAGATATGGCAGGGAAAATTCTAAATAAAAGTTTTCAAAAGGCTCTGACAGTGGAAGGGAGTAGAATCAAAGATAAAGGCCTACCAAGAGATATAGTTATAAAACTTAGGACAAAAGATATGGCAGGGAAAATTCTAAATAAAAGTTTTCAAAAGGCTCTGACAGTGGAAGGGAGTAGAAAGCAGACATTTGTTCTGATAACTCTTTAATTGATTTAGCCATAATTTCTTATTAATTCTTCTGGAGCTACACGCAACACGCTGAGTAATTAGCCTGGGCGTTGCCTCCTTAATTTGATAGTAAGAGTTGTTATCCTACCCTCTGGGACCCCAGAAAGGAATTCTTACGTTCTTCAGACCTTCATAAGTAAGCTCCTTCTTCAATTAGTCTTGCCAAAAGGCTATTTACATTCTTTTGAGCTATTTAAAATTCCAATCCGAAGGGGAGGACGAGCAAACAGCCGGCTTCCTCAGCACATGCGTACCATCCCCCCGAACCAAAATTGATATTTAAAGATAAAGATGGAAGATATATAGCAGTGGAAGTGATGATAGATGCAAAGAAAACATTGTTATTAGGACTATATACACCTAATGGAGCAAAAGATGTTTTTAAAAAGATATTAATCGACAGTTGGATGAAGTGTCCTATGACCAGATTTTGATGATGGGTGATTTTAATGGAACAATACAAAACAATATAGATAGGTCTGGCCAAAAGAGTAAAAATAAAGAAGGGAGACTGCCAAAATCATTTTTGAAGTTGGTTAAACAAGAGAGCTTGGAGGATATTTGGAGAAAATTCAACCCTGAAGTAAGAGACTATACTTTCTTTTCAGCAAGACATAATACTTTTTCCAAAATAGATATGCTATGGGGCTCTAAAAGCTTGGGCCTCATAACTAGAAAAGTGGAGATTCTACCAAAGGTATGTGCAGATCATAATCCAATATTTTGGGCTACAAAATTGCAAAAGAAAACAAGAAGATGGAGAATAAATGAGGATTTGCTACAAGATAAAGATATTGTGACTTTTCTAGAAAAAGAAACTATAGCGTTTTTCCAAATAAATGAAACTGATTATATAGAATTCCAGACGGTTTGGGATACTTACAAAGCAGTAATGAGAGGACTATTGATTACATTGAATAATAAAGATAAGAGGGCTAAAGAAAAGCAGATGTTGGACATACAAAATGAAATAAAGAAAAAAGAAGGGGAACTAAGAAGACGACGAGGGAAAAAGAAATTAATAAGGGAAATCACTATATTACAAGCCCAAGTAAGACATTTGTTGGATAAAGAATTAGAATGGGATTTAAAAAGTTTGCAACAAAAATCATTTGAAGGTGCGAATAAACCTGGGAAGTATTTAGCTTGGCAATTGAAGAAAAAGAAAGAAAATAAAATTATTAACAAAATCGTGGCTAGTGGAAAAGAGATAGTAGACTAAGAAAGAATTAAAAGAGAATTTTTTAAATATTATGCAAATGTATTCAAAGGTGTGAAAACTAAAAAAGAAAAAATGGAAGAGTATCTACGAAATATTAAAATAGCACCCCTGACTGAGTATATGAAAAAGATTTTGAATGATCCAATAGAAAAAATTGAAATTGAAGCAGCAATAAATGTAATGAAAGTAGGTAAGGCTCCCCGGCCGGATGGATATACAACTAAATTTTATAAAACTCTCAAAGATGAGATAGTACCAAAATTGCAAAAATTGATGAACACGATAAGAATAAAAGGGGAAATTCCAAATACTTGGAAAGAAGCTATAATCTTGTTGATTCCCAAGGAAGATAGAGATGTCACAAATGTAAAGAACTATAGACCAATTTCATTACTAAACAATGATTATAAGATATATACAAGAATCTTGGCAGAACGACTTAAGCAATATTTGATCAATTTTATAAAGGAAGATCAAGCGGGATTCCTCCCTAAAAGGCAAATAAGAGACAATGTAAAAACTTTTGTAAATATTGTAGAATATTATGAGAAGCATCCAGAAAAAGAGACGGCGTTATTTTTTGTAGATGCAGAAAAAGCCTTTGATAATCTGAACTGGGACTTTATGTTTGCAGCAATGGAAAAATAAATTTGGGAGAATATTTTATAAGAATGACAAAAGCAATATATATGGATCAACACGCAAAATTGTGTATAAATGCAGACCTTACAAAGGAAATGAAGGTGAGCAAAGGTACAAGACAAGGATGTCCACTTTCACCATTGTTGTTTATAATGACTCTTGAAATTCTGCTAATGCAAATACAAGACGATAAAGAGATAGAAGGATTGAAAATTAGAGGATTTTCTTATAAATATAAAGCATTTGCAGACGATATTGTGTTTATAATTGAAAATCCGATACAAGTGGTACCTTTGTTGCTAGCTAAGATAAAAGAATATGGAGAAATGGCAAGACTCTATATAAATAAAGAAAAGTCGAAATTTTTATGTAAAAATATGCAACTAAATAAACAGAAAGAATTGCAGAGTTTGACGGGATGTGAAGTCACTTCTAAAGTTAAATATTTAGGTCTAGAAATAACTATGAAGAATATTGATTTGTACAAAAACAACTATGAAAAGTTATGGCATAAGATGGATGAAGATATGCTGAAATGGAATAGACTTAATCTGTCCTTGTTGGGTAGGATTGCTGCAATTAAGATGAACATTTTGCCAAGAATAATGTATTTGTTCCAAACTATTCTGATTGTAAAAGATGGTAAACAATTTAATAAATGGCAAAGGAAGATCTCAAAATTTGTATGGGCCGGGAAAAAACCAAGGATTAAGATGAAAATTTTAACGGATGCTAAAGAGAGAGGAGGATTTCAACTTCCAGACTTAAGATTGCATTGTATCATGATGCAGTTTGTTTGACGTGGATAAAGGATTGGATGATGTTGTTAAATAAAAAGCTTTTATTGTTAGAAGCTCATGGAAATAAATTCGGCTGGCATGCTTATATGTACTACGGGGGGAAAAAAGATGGATGGTCTTTTTTCTCACCATTATATTAGAAACAACTTACTAAATACGTGGATAAAATATAAGAAATATGGTGATTAAAGAAAGCTGTTATGGATAGTGCCAGCAGAAGTAATAAAAATAACAGTTGAATCTGATGAAGAGAGAGGGGTGTCATATAATCAACTGCTAAAGATTCAAGGTGATAAAGTTGAATTAAAATCTGCCGAAGAGCTAAATAACAGGTATGACTGGTTTCAAATGCAACAAATAAAAAGTTTGATGGAAAATGATATTAAATCTGTTGGAATTAGACGTGATGAAACGGAATTGGAAAAGGTTCTGTTTGGAGATAACGAAAATTAATATTGAAAATATATAAACTATTGTTGAAATGGTCTACAGAAAAAGAAGTAGTAAAATCTCAAATGATTAAATGGGCAATTAATGTAAATAAGGAAATACAGATGGATACATGGGAATATCTTTGGAAGAACTCGACGAGAATATCAACATGTCAGAGCATTAAAAAGAATTGTTTCAAGATGATGTATAGGTGGTATATGACTCCGAAAAAACTGGCAAAGATGAGTAAAAAGATGTCGGATAGATGTTGGAAATGTAAGAAACATAAAGGTTCTTTTAATCATATGTGGTGGACTTGTGGAAAAGCGAAAAAGTTTTGGCAGATGATACAATAAGAAATATCTAAAATGTGGGGATATGATTTTAAGAAAGTTGCAGAGACTTTTCTGTTGGGACTACAAATGGAAAAATTTCCAAAAGAAGATAGAACTCTAATCTGGTACTTGCTCTCAGCTGCTAGGATATTGTATGCGCAGTTATGAAAGCAAGAAAAAATACCAGAGAAATGGGACTGGATCGTGAAAGTTTTATCGTGGAGAGAGATGGATAAACTAACAAGAACTTCAAGAGACTATGATTTGGAAGTGTTTAAAAGGGAGTGGAAGAAATTTAGAGGATATATAGAAAAAGAGTGGAATCTAAAAGGACATTGGACAATTTTTTAATAATGAGTATAAGAAAAGGGAGAAATTGAACTTTGATTGGTTAAGGGTACCTTTATAAGTGAACTCAAGTATATAACTTCGGCGGGAGTCTAGTAACAGAGGGAGGGGGGATTAGAAAATATCATATGGGTTAGGGATAGTAATGACATAAACAGATATTGTTACCATATGTTATTAATAAATTGTTTAAAACCGGAACTTGATAATCTGTCCAAAATATCTGTCAGACTTCTCTCAGTCTCTAGCCGACAACATTTTGGCACGTTGTATTCCCAATATGAGGCAAGCATGCAAACAAACATTTCATTAACATTTATCATCATTTTTTTTCAGATGTGGTAGTTATAAATAATTCTGAATTATGAGGATAGCTCTCTATGTCGTGTGCTTCTGCTTGGTAACCTGCATTATCCTTCTTGGCCAAGGAACAACTGTGATTAAACTAGTTATTTAAAATGCAGTTCCCTCAATATGAATTTTTTAGCAGCATGCGCATAAAGGAGATGGTGAAGGGTGCACATTAAACACTGCTAGCGCTGAACGGTTTTGGCTTGTCTGTTTGTAGTACTTTCTGCTGTCTATCAATTCCTTGCATAGCCATATGTTGTGGCTGCATTTGGGGAAACTTTGTACAGGTCTGTAGACCCCGTCTCAAAAAGAATATTGTAGGGCCGGAAATAGACAATCAAAATTATCAAAGAGCTGTGTTTCCCTATAAGAAAGAGTTTGGGTTGTTTTAGCTTGGAAAAATGAAGGCTACAGGAGATGAAATGACAAGATTTATAACGTTAGGCCTGTGGAGGAATCAGATAGAGAACATTTTTGAACTCAGAGTTGCAATGAAGTTTGGTCAGTAAATTCAAGACAGACTAAAGGAAGAACACAACGTGGAATTAGCCTGTGGAATTATTGCTGTCTGGTGTAGTCATGGCTACTTGTTTAGATGTCTTTTAAAAAGGATCAATACAAATCCTGTCGGGTGGCCCTGCTCCCTGGTGGAAGAAGAAGATATTGGATTTATATCCCGCCCTCCACTCAGAAGCTCAGAGTGGTTCACAATCTCCTTTATCTTCCTCCCCCACAACAGATACCCTGTTAGGTGGGTGGGGCTGAGAGAGTTCTCACAGCAGCTGCCCTTTCAAGGACAACCTCTGGGAAAGCTATGGCTGATCCAAGGCCATTCCAGCAGGTACAAGTGGAGGAATGGGGAATCAAACCCAGTTCTCTGAGATAAGAGTCCGCACAGTTAACCACTACACCAAAATGGCTCTCAGAATGAACTCCCCTTGGAGGTTGAGGTCCTGCGGGATCCGCTTCATTTCCACAGGGCCTATAAAACAGAGCTCTTCTGCCAGGCCTTCAGTTGAGGTGGTGGATGTCTCATTAAGCCTTCTACCCCTTCATTTTATTAATCCTTCTTCAGGAGCCCTGTGGCACAGAGTGGTAAAGCTTCAGTACTGCAGTTGGAGCCCTCTGCTCATGACCTGAGTTTGATTCCAGCGGAAGCTGGTTCAGGTAGCTGGCTCGAGGTTGGCTCAGCCTTCCATCCTTCTGAGGTCGGTCAAATGAGTCCCCAGCTTGCTGGGGGGAAAGTGTAATGACCGGGGAAGGCAATGGCAAACTGCCCCGTAAAAAGTCTGCCGTGAAAATGTCGTGAAAGCAACGCCACCCCAGAGTCGGAAGCGGCTAGTGCTTGCACAGGGGACCTTTCCTTTCCTTTCCTTCATGTCAGCAACTTCGCAATGTGATGGACATCTGGACCAATAGGTCATTTTGAAGTCTAGCCTTTTAAGTTTAGTTTTCAGTCTTGTCTGTATTTTTAGCTGTCTTATATAGTAATTTTAATTTTTAAAAATTGTTTTAATTGTTCAGATCTCTGATGGAACCCTCCTGGAGCCTACTTTGTGGGAAGGGCGGGATATAAATTGAATAAGTGAAATGAAATTAACTCGATAGTGTAGTAGGGCTATCAACGGTGGTTAATCATTATGGCTAAATTGGGCAGAGGTAATATGATTATTTATTTATGTTGTTTACATAGGGTTGCCAGGTCCAATTCAAGAAAGAGAGCCGGTGAGGCTTTTCAGGGCAGCATTGTTGGGCATGTATATGGTGTAGGGGTGAGGGGTGTCTCCATCCCAGGTGTGCATAGTTGAGAGCTGAGGAAGATCAGAGTGTGTGTGGTCAGTAATGTGCATGAACTTGCTCACGGAGCACACTGGTGCTTGTAGGTTCCTGGGCACACAAGTGCTGTGAAGAGAAAGTGCATCCAGGACACAAGGAGAGGACTGGCATGGAGTTCTGTGCACACTGGTCATAGAATCATAGAGTTGGAGGGGATCTCCAGCGTCATCTAGTCCAACCCCCTGCACAATGCAGGAAACTCACAAACACCTCCCCCTAAATTTCCAGGATCCTCATTGCTGTCAGATGGTCCTCTAGCCTCTGTTTAAAAACCTCCCAAGGAGGAGTGCCCACCACCTCCCGAGGAAGTCTGTTCCACTGAGGAACCGCTCTAGCAGCCAGGAAGTTCTTCCTAATGTTGAGCCGAAAACTCTTTTAATTTCAACCTATTGGTTCTGGTCCTACTTTCTGGGGCCACAGAAAACAATTCCACATCATCCTCTATATGACAGCCCTTCGAGTAGTTGGTGATCATATCACCTCTCAGCTGCCTCCTCTCCAGGCTAAACATGCCCAGCTCCTTCAACCTTTCTTCATAGCACTTGGTCTCCAGACCCCTCACCATCTTTGTCACCCTCCTGTGGACCAGTTCCAGCTTGTCTATATCCTTCTTAAAAGGTGGGGCCGAAAACTGAACGCAATACTCCAGGTGAGGTCTTACCAGAGCAGAGTAAAGCAATACCATCACTTCACATGATCTGGTCAGCCAGCTTCCCTGCTCCAGGGCAGAGGGTCTGTGAGAGTTTCTCCTGCATGTCATGGGGGTAATTAGAAAAGTGTCTTTTTTGGAGTTTGCAAACTCTGGGTTCCAGAGGGAGATAGAGAGCAGCGGGCCAGCCAGCCCAGGCATGGAGACAAAGGGGCCACCACCCACATGCACCATTCAGGTGCTCTAATTCTGGCTGTCAGATTGTGCCCGTTTTGGGGGGTGGGGAAACCAGATGTTTGGGGGGGGGCACCAGAAGTTAGCTTTGCCTAGGGTGCCCGATAGCCCTGCTCCCAAGAAGCTATTTGAAGCTACAGTAACGCCAAGTGAAAGGGATTACATGTTCTTTATACATGCTTGCTCTGATTTTCTCTGGAAAATGAAGCATAGCCTTCGGTGGATGCAATGGGAGTGAGATGAACTGAGGCTGTCTGGCTCATTGAATCAAATCTGAATACCTATTCCTTCCACCATGAGTGCTTAAATTGGTACTTTTATCCTTTGTGGTAATTTGAGTTAGCTGACACGGTTTTGGAATCAAATGCAATTTACTTTTGAAATATTTTTAAATTGGAAAGATGAGACTGAGTTGCTTTGAAAACCTAAATGAGAGTCAGTTTGATGAGTTCCACCAGACTCTGCAAAAGGACCATGTGGTCAGCTTCTTGTGTAGACTTGCAAGCAGGGGTGGGTTTTTTTTAGAAAAAGTCCAGCAGGAACTTATTTACATATTAGGCCATGCCCCCTGATGGCACCATTGTTTCACACAGATCAGGGACTCATTTGCATATTAGGCCACACCCCCTGATGCCAAGCCAGCCAGAACTCCATTCCTGTGCATTCCTGCTCGAAAAAAAAGCCCTGCATGCAAGTATAATTAGCTGTCTGGACCAGGTTCTGAAGTGGGAGCATACAAATTTCCTAACTAGATAACAGGTAAGTTGTGTGCCAGTGTGATGTAGTGACAAAAAAGGCTGATGCAATCTTGGGGATGTATCAATAGAGGCATAACATCCAAATCACAATATGTCATTGTCCTGTTGTATACTGCATTGTTCAGTCCACACCTGGAGTATTGTGTGCAGTTCTGGAGGCCTCACGGAGAGCCAGGCATGGAGAGCCAGTTTGGTGTACTGGTTAAGTGTGCGAACTCTTATCTGAGAGAACCGGGTTTGATTCCCCACTCCCACTTGCACCTGCTAGCATGGCCTTGGGTCAGCCATAGCTCTTGCAGAGGTTGTCCTTGAAAGGGCAGCTGCTGTGAGAGCCCTCTCCAGCCCCACCCACCTCACAGGGTGTCTGTTGTGGGAGAGGAATGGAAAGGAGATTGTAGGCCGCTCTGAGACTCTGTCCTTGAAAGGGCAGTGTCATGGGTGCTGGGGACCCTTCAGAGGAAGTTGAGTCTGATGAGGAAACTGTGCCCCTGCCACCTGCACCAGTGCCCCTGCCTCCTGCTGGAGAAGATCCCAGCCCCCCTGCCTCGCCCTCTCGGGTGGCTCGTGTGCGTGACCGCCTCCGGCAGGACCTCAGGGATCGGAGGAGGGCGGCACGCTCACAAGCAAGACGCTCCCTGAGCCCTGAGTTCTGAGAGGATTCTGGCCCTTCTAAGAGCAAGGATGCTTGAGTGGTAACAGGATCCTGGCTGCCTCCCTGAGCCAGCAATTAGCCCAAACGGGCAACAGCCAGCAGAGGGCTATATAGCTGTGGGCTTTGGGAGGAAGCTTTGTGGAAGCAACTAGTCATCTCCCTGACATTCTAGCATCCACTCCGGCTTGACTTTGGTTCCTGACTCCCTGACTTTGGCTTTGGACTTCTGGACTCCCTGACCTCAGCTTCTGGACCTCAGACCTGCGATACTTCTACAGTGATTCGGATTTGGCGCCTCGGACCCTCCTGCTTACTGGCTACAGACCTCGGACTGCCTCTGGACTTTGCCTGACCCGGCCCCAGCCGTGACAGATTGCTTCCACCGACAAACACCCACTCCACAGGATGGATGCTGAAGCAAGTGAAACCACAGAACTACTGGCTGCGCTCCAAGCCCAGGTACAGCAGCTAACACAGGCAGTAGTGCACTTGCAGCAACAACCTGCGGCCAGTGCTCCAGCCAAGTGCCCAGTTCCCCCACCTGACAGATTTGGGGGTGCCGTGGAAGAATTTCCTGCCTTCCTAGCACAGTGTCGGCTGTACTTTGAACTGAGAGCACGGGACTTCCTCAATGACAAAACCAAGGTGTGTTTCGTCATCAGTCTGTTAAAGGGGCAGGCGGCCAAATGGGCCACACCCTTACTGGTCGCGTCCTCTCCCCTACTGACTGATTACCAGGGGTTTGAGGCCCACCTGTCTGCTGCTTTCTCAAACCCAGTCCAAGCAGCCACAGCCAACCGGAAGATCAGGGCACTGAAACAAGGCAACTCCTCGGTGGCTCAATATGCCACTGAATTCAAGCTCCTGACCCAGGACTTGGCGTGGAATGAGGCTGCCCAGATGGACCAGTTTACTGAGGGGTTGGCAGAGGAGGTCCTGGATGAACTGGCCAGGGTGGAGCAGCCACCCACGCTCCAAGAACTTATCACCCTCTGCCTCCGCATTGATGGCCGCCTGGAAAGTCGCCGCCAAGCCAAGACCAGAGGGCGCCAGCTCCCTGCGCCGTGCTACCTGGCTCCTCGCCCGTCCCCAGCTAGTACCAGTACCAAGGATGAGCCTATGCAGCTTGGAGCTGCTCGACCCCGCCTGACCCCAGAGGAAAAGACCAGACGCCGCACGCAGAATCTGTGCCTCTACTGCGGCACGGCAGGCCACTATGCCACTGGCTGCCCTGCTAAGCATCGGATACCTGGACCTTCGCTGCCACCGCCGCCAAAAGGGCAGCCCCAGGCGTAAGTGGACCCCCCAGCCTGGGGCGACTAGCTGGGTCCTCCGAACAGCGGGCTGATACCCCAGGGCCATTCCTGCTACCAGTCAAACTCCGTCTGCCTGACGAACGCTGGCTGTTCGTGTATGCCATGCTGGACTCGGGAGCGGCCCACTGTTTTATAGATGCCGCCTTTGTGAAGCAGCACCAGATCCCTGTGCAGACAAAAGGGATTCCGTCGCTGGTGGAGGCTATTGACGGGCGCCTCCTCCGTTCTGGCCCCGTCACCCAGGAGACCTGTCCCATCACCTTCCACGTCCAGCAGCACCAAGAACAGCTGCGGTTTGATGTCGCCCGCATGCCTCGCTTCCCGCTGATTCTAGGCCTTTCCTGGCTGAAGCTGCACAACCCCATCGTGGACTGGGCCCAGCAGGAACTACGCTTCCGAGACCCATGCCCCCATCTGACTCCTCCCACCACTCTAGCAGCTGGCATCCCGAGTGGTGGTCCTCAGCTCCCTCAGAAGTATGTGGACTTTGCTGATGTCTTCGAAGAGACAGGAGCTGATCAGCTTCCCCCTCACCGGCCATACGACTGTGCCATTGATTTGGTACCTGGGGCACCACTCCCGGTGGGGCGTCTGTACCCAATGTCGGAGCTGGAGTTGGCAGCTCTGCGAGACTTCCTGGACAAGAACCTGAAACGCGGATTCATCCGACCCTCAACCTCTCCCCTATCTGCTCCAGTGCTCTTCATGAAGAAGAAAAGTGGGGAGCTCCGGCTGTGCAATGACTACCGGGCCCTGAACAAGATCACCATCCGCGACCGGTACCCTCTACCACTGATCCCTGAACTCTTGGATCGCCTAAAGGGGGCCCAAATCTACACCAAGCTGGACCTCCGTGGAGCGTACAATTTGGTGCGCATACGGCCCGGAGACGAATGGAAGACCGCGTTTGGGACCCGATACGGGCAGTATGAGCACCTGGTAATGCCCTTCGGACTGACCAATGCCCCCGCTGTCTTCCAGAGGTTCATGAATGACATATTCCGGGACCTGCTCGACCGCTTCGCGATCATATACCTGGATGACATCCTAATTTACTCCCGCAATCCTGCCCAGCACGCCGAGCACGTCCGCCAGGTCCTGCAGCGCCTACGAGCCCATGGTCTCTACGCCAAGCTGGAGAAGTGCGACTTCGACCTGCGCTCCGTCGAGTTCCTTGGGCACATCGTGTCACCGCAGGGGATCCTCATGGACCCGAAAAAAGTAGAAGCGGTCCTGACCTGGCAGGCTCCTCAGAATCGCAAAGACCTGCAGCGGTTCCTCGGTTTTGCCAACTACTATCGGCAATTCATCCCGGCCTACGCATCCCTGACCACACCCCTGACTCAACTACTCCGCCCCAAAGAACCCTTCCACTGGTCCCCAGAGGCCGATAACGCCTTCTCCACCCTGAAGACTCGCTTTGCCACCGGGCCACTCCTGAGATACCCCGACCCCCAGCTTCCCTTTACGGTGGAAGCTGATGCCTCCAACGTGGCCCTGGGAGCAGTGCTGTCCCAGCGCGAGGAGCTGTCCCAGCCACTACAGCCCTGCGCCTATTACTCGCGGCAGCTCACTGCTGCAGAGAGGAACTATACCATCTGGGAGAGGGAGTTGCTCGCGATCAAGGCGGCGTTTGAGGTTTGGCGACATTACCTCGAAGGGGCTCGCCACCCTGTTCAAGTGCTCACCGATCACCGGAACTTGGAACACCTCCAGACCACCCGCCGTCTCAACCAGCGCCAGATCCGGTGGTCCCTATTCTTCTCTCGCTTCGACTTCCGGATCTCCTACATCCCCCATACCCAGAACCGGAAAGCAGACGCGCTCTCCCGGAAACCGGAATACGCCCCTGCCTCAACTGAGACCGCGCCCGCTGCTCCAATCCTGCCGCCCTCAGTATTTGCAGCCACCTCCACTTCACCAGCACTCGTGGAGGACATTCGGGCTAGCCAGGCCAATGATCCCTGGGTCCAGCAACACCTCCAGGCTCTCCAAGATGACCCAACAGGGGAGTTCACGACTCGAGGCGGCCTCTTGCTACACCGCGAACGCCTCTATGTGCCGCCCGGGCCCTTGCGGGCAGAAGTGCTACGCCTGACCCACGACTCGTTACCCGCCGGGCACTTTGGACAGCATAAGACCACCCACTTGCTGACAAGGGAATTCTGGTGGCCACGAGTTCGCGCTGATGTTGCCCGCTATGTCAGCTCCTGTGACGTCTGCCGACGGGCCAAAGACATCCCAGCCAAACCCTCAGGGTTGCTGCAGCCCTTGCCCACATCTTCAGGACCCTGGGATACCATCTCGATGGACTTCATCACGGAACTTCCACGCTCCAAGGGTCAGACTTGTATCTGGGTGGTCGTCGACCTATTTACCAAGATGGCCCACTTTGTTCCGTGCCCGAAACTCCCCACAGCTCAGGAGACGGCCCAGCTTTACCTGCAACACATCTTTCGTCTGCATGGACTCCCAGCCCATCTGATCTCCGATCGGGGCCCTCAGTTCTCCTCTCGGTTCTGGCAAGCCCTCCATTCCAGCCTGGGTACTCGAGTGCACCTGTCCTCGGCCTACCACCCACAGACAGATGGCCAGACAGAGCGCACCAATGCCACGCTAGAGCAATATCTCCGCTGTTACACCTGTTACCAGCAGGATGACTGGACCACTCTATTGCCCCTAGCGGAGTTTGCATACAACAACGCGGTCCATTCATCCACCCAAATGACCCCGTTTGCTGCAACCTACGGGTACCACCCTCGGTTCTTCCCAGCGATCCTACCACCCACGAATGTCCCCGCCGTCGATGCCTACCTGCAAGAACTCCGTGCCAGCCAAGACTTGCTCCGAGAGCAGCTACAGCAAGCCAAGGAGGCATATAAACGGGCTGCGGACCGAAAGAGGCAAGAAGGCCCTCCAGTGCAGCCGGGGGATCAGGTGTGGCTCTCAACTCGCTACCTGCGCCGGCCTGGTCGGTCTCACAAGCTGGATGCACGGTTCATTGGACCCTTCCCCGTCGTTGAGCAAATAAACCCCGTCGCCTTCAGGCTCCAGTTGCCACCCCACCTCCGCATTCACCCCGTGTTTCATCGCTCCCTCCTTGTTCCGGCTGCACCCCCTGACCCAGCTCGGACTCCTTCCCCACCGCCGCCACCACCAGTGTTGGTGGATGACGAGGAAGAATATGAGGTGCGCCAGATCCTGGACTCCCGGTACCATCGTGGAGGCCTCCAGTACCTGGTGGACTGGGAGGGATACGGCCCAGAAGACCGGTCTTGGGAGCCCGAGGACAATCTTCATGCCCCGGACTTGGTGCACCAGTTCCACAACGACCACCCCGACCTTCCAGGTCCCTCGACGGAGGGGGTCCCTGGGGGGGGGGGATAGTGTCATGGGTGCTGGGGACCCTTCAGAGGAAGTTGAGTCTGATGAGGAAACTGTGCCCCTGCCACCTGCACCAGTGCCCCTGCCTCCTGCTGGAGAAGATCCCAGCCCCCCTGCCTCGCCCTCTCGGGTGGCTCGTGTGCGTGACCGCCTCCGGCAGGACCTCAGGGATCGGAGGAGGGCGGCACGCTCACAAGCAAGACGCTCCCTGAGCCCTGAGTTCTGAGAGGATTCTGGCCCTTCTAAGAGCAAGGATGCTTGAGTGGTAACAGGATCCTGGCTGCCTCCCTGAGCCAGCAATTAGCCCAAACGGGCAACAGCCAGCAGAGGGCTATATAGCTGTGGGCTTTGGGAGGAAGCTTTGTGGAAGCAACTAGTCATCTCCCTGACATTCTAGCATCCACTCCGGCTTGACTTTGGTTCCTGACTCCCTGACTTTGGCTTTGGACTTCTGGACTCCCTGACCTCGGCTTCTGGACCTCAGACCTGCGATACTTCTACAGTGATTCGGATTTGGCGCCTCGGACCCTCCTGCTTACTGGCTACAGACCTCGGACTGCCTCTGGACTTTGCCTGACCCGGCCCCAGCCGTGACAGGCAGCTGCTGTGAGAGCCCTCTCATGTCAAGTCGACGGATTCAAGAACGAGTCAAAGTTGATACTAAGAATACATTTATTGATAACCAGTACTCTGGCGCAAGCCTCTAGCTTGCTAAGAATGAAACCAATACATTGATTCATGGGTTTTAAGATACACTTCAAAAACATTCCTGTGGGGGGGGGGGGTCCGGAGGAAACATTTACACATAACTACCAGATGCTTTCTCAGGCGATAGCAGTCCGCCTGTCCTTGCATTATCATGCAAGGCTTCCTCCCACCTCAGGCCTTGAGAAGGTGCTGACTATTTCTTTCACAAAGTTGCAAATCAAAATAAGAAATGGGGAAGGGAAGTAACTAAAGGTAGAACATTAGCAGCAGTGGACCCATTTTGATTTTAACCAGGCCTAATACTTAGGCCAAGATCCCCCAGTCTTTAGTCATAATCAGTCGATCTTGACATCTCAGCCCCACCCACCTCACAGGGTGTCTGTTGTGGGGGAGGAAGGGAAAGGAGATTGTGAGCCGCTCTGAGACTCTGCCCTTGAAAGGGCAGCTGCTGTGAGAGCCCTCTCAGCCCCACCCACCTCACAGGGTGTCTGTTGTGGGGGAGGAAGGGAAAGGAGATTGTGAGCCACTCTGAGACTCTGTCCTTGAAAGGGCAGCTGCTGTGAGAGCCCTCTCAGCCCCACCCACCTCACAGGGTGTCTGTTGTGGGGGAGGAAGGGAAAGGAGATTGTGAGCCGCTCTGAGACTCTGCCCTTGAAAGGGCAGCTGCTGTGAGAGCCCTCTCAGCCCCATCCACCTCACAGGGTGTCTGTTGTGGGGGAGGAAGGGAAAGGAGATTGTGAGCCGCTCTGAGACTCTGTCCTTGAAAGGGCAGCTGCTGTGAGAGCCCTCTCAGCCCCACCCACCTCACAGGGTGTCTGTTGTGGGGGGGGGGAGGAAGGTAAAGGAGATTGTGAGCCACTCTGAGACTCTTCAGAGTGGTGGGCGGGATATAAATCCAATATCATCTTCTTCTCCTCACTTCAAGAAGGATGTGGACAGAATGGAGAGGGTGCAGAGGAGAGTGATGAGGATGGTCAAGGGCCTGGAGACCAAGCCCTACAAGGAAAAGCTGAGGGGCTTGGGAATGTTCAGTCTGGAGAAGAGGTTGAGGGGAGACATGACTGCTCTCTTGAAGGCTTTGAGCTGTTCCTTTTGGCAGCAGAGGAGAGGACATTCTTTAGTCTCCCTAGCAGGGAGGGATGGTGGCTCAGCAGTAGAGCATCTGCTTGGTAAGCAGAAGGTCCCAGGTTCAATCCCCGGCATCTCCAACTAAAAAAGGTCCAGGCAAATAGCTGTGAAAAACCTCAGCTTTTGAGACCCTGGAGAGCCGCTGCCAGTCTGAGTAGACAATGCTGACTTTGATGGACCGAGGGTCTGATTCAGTAGCAGGCAGCTTCATATGTTCATCTTGAATACTGCCATAGAAAAACTAAGATACTAAAGAAGGCAGTAAAGGTGCTGAGGTGGGGAGAAGACTGAGAACTGCTAACCTGTTTGGGAAAGGGAGAAAGAGAGACCAGGTTCCCTCTGCCAAAAGTAAAGGTTTAGGCTGGCTCCTGAGGAGACTGAGTAAGTACATGCAGTTTTGAAAAGAACAAGAATTGTTTTCTGAATGTTCTCCATTACTACTCATAAAATACTGAGCCCTACTTAATTCAACCTAGGGAAGGTTTGCCCATTTAAGCAAACATTCATTTAATACATATTGGTTTAGCCTTGATGATTTAGAAATTGTACACACACACACAAATGTATATATGTTTTTGTGCATATTCACAGAATTATAGAGTTGGAAGGGAATTCTAGTCCAACACCCTCGCACAGCGCAGGAAATTCACCAATACCTCCCCCCTCCATCTCAGTGACCCCTGCTCCATTCCCAGTAGATGCCCCCCCCCCAAAAAAAAAAACCCCTCCGAGATCCCTGGCCAAACTGGCCTGGAGAGAAAAGTTGCTGCCCGACCTCAAAGTGGCAAACATCATTTCCCTGGGCATGTAAGAAGTATATATTAGACACTTAGACATATTTATTAGACATATATACCCTGCTTTTCTTGCCATTGGGCACCCAAAATGACTTGTAATATTGTCATCCTCTCCTAATAATGTAAAGCACTATTGTTGATATTTGTTTAAATATTTATGCCTGGGTGTGCTTTTGCTTACAATCACAAATGTGCTTACATCAAACCATTTAAAAAAGCAAGGAGTCATAAAATTAAAGAGCAGCAAAGTGCTAATTGAAAAAAATCTTAAAATGAATACTAAATGTTTAAATTATCTAAAAACAGGACAAATGAGTAAAGCGGAATAACAGTATTAATAAATATCTCTGCAAACCAGCCAGCTAATGTTATGATTCCTAGTAGGATTGCCAGGTCTGACTCAGGAAAATCTGGGGACTTTGGGGGTGGAGCCAGGAGCAAGGTTGTGACAATCATTTTTGAACTCCAAAGGGAGTTCTGGCCATCACATTTAAAGGGATCACACTCCTCTTAAATGCCTCCCCTTCCATTGGAAATAATGGAAGATGGAGGCACCTCCTTTTGGGGCTCATAGAATTGGACTCCGTGGTCCAATCTTTTTGAAACTTGGGGCTTTCTAAAAGGAGAGGCACCAGATGCTATGCTAAAAATTTGGTGCCTCTAACTAATAAAAACAGCCCCCTTAGAGCGCCAGGTTCCCTCAATTCTCCTTTATACCCTAAGGGAACCAGTCTTCATAGGATATAATGGCGTGCTCAGTGAACATTTACCTCCCCCTCCTGCTTTCTTCTAACCCTGAAGTGGAGGAGGGGGGTCCTCCAATTCAGAGGATCGGCTGCCCCCAGCTTCCTAGGCAGAATTATAAAACATTGTATAAGGAAGAGGAAAAAGATGTTTTGTTACTACCTAACCAATGAAATGCTGGGGAAAACAAATATGTTTTAAGCTAGCACTAACTATTTGGACTCCAAACTGTGCAGAGGGCATTGCACAGTCAGGGCACCACAACTGAGAAGGCCCTGTTTCTTGTGGTCACCTGTCTTACTTCAAATAATGAAAACAAGAGTGAGAAAGCTCCTAAAGAAGATAGTGACAACCAGGAAGGCTGAAATAGGAGTGGACAGCCCTTTAGACATCCTGGTCCCAAGATGTTTAGGACTTTACAATCACTGCCAGTGATTCACTGGCATTCTCAACTGGACTAGGTTTTTGCAGAGCCGGATTAACAATGAGGCCAAGCAGGTACTGGCCTATGGACCCCCATAAGAAAATAAGAGAAGCCATGTTGGATCAGGCCAATGGCCCATCCAGTCCAACACTGTGTCACACAGTGGCCAAAAAAACCAGGTGCCATCAAGAGGTCCACTAGTGGGGCCAGGATACTAGAAGCCCTCCTACTATAGCCCCCCCACCTCAAGCACCAAGAATATAGAACATCAGTGCCCCAGGCATAAGAGAAGCCATGTTGGATCAGGCCAATGGCCCATCCAGTCCAACACTCTGTGTCACACAGTGACATATATACAGACACTGTGGCTAATAGCCACTGATGGACCTCTGCTCCATATTTTTATCTAACCCCCTCTTGAAGCTGGCTATGCTTGTAGCCGCCACCACCTCCTGTGGCAGTGAATTCCACATGTTAATTAGAACTTATTAAAAGCCTCTTTTATTAAGCTGCAGGGGAGAGGCAGAGATAGGCAAACTTGGCAACAATGCCAGCAGCAGTCGTACCAGGCAAGTTGGGCAAAGAGCATACATTCCTTTAGCGGCCCCAGGCCAGCTCCCGCGCACCCCATTTTCCCCTTGTTTCCAGCCCTCCAAGCCTGCACGCACAGCTAGCAACTGAGCTGCTCTTTGCCCAACTTGCCTGGTACGGCTGCTGCTGGAGTCGTTGCCAAGTTTGCCTATCTCTGCCGCTACCTTGGAGCTTAGTAAAAGAGGCTTTTAAGAAGGTGCCTGCAGGCTGCAGCAGGGGCCATGGGCGGTGTGGTAGGTGCTCAGATTTCGACTGCCTAGGGGCCTCCACAGGGTTTAATCTGGCACTGGGTTTTTGTGTTTTTTTAAAGGAAGTGACTGTCCGTGGAAGATGATTGCCTAAATTTGCATTACAAATTATTTTACCCACATAAAGTACATTTTAATAATCACCGCCACATTGTTTGCAACAGGCATTGCCTAAAAAGCAAGTAAGAATATATATCTGGCCCCCTTATTATTTTTTTTAAAGAATACATTATTTATGAGCAGATATTGACTTGTGTACAACTCCTTATGTATTCTGCTTTCAATTCTGAAAGCCTTCATTTATCTTGCTCACACTTTGACATTTTTTTCTAAATCTCTTAGGTTACTTGCAGGTTGCTTTTTCCTCACTGGGATTTCACTCTGTATTTGACCTTAGAGGTGCTTCTAGCTGTTTTTATCACAAAGATTGGGAACGGTAGTGGTAATATCTAAAAAGTTGTCCTTTAATGATTAATGTCATGAAACAACAACAACAAAAAATACTTCTGGAGATTTTGCGTGCAGGGATTTTTTTTTATGTTAGTCAATGTGCCACCGAACACAAGTTCTGATCAGGAAGATGGCTGACCAGACAGGAACATGGCCAACAGGAGCTCTTGAAGGGTTCACCAGATCAACACCTCTGTCTGCTTAGAATGGAGATGTCACACTCTGTCTTTTCTTTCCCCCATCCAGACCACACAGTAAAGCCACAGTTAGCCTTTCCCATGCAATACAGCTGTCATATTTCCAGCTGTTACTTCAAAAACACAAAGGAAAAATAAATAACATCCCCTATAACCAGAGGTCGTTTTGTAGAAAAATAGGTGGTGGAGCTCATCCAGGGATTGTTATGAAGCTGCACTTACTGTTCAATGGACAAGGAGGTGGAACTCTCAGAAGGAGGAGGAGGAACTCAGAAAGGTTCAGAAGCTGCACTCCTGTGAGCTCCCACTGACTCCGAGGCCTGCCTATAACCAGCAGAATATATGAACATATGAAGCTGCCTTTTACTGAATCAGATCCTCGGTCCATCAAAGTCAGTATTGTCTACTCAGACTGACAGCGGCTCTCCAGGGTCTCAGCTGAGGTTTTTCACTCCTACTAGCCTGGACCCTTTTTAGTTGGAGATGCCAGGGACTGAACCTGGGACCTTGTGCTTACCAAGTAGATGCTCTACCACTGAGCCACCGTCCCTCCCCTAGAACAGAAGCTTCTAGAAATGTCACTAAGCTCAAGACTTTATGTTTTGCGGGGCATTCTTCAGCAGAGTTACATCCTTGGCTTCACACTGGGTGCAATTGCACAAGAGATTTGGCCCAACCTAGCCACCCCTCCATGCAGATTTAATGTGCTCAATCACGTGTGTATCTGCCTCCCAAGTCCTGCCCATACCTACCTTGTCTGAGGACGGGCTGGAACCAGATTAAATAGCTACCAGGAACTTCCCAGTAGCAAACCTATAAACCAGGGGTGTCAAACATGTGGCCCGGGGACCAAATCAAGTCTCCAGAGGGCTCCTATCAGGCCCGCAAGCAACTGGCAGTCATCTGCTTCCTTCTCCCTCTCTCTTGCTTCCTTCTGCATCACAGCTTGCTTTGCCAGGCTTGCTCAATCACACAGGAGCTACCTGTATTTTCTCCATTGGCTAAGGCTCCTCCCTTGGGGAAGAAGGGTGGGGAGAGCCTGCTTTGCCAGGCACAGCAGAGCTACTGAACCAAACCTCTCTTCCTTCTGTTGGCTGAGGCTCCTTCCCCTCCTGCTCCCCTGATGAAGGAAGGAAAGAGCCAGAGCTTCCTTTGTCCAGTTCTCTGGGCCCCATGGGAGAAATAAAAAAAAAAACACCTTGAAGACTAAGTGCTGATATTTTAAGGATGTTTTAAGGTTGTTTTTTTTTAATCTTTGTGTTTGTCTGTGTCCTTTATAAAGTTCATATCTCTGCTACCTAATTATGAACAGGTACACACATGCCCCAGCACAACCCGACATGGCTCAGCCCAACAAGGTCTCATTTCTGTCAGATTCGGCCGTCATAACAACTGAGTTTGACACCCCTGCTCTAAACCATATATAGGGTGCATTTCCAGGCTGTCTGAATGGCCAGACATGCGCTGCACCCATCCCACACCTGCCTGGCATGTGCATGATCAGTCTGAATTCTCCTCTTGTGTATATGTGACCCGTGCCTCTCCCGGCAGCAGGGCAGGGGCTGTGTGAATGCTGAAATATGGATAAAAGAGAACCAACTTTTTCAGAGCTGGGATACTGCCGCCCTAAATCTCTAGTGTGATCACACCCATCCTCTCTCAGCTTAATTTTCCTCATGGAGATGTTGGGTGTTTTTACACTGACAGTTTGTGGCTCTCTATCTCTGCTTTGGGAACTTATCTTTTACACTACATAACATTCTCACAGCTGTTTTGCTTCGTCGCTGCCCAAAGCATCTACATTTGTTTTGGTGAGATGGGTTCTGAAGCTGCTGTTGTAACGTTTTTCTCAAAACTAGTTTTGCTCTGGACATTTCTCTACAGGCGTTTCAAACTTGTATTGTAAAAGTTTTCAGGCATTTTAAAAGACTCCTCCAAAAGCCACAAGGTGCAGTAATTTGCATGAGAACTGACAGCACTTGAGATTTTTATATATCATTGCTTGCCTCATCTTGTAATTTAAATTTGTATTGTTTTTGCAGTGTTGACACAATTTTCAAGCAATCGTATACATTTAACTAAGCACTGGCATTCCGTCTGCCCTCTGATCAGAGACCCCCCCCCCCCAATTGAAACGCTTTCAGCAGGAAATGCAGAAGTTTGGCTATGCAAAATGAGCGCAGCAAATCCACCAATGTAAAAAGGAAAATAATTAAAGCGGAACAATGGCAGGCGATTTGAAGGCTCTAAAACTCTGGATCAAACTGAATGTAAAAACACCCATTGTTAGGCTAAAAGGTGAAAAGGAAACCACAGACACCACTCTGGGCTCCTTGGAAGGAGGGTGGGAGAAATCTGTGCTAGATAGATAGAACTTGTGTTTAGTGGCACACCATTTCTGAAAACAGATGTTCCATTTAGTTTTCTTGACTGATACAATCACTGAAAGACTTACTCTCCCTGAAAGCCTGCCATTTCACATGTTGCTGCTAGTGTGAGATGCATTTCAAGCTGGGAAGGGTGATCTTAAGACAAGCTTTGTGTTTTTTTAGCTGTGTATCCTTGGTTCAGTATCTTCTTTGCATTCACATTGTTGTCGCCAACTTGTCTCTTTTTTTTTGCTTGTTGTCTAAACATAAAATTCCTTTCCAACCCCACTCTATCCAAATAATAATAATAATACACTTTTATTTATATCCCGCCCTCCCCGCCAAGGCAGGCTCAGGGCGGCTAACAAGACATGGTAAAACCATGATACAATAAAACAATATATAATATAATTAATAATTTAAACAGTAAAACCAATAAAACAATATAACATTATAATATAATCAAATTGTGTATAAGATGGCTCGGTGTTATTGATGTTATCAGGGGTTCCGTCTTAAAAAGCTAGCTGGAAGAGGACAGTTTTGCAGGCCCTACGGAATTGGTTAAAATCCCGCAGGGCCTGCACTTCTTCCGGCAGTTGATTCCACCATTGGGGGGCCTTCATAGAGAACGCCTGTTCTCTGGTAGTTTTTAGTTTGGTTTCTTTTGGCCCAGGGATTTCAAGAAGATTTTTTTAACTTGATCGTAGTGCTCTCTGGGGAACATATGGAGAGAGGCAGTCCTTAAGGTAGGCAGGTCCTCGACCATATAGGGCTTTAAAGGTAATGACCAGCACCTTGTAACGGACCTGGTAAACAATTGGCAGCCAGTGCAACTCCCGCAGCCCAGGCTGCACATGTTCCCACCGAGGCAGTCCCAATAACAGCCTGGCTGCTGCGTTCTGCACTAGCTGCAGTTTCCGGGTTCGGTACAGGGGCAGCCTGTATAGCATAATAATATAGCATAGTTTAATGTTTTTGTTTAGAAGGATTCAAGAACATTCATCAATATATAAGGGTAGTGTAAACAGGTAAAGGTAGTCCCCTGTGCAAGCACCAGTCGTTTCTGACTCTGGGGTGACATCGCATCACAACTTTTTCACGGCAGACTTTTTACGGGGTGGTTTGCCATTGCCTTCTCTAGTCTTCTACACTTCCCCCCAGCAAGCTGGGCACTCATTTTACCAACCTTGGAAGGATGGAAGGCTGAGTCAATCTTGAGCTGGCTACTTGAACCCAGCTTCCACTGGGATTGAACTCAGGTCGTGAGCAGAGCTCGGACTGCAGTACTACAGCTTCACCACTCTGTGCCATGGGGCTCTGTGTAAGGGTAATGCAGGAGGACTCATTTATTGATGTTTGAAATATGTCTAAGAGGGTTACAGACAAAACAGGGATTTTACCCCATAAATGTAGGGGAGTATGTTGTTTCACAGCCTAAATAATACTTAGAGTTCAAATATGGACAAATGTCTCATTTGACTATGGGATAGACTAGACTTTTGTTAATTTGCCACCTAGAAGCCAAGCGCTCCTAGGCTGCGATCGGATGGGCATTTTGGCCTGACATAGTCACTTTTCCCAGGTGGATTTAAATGGCTTAGTCAGACAGGCACAGCTGTCAGCAGTTCCCCAGTCATACTTACCTGCTCTATGATGACTCCAAGACAGAGTAAATAGCCACCAGGGAAAATCCGGTGGCACTAGGTCCCCACGCATTCCTCTCATGTTTCTGAAAGTCTGAATGCGGAGGAGCACAAACAAACAAAATGGATTGGCGGTGTAAATCCACAAATCCATTCCTGGTGGTTTCCCGCCCTCCACAATCTCTCTCTCGGCTTGGCTTCGCAAACGAAGATTTAAGAAGGGTGCAATAGTCCACGTCTGCTGCAGGCTCGCTGGTGGCTGACAAGACCAATGCGGGACAGGCAGGTCCGGCCACAGTGGCTGCAGGGAAAAGTCTGATTTAGGGCTGGTGCTGTAGCAGTGCGATTCTTCCTCAATCTCCTTTTGTCCTCAAGACCAGCTATGCATGCGTTCTCAAAAGAAGAAACAGCCTGGTGGATGGTGTGCCTCCATGCTTTGCGATCTGAGGCTAGGTCAGACCACTGGTGATGGTTGATGCGACAGGTGCCAAGGGATTTCTTCAAGGAGTCCTTGTACCTCTTCTTTGGTGCCCCTCTATTTCGATGGCCGGTGGAGAGTTCGCCATACAGGGCAATCTTGGGAAGGCAGTGGTTTTCCATCCTAGAAATATGCCCTGCCCAGCGCAGCTGCGTCTTCAACAGCAGTGCCTCGATGCTGGTAACCTCCGCCCGCTTGAGAACTTCAGTGTTGGTCACAAAGTCACTCCAGTGGATGTTGAGGATGGTGCGAAGGCAGCGCTGATGAAAGCGCTCAAGGAGTCGCAGGTGATGACGGTATAAAACCCACGATTCGGAGCCATAGATGAGGGTTGTCATCACAACCGCTTTGTAAACATTGATCTTTGTGCCTTTTTTCAGATGCTTGTTGCTCCACACTCTTTTGTGCAGTCGGCCAAAGGCACGGTTTGCCTTTGCCAGCCTGTTGTCAATCTCCTTGTCGATCTTAGCATCTGAGGAGATGATGCACCCCAGGTAGCTGAACTGCTGGACTGTTTTCAGAACTGATTCACCCACAGTGATGTAGGGAGGGTGATAATCTTCCTGGGGTGCAGGCTGGTGGAGAACTTCTGTCTTCTTCAGACTAACTTCTAGGCCGAATAGCTTGGCAGCCTCTGCAAAGCAGGACGTCATATGCTGCAGAGCTGATACCAAGTGGGAGACGAGTGCAGCATCATCAGCAAACAGTAGCTCTCGGATGAGTTTTTCCATTGTCTTGGAGTGGGCCTTTAGTCGCCTCAGGTTGAACAGGCTGCCATCGGTGCGATAGCGGATGTAGACACCATCGTCATCATCTAGATCTACTGCGGCTCTTTGAAGCATCATGCTAAAGAAGATCGTAAAGAGAGTTGGCGCGAGAACGCAGCCTTGCTTTACACCTGTGCCTATTGGGAAGGTCTCCGAGAGGTCGTTGCAGTGTCTGACTTGGCCTCGCTGGTCTTCGTATAGCTGGATGATCATGCTGAGGAACCTTGGGGGACATCCTAAACGTTCCAAGATTTGCCACAGGCCTTTCCTGCTAACGGTATCGAAAGCTTTGGTAAGGTCGACAAAAGTCACACACAGAGCCTTGTTCTGTTCCCTGCATTTCTCTTGGAGCTGCCTGAGAACAAATACCATGTCGGTGGTGCTCCTGTTAGCTCTGAAGCCGCACTGGCTCTCTGGGAGGAGTTCTTCTGCAATGGCGGGCACCAGTCTGTTCAGGAGTATTCTGGCAAGGATTTTGCCTGCGATGGAGAGCAGAGTTATCCCCCCGTAGTTGGAGCAGTCTGACTTTTCCCCTTTGTTCTTGTATAGGGTGATGATGATTGCATCACGAAAGTCCTGTGGTAATTTGCCTTGTTCCCAGCAGGTGACAAGTACTTTGTGAAGTGAGCTATGTAGTACTGTGCCCCCATGCTTCCAGATCTCTGGTGGGATTCCATCAACTCCTGCTGCCTTGCCACTTTTCAGTTGCTTGATGGCTTTAACAGTCTCTTCTAGAGTGGGGATCTCATCCAACTCTGTTTTCACTGGTTGAAGTGGGGTGAGGTGAATTGCTGAATCTTGAACTACACGGTTGGCACTGAAGAGAACCTGAAAATACTCCGACCACCGGTTCAATATGGATGCCTTGTCTGTGAGGAGCACTTGGCCGTCTGCACTATGCAAGGGACTCTGAGTCTGATATGATGGACCATATACTGCCTTCAGGGCTTCGTAGAACCCTCTTAAATCACCAGTGTCTGCACACAGCTGGGTTCTCTCAGCAAGCTTGGTCCACCACTCATTCTGAATGTCTCGAAGCTTGCACTGGAGGTTGCTACATACAGCGCGAAAGGTTGCTTTTTTCCCAGGACAGGAGGGCTGAGCAAGATGTGCTTGGTAGGCAGAGCTCTTTTTCGCCAGTAAATCTTGGATCTCTTGATTGTTCCCATCAAACCAGTCCTTGTTCTTCCTTGTGGAGAACCCGAGGACTTCTTCAGAGATCTGCAGGACTGTAGTTTTTAGGTGTTCCCAGAGTGCTTCTGGAGAAGGGTCTGTGGGGCAACTGGGGTCCTCAATTCTTGACTGGAGTTTTGCCTGGAAGGCAACTTTAACTTCGGCTGACTGGAGACTGCCAACCTGAAACTTCCTCCGAGGGATACCTCCTCTCCTGGGTGTGGGTTTAAAGTGAAGACAGAGATTGCAGCGTACAAGACGATGATCCGTATGACATTCTGCACTGGGCATTACTCGGGTGTGTAAGACATCTTGAAGGTCTCTCTGGCGCACCAGAATGTAGTCGATAAGGTGCCAGTGCTTGGACCGTGGGTGCATCCAGGTTGTCTTCAGACTGTTCTTCTGCTGGAAGATAGTGTTCGTGATGGTGAGCTGGTGCTCCATGCAGAATTCTAGCAGGAGGCGCCCGTTGTCATTGCAGTTGCCAATGCCGTGTTTGCCAAGTACTCCTTTCCAGGCTTCTGAGTCTTTATCTACTCTGGCATTGAAGTCGCCAAGGATGATCACCTTGTCCTCTGTAGGGGTCTTCTGTACGAGGTTGTGTAGATCAGCATAGAACTTGTTCTTTTCTGCAGGATCTGCTTGAAGGGTTGGGGCATACACACTGAAGAGTGTTGCATGCTGCTTGTTTTGAAGTGGGAGGCGCATGGACATGATGCGATCTGAGTGACCTGTTGGCAGGTTTTCGAGTTTGGAGGCAATGGAGTTCCTGACCATGAAGCCAACGCCAGAAAGGCGGCTCTCAGCCTTTGACTTACCTGACCAGTAGAGGGTATAGCCAGCACCGTGTTCTTGAAGACTACCTTCCTCAGGGAAACGGACCTCACTGAGAGCTGCTATGTCGATATTCAACCTGAGAAGTTTGTGGGCAACTAGAGCAGAGCGTCGTTCAGGGCGACCACTGTCTACTGTGTCAAGCATGGTTCTGATGTTCCAACACGCAAGCTTTAGTCCATACCATACCATACCAAACCTTTAATGGCATAATAGATTCAGATAAAAATACACAGAATATAAAAATTTAAACATTGGAGATAAAATCAAAATAAAACCGAGCTTACAGATACATTCAAACATGCTCAGAATTAAATTTAAGGATGTCAGCCAGAAATTTTGCCACAGCCTCACTAACCACCCCCTCAGTATCACTCAATAAATAATAACAGGGTGGCAGAATAGACAAATCTGGAGAAAAAGAAAGCTTGCCAAATAAATCTTTACGGAGGTTATGGTAAAAAGAACAATCAAGCAATATATGCTGGATTGAGTCAGGGGTATTCGCTCCACAGGAGCAAAGTCTGTCGGCTAAAGGGACTCGCTGATATCTCCCTTGTAAAACTTTGGAGGGAAACGCGTTTAGTCTGGCCAACATAAATGCCCTGCGATGACTTGGAGTGGTTAGGTCTGATAGATAATTGGGCATTTTGCCACAAAAAGCATAAAGACCTAAGGAAGCTGGAGAGCAAGTATAAGGGAGAGTTGGCCGTAATTTCGTTTCCTCCAATTCCCACAGTCTCAGTTTAATACATCTGAAGATATATGACTCTTCAGAGGTAGAAAAATCATCTACCTCTAACCCCAATTGATTGAGTTTAGACAGAAGCACTGCTGTCCAGGACGAAATATATGGGTCTCTTTTCATACAATCAAGAAGGCTGTTGGGATCTGTTCTAAAATGAATTTTGAGCCAGAATTTAAACACTGCAATCCAGGCTTTTGTCTCCACCAAAGACTGACCCACTTCAGAGCAGAGAGCAAAGTAGGACACACATTTTGGCAAACCAAGAATTTGTCTAAAGAATGAGGCTTGAATGCCCTCCACTTTCCTGGTAAAAGCTGAGATCCATATAGGGATACCATAGAGGATTTGGGCAAGCGTTTTGGCTTTGAATACTTTAATAGCTGCTGGAACTAATTGGTTGCCCCTTGCAAAGAAAAACTGTTTAATTTGAGCAGCTGAACACTTAGCCAAGTTGATGGTGTTGTTACGATGTGAAACCCAGCTTAACTTGTGGTTAAAAGTGATCCCCAAGTATTTAAAATTTTTTGTTTGCTCGATTGTTGAATTGCCAATAAACCATCTCTGTGGGCCCCAGCAATTTGAAAAGACAACTACTTTAGATTTGGTATAATTGATAGTAAGTGAATTACAATTACAGTAGTCATAAAAGGCATTCAAATACCTTTGCAGGCCCACTCTTGTACAAGAGAGGATGGTAGTGTCATCGGCATAAAGTAATAAGGGGACCGCTCGGCCTGCAAGTTTAGGCGGATGACCATTGATAGGGGTCAAAAATTGTGCCAGGTCAGTTAAAAATAAATTAAAAAGATGTGGGGCCAGCACACAACCTTGTTTTACCCCCTTTAACACTGGGATTTTACTAGTCAAGTCACCGCTAGAAGAAAATTTCACTTGGCAAAAGGTATTAGAATGAAGTTTCCTCAAGAGAAACAGCAGACGAGGGTCCATTCCCAGGTAACCAAGCTTGATCCATAGTTGGGCTCTATCTATTGAATCAAAAGCACCCTTCAAATCGATGAAGGCAGCATATAATTTTTTTGACCCGGTATGCATATATTTTTCAGCAAGGAAGGCCAGAGTGCAGCAGTGATCCATAGCAGATTTGCCTTTGGAGAAGCCAATCTGTTCAGGACCTATGATGTTGCCTAGGCGCATCCAGTCAGTTAATCGGAGTTCTAAATGTTTTGCATACAATTTGCCCACTATAGATAATAAACTAATGGGGCGGAAGTTTTCTGGTAACTCCAACCCCCCCTTTTTGTATATTGGGATAATTATAGAGTCAAGCCAAGAGTCAGGGATGGAGCCATGCAGATCGATAAAAGAGAACAATTTTGCAAGGGGCAAGAGCCACCAATCGGCAAACTTTGTGAATACCTCAGCGGGAAGGCCATCAGGGCCAGGTGCTTTACCCGCTTTTAAATCCTTCAATAACTCACTGATTTCCTCTAGAGTTACTGGAGGCCAGACCGGCATATCAGTAACTGAGGGGTTTGCTAAGATAGGAGGGGATACACATGGGGCAGCAAAAATGTTAGAGAAGTAATCAACCCATGTTTGCTCAGAGATATTTGGGTCAGTAACAGAATTGTTTTTTAGATTACCTGAAATGATTCTCCAGAAGGCCTTATTATCGTTAGATTTTATCGAGTGGTAAAGTTGGTCCCATTTATTCTGAAAGAAAGCTTTCTTTTTGGATGTAGTAAGCTCCAGGTAGGCTGTCTTGTAAGCAATGTAGGCCTTAATTTTTGATTGGTCTTTGGAGTGACAAGCCTCTTTAAAATGAGCTCTCAGTTCTTGTTTCCAAGCTAAACAATCTGTATCGAACCAGCTGGAGAAACTAGACCTAGACAAGATCACCGGTTTAGCTTTGGCACTACAATAATCAATTAATAATGAAAATCCTGAAAGGATTGAATCATCTGAATTGGAATTTATGATTGAATCCCTTAATCTGCATAGCGCTTCAGAGCCAAAGAGGGAAGAAAACTCCCTTTCTAGGGCCGGGGACCACTTGATTTTTTTTAGAACATTCTCAGGGGCCTTCATGGATTGGGAAGGTGATACCATATTAACCTCCAGATCCAATCGTAGGGATAGAGTTAGGGGCAGGTGGTCACTTTCTGTGCGCGGATCGATGTAAAAGTTATCGATAGATGACAGAAGGTTGGGTGAGCCCACACAAAAATCTATCACACTGCAACCCCTTGTGGAAAAAAAAGTAAAGTCATTTGCAGCTGGAAATTTAGAGAGACCATTAAATATTATAACATTGTGCGCTATGCAGAATTCAATTAATCTAAGACCCGCCTTATTGGTTAAAGTATCTTTAGAACAACGGGGTAAACATAGTTGTAGTGGAGGGGATTCAACCGCTTCAAAGCCAAAATGAGAGATCCATTTCTGATTGTTACTGCCTATCCGAGCATTAAAATCACCAAAAATCATGAGCTGAGCAGTATGGAATTTCCTAGACAAAGACGTCACATAGTCAGAAAATTTCTCCCAGACAGCATCTAACTCCAGCTCACCATTAGAAGGGGCTAAATAAACATTAATCATGATTAGGGTCAGTGCTGGGGAGGACAGCAATAAAGCCTGGGCAATTGGCGGGCAAGGATCCAGGAGGATCACCTTAAATGGTAAGCTGGATTTCACCAAAGCAGCCATGCCTGCTTTACTGCGACCTTTAGAGTGAGATCTATAAGCGGGGAGATTAAAAACTTTAAAATCCGTCAGTCTAAAACTGTCTTCTGCCCATGTTTCCTGAAGGAAGACACAATCAAAGGATTTCAAAAAGTCCAAAAAATCTGAGTCATTCGCTTTACTCTTCCACCCAGCAATGTTCCAGGAGATGATGTGGATCTTCCTTGTGGCTTCCCTAGCTGGTAGTCAATCGATAATGGATATCCTTTCTAGAACCCTGGAGTCATCAGTGAAAATACAACCATTATGTTGGGGTGCCCTTGAGCCAGTTAGAGAGAGTTCCATAGACAGATCAATTAAGTCAGCTGATGGGGGACAAGGGGGCAGGGGGTTGCTTGCAGGATCTAGGTTGATTGAAGGAACTGATTTCCCCGGCTCTAAAGACCTTTGCAGCTGCAGCTTAGTACCTTCAAGTCTTATGAGTATCGCCTGTTGATCTTTTGCTGGAAGACTCCCAAATGACTGCAAAAGGTCATCTTCTAATGAAACATTAAGGGGACTATGCGTCACATCCATAGAGGGCTGCACTGATGACTCATTATGCAACTCGGGGTTTGCTTGGGACTGACCAGATCTGGATACCTTAAGACACATTGCAGCCTTATATTTTGCCGCTGAAGATGATGCGTTCTTCAAGAGATGGGGATTACTTCGTGTCCTGACCCCTGCGGACAGGTTAGGCAGCAGAGCATTAGTTTGAGAGTTAATAAAAGATCGAACAGGGAAAACCCCCTTTGACCATAGGTAATTCTTTCGCCTCAAAATTAGTGAAGGAATGTTGGAGGATTGAAAGGTAAGCAGAATCCTCTGCATTTGAGACTGATCATTAAGAGATTCAATGGTAATCAAGCTTTAGTCTTTGCACACTTTGTGAGGCAGGTGCAAGCCTTTTCTTTGTTGTTATTTTTTGACCGCAAGTAAGGATGCCCGTTGACCGTGGCTAGCCAACTGGGGTGGAGGAGACGAGCTTTGTTTAGGCCACCTTTTCTAGGCCCCTCTCCGTGTGGAGCAAGCAGTGCTGTCCTTAGATAAGGCTGCTTGGTCGTTCAGGGTGCTGCCGAAAAATGCTTTCGTCTCCGGGTTAGCATCAGGCGACCAATACCCTGAACCGCCTACATGCAGGATCGGGACTGCGGCTTCCAGTGGCACCTTCCACCTGCCGTTTCGCCCCTTGCCCATCGCTGCAGGACTTGATGCGTTGTGGGTTGTGTATGTGGATATGCCCTTCAGGCCTGCGCAGAGGAATTTTTTAGGTGAAGCCCAGTGTGCGCGGTACTGGCTCCACCCTTTCACCTGGGGGTCATCTGCCATGGCCCAGTAGGCCGGGACGCCGGCAGCGAGTCCTCCAGGTGGTAGGTGTTACATTAACGAGCTCTATCTGCCCGGGTTTGATGTTAGAGTTTTCCTTCTCTTAGGCTGGCAAGGTTGGTGGGCCCAGCCTGCCCATCCGGTTATACCGCCGGACAATTCGGTCGCACCATGACGTAGCAAACTCTGTGAAAAATGGGGGGGGACCAGCGAGAAGGTGTTGCTACGGATGCAGTAATGCAGGAGAGGCCATTGCAGTGACCATCTGCCAGGCATAGCCAGACAGTGACCACGCGGCATTCACTACACCGGGAGAGGAGAGGCTATGTATTGCGCATGCACTTTCCCTGGGGGGGTAGGATACCCAGAGGGAGCCCCCCCCCCACCCCCCCGCCCTCCACAATACACCAGGGGTATTTGTAAAACAAAAACAACAACCTTCCTCGGTGGATGGTGCGGCAACTGTGTGACTGCTCCGCTGTGACCCTCCTTCAGTCTAATAGCGCATTGAGGTGCCTTGTCTGACCATGATTCTCCATTCCCAATTAAAAAGTATAGTGTCCAGATCATGTGAAGTGATGGTATTGCTTTACTCTGTTCTGGTAAGATCTCACCTGGAGTATTGTGTTCAGTTTGGGGCACCACATTTTTAAGAATGATATAGACAAGCTGGAATGGTTCCAGAGAAGGGCAATGAAGATGGTGAAGGGTCTGGAGACCTATGAAGAAAGGTTGACATAGCTGGGCATGTTTAGCGTGGAGAGGAGGCAGCTGAGAGGTGATATGATCACCATCTTCAACTACTTGAAGGGCTGTCATATAGAGGATAGGGTGGAATTTTTTTCTGTGGCCCCAGAAGGTAGGACCAAAACCAATTGGTTGAAATTAAATCAAGAGTTTTTGGCTCAACATTAGAAAAAGCTTCCTGACAGTTAGAGTGGTTCCTCAGTGGAAGAGGCTTCCTTGGGAGGTGCTAGGCTCTCCTTCCTTGGAGGTTTTTAAACAGAGGCTAGATGGACATCTGACAGCAATGAAGATCCTGTGAATTTAGGGGGAGGTATTTGTGAATTTCCTGCATTGTGCAGGGGGTTGGACTAGATGTTCCTGGAGGTCCCTTCCAACTCTATGATTCTATGAAAAAGGAGTTATTTGTGGTGCCCGCAAATCACCCCAACTGCCAGTCTGATCGTAGCTGTAGTTTTGTGACATGTGTCACAATGATGCATTATGTAGGCTGTTTAGGTAACCAAACTACTGTTTCTATTATCACCCATAGATTTCCCTGAGGCTCGCTGGGACAATATAAAAATATGCAAACAATTGTAACTTGTGATGTGAAAGTGGTGGGGAGGTGAAGGAGGACAGCAACAGTGACAACTACTGAATAATTCAGAGAATGGCATTGGCTCCAGCTTGTGTCCTTTTTCATTCTAGGGTATGTATGAGTGACTGTTAGTTTGTCTTGAAGGATGACCTTCCTGTTATGGCAGAGAAGTCTCTCTGAAGTCTGACAGTAATCTTTCCAAAGTGATTGCTTTGGTTCCATGCAATATTAACGGGCTCACAATGAATTATAAACGCTTCCTGAGATAATTTGCTTGTTTAAGTTTAGACCCCAGGATTCCTCACGAGTGACAGCTGTGCTTTAGTAGTTTGTGATTTCCAGTGTGTTTGAATGCTCAGAAAATGCTCATTGATTCTGTGGCAATCCATGGCAATAGGTTGTTTAGGCTGGCCATTAGCCAGATGTCTTGAATCCAAAGGTTGCTATGGGTTTAATGAGGGGTTGTTTTGTAGAAAAATAGGGGGTGAAGCTCGTTAGCATAACTCATTAGCATATGCCGCTTCCCCCCACCAGCCAAAAGCAACCCTATGCAAGAAAGGAGAGCCCTGGGTAAGCGAGGCCTGCTTGGGCTGGCTAGAGAACCAGCCAGCCCAAGCAGGTCTCACTCTCCTGGTGCTCTTCTTGGCCGCCACCCTCCCCCGGCAGTCAAAAGGCCAGCAAGCCACCTGCCACCCAAAATCATATCAGAAGTGGAGAAAGGGTGGCATGGGCTTCTCCAGGGGTTAATGAGGGCTGCTGGGGGCGTGGAAAAGCTCATGGTGGCTGGTTGCCCACCCTCATAATCCAGGGATTGTTATGCAGCTGCACCTACTATTCAATGGACAAGGCAGGTAGGTAGGAAGGAGGTGGGGTGTCAGGTAGGTTCAGGAGCTGTGCTCCTGTGAGGCCTGGGTTTAATGCTTTTTTTTTTTTTTTTTAAATCTTGCTTTGTGTTCCTCCATTACTCCAAGATCTGATTGATGCACATGTTTTTCCCCTCTGCCATTTTATCCTAACAAAAAAACCCAAACCCTGTGAAGTCAGTAGGCTTAGAAGGGTGTAGCTCCGTTTAGGATTGCACAGTACTTAGGCTAGTGTTTTAGTTCTCTGCATTTGGATCCTGAAAGATCTCCAAGATGGCTTACATAACACAACAAATTAAACTTGGGCAGCTTCCATCCTATCCAAGTCAGTGCAGTCTCACAACCCGCCTTATAATGGAGCAGGGACCATGTATAGCAGGAGAAAAACTGAGGTGGCATTCCACATCTTTCTGCACTTCTGAGCCATTTTAGGAATCCAGCCCTTTCATCATCTTCTTCGGAACTTTCCTAAGATGCCTATGACACAGAGATCAGGGGTGTCAAACTCATTTGTTATGAGGACTGGATCTGACATAACTGAGACCTTGTTGGGCTGGGCCAGGCTGTGTTGGGCCAGGCTGTGTGTGTACCTATTTAAGATTAGGTTAGCAGAAATATAAACTTTTTAAAGGACACAGACAAACAAAACTAAAGATTTAAAAAAAAAAACCCTTAAAACATGCTTAAAACATTAGCACTTGTTGATTTTGAAGGTGCTTTCTTTGTATTTCTCCCACGGGATCCAGGGAACTGGGCAAAGAAAGCCCTGGCTCTTTCCTTCACCCCCCACAGGACCAGGAAGGGGAGGAGCCTCAACCAATGGAGAAAATCAAGGTTTTGCTTTGTAGCTCCTGTGCAATTGAGCAAGTCCTGCAAAGCAAGTTGAGATACAGAAGGAAGCAAGAGAGGGAGAAGGAAGCAGACAAGAGCCAGTTGCTCGGGGGCCTGATGGAACCTCTCCGGGGGGGGGGGGTGTCTCATTCAGCCCTTGGGCCACATGTTTGACACCCCTGATATAGATCCAGGTGGGTAGCCATGTTGGTCTGAAGCAATGTGACAAACTTAAAGTCCAGTAGCAGCTTTAAGACCAACAAAGTTTTATTCAAGATGTGACAAAGTGTGCATGCGCATGAGAATCACGTCCTGAATAAAATGTTGTTGGTCTTAAAGGACTCTAACTTTGTCGTATGGCACAGTAAGTTAGATACTTGGTTTGGTTTCTCTTCCGTGCCTTGATGCAGCTAGATTGTTGTGGATGACTTGGAATAAAGATCTAATAATTTCAGAAAGTGGATTCAGTGCTCTCTTTTTCCAGCAGCTTTACCTAACTCTGTATTTGGCAAAGTGTATCTAACGCACAAGTGTGCGTTTCCCCCCCCCACACACACACAGACTCCCTCTCTCTGAAGTCAGATACTGAAAATTAAGTTCCTACTGTCTCTCTCTGTCAGTTGCAGCTGTTTGCCACTAAAATTACCTGGAAGCGTTTCAAACAAAGTTGTAAGCAATTCCATTCCCTACCCCCTTGCGCATCGAGATACAAAAGCCAATTTCTAGAGCTTCGCATGGGGTTTTAAGCCCAATAATAATCAGAATTTGTTTCCACTGAGGCATCATATTTGGAGAGGGAGTTTATTCTTTGCTTTGCATCTCAGTAAATATGGCCTTCAGTCTGTTTGACTTCTCTGTAATCAACCATCCCTGAAATGAATACGTGTGTTGACAGTCTAAGTAGCATATTTATTTTAGCAATGAAGAAAAGGCCTCTCCCGTGGATTTTGCTTGCCATGAAATATATTTGCGCTCCTTATTTTGCTGGGCTTATGAATTGTTTGTTCTTTTCATCTCTTGGGTGGTGACAGGTTTGTTTGTTTTTTAAATCTTGCATAGTATTGGAGGAAAGCTGGGGAGGTGACAGGCAGGGATGGTTGGGTGCTAAGATTCTTGGCACAGTCAGCATCTGGTTTTCCATTAGCCTGGTTCAGATATGAAGTGACCTTGTAGAGGAGAAGGAAGATCGCTGTCATCTGCTCTGCCTTTTTCTTCAAAGGCCTTATTGTACATGGAGGCTGAAAACGCCTAGGCTTTCATACGTGCAGTCCTACTGCCACAGAAAACAAAGGGTGTCACTCACGCATAGAGGATCCAATCCCAGACATTTCATAGGGTTGCAAGGTCCAATTCAAGAAATATCTGGGGACTTTGGGGTGGAGCCAGGAGACATTGGGTGTGGAGCCAGGAGCAAGGGTGTGACAAGCATAACTGAACTCCAAGGGGAGTTCTGGCCATCACATTTAAAGGGACCGCAGTCCTTTTAAATGCCTTCCCTCCATTAGAAATAATGAAGGATGGGGCACTTTACTTTAGGGCTCATAGAATTGGACCCGCTGGTCCAATCTTTTTGAAACTTGGAGGGTGTTTTGAGGAGAGGCACTGAATACTATGCTGCAAATTTGGTGCCTCTACCTCAAAAAATAGCCCCTCACCAGAACCCCACAGATCAATTTTCTATTATACCCTAAGGGAATCGGTCTCCATAGGGAATAATGGAGAGCCCAGCAGAAATTTTTCTTTTCCTCCTTCCTCTTTCTGATGATCCTGAAGTGTGGGGAGGGCCTCCAAACCAGGTGATCCTTTGCCCCCACCTGGGGATTAGATACACAATAGGCTACACAGAGGAATGAAGTTGCAACCAAATAAAACAAACCACTCTGTGAAAAATACTATTCCAAAATATAATTAATACGAGGAAAAAAGTGCATTTCAGCAACCTCATATTTTACATTACACATTTGCATAATTATGCACATATATACAACAGTGTGCAAATAGTCCAAATCATGAATAAGTCCAAATCATAAGTCCAAAAAGAGTTCCAATGGGCCACTAGCAGAGTAAAGTCCGTTTTGGACATCCAGGTCCTTCCTCCAGGGAGCGTCTTGCAAAACTTGCGGTATATGTGTAGAAAATACAAATTAATTGCGTAATTAACTTGCTGACCAGATGGAGGCACCAGCGTTCCGATTTTGGGCATGAATTGGTGAAAGAACTGAGCATTGTGAATATTTTTTACACATATACTGCAAATTTTGCAAGATGCTCCCCGGAGGAAGGACCTGGCCATCCAAAACGGACTTTACTCTGTTAGCAGTCTGTTGGAGCTTTTTTTGGACATGATTCGGACTTATTCATGATTTGGATTATTTGCCCACCTGGGGATTGGCAACCCTAACATTTCATGACCCTGAGAATGCGGATGTGAGGCCAGCAGGTATAGCTCCATCTCTGTCCTCTCACGTGAGCTCATTTACACCTCAATCAGTACTGTAACAGAAGCTTTGTATCATCATGAGTTGGCCAGATATTTGCTGAGCTCAGGCCCTACCACAAGGTCCGACTCAAGAAATATCTGGAGGCTTTGGGGGTGGAGTCAGGAAGCTTTGAGGGTGGAGCCAGGAACCAGGTTGTGACAAGTATGACTGAACTCCAAGGGGAGTTCTGGACATCAAGAAGAAGAAGATAGAAGAAGATATTGGATTTATATCCTGCCCTCCACTCCGAAGAGTCTCAGAGCAGCTCACAATCTCCTTTACCTTCCTCCCCCACAACAGACACCCTGTGAGGTGGGTGGGGCTGGAGAGGGCTCTCACAGCAGCTGCCCTTTCAAGGACAACCTCTGCTAGAGCTATGGCTGACCCAAGGCCATTTCAGCAGGTGCAAGTGGAGGAGTGGGGAATCAAACCCGGTTCTCCCAGATAAGAGTCCGCACACTTAACCACTACACCAAACTGGCTCTCCATTGTGAAACCAAGATTCATAACTGTGAAACCAAGATTCATAACTCTCACATATAAAGGGACCATGTTCTGTTTAAATGCCTTCTCTTTAGTCGAAATAATGGAGTATAGGGACACCTTTCGAGGCAGGTAGAATTGGATCCCCTGCTCCAATCTTTTCAAAACTTGGGTGGTTTTTTTAGATGAGCCAGATGCTATGCTGAAAATTTGGTGCATCTGCCTGAAACAAAACAATCTGCCTGAGCATCAGATACCTAAAGATCAATTCTCTATTATACCCTATAGGGAGCAGTCTCCATAGAGTATAATGGAGTGCCCAGTGGACACCCGCCCCCAGATTTCTGCTAACCCTGAAGCAGCTGGAGAGCCTCCAAACCCCTGCCCCCAATTAGACACTGGTAACCTTACCCACCACCAACCAGAAAAGGTGACCAAAATTTCCATTCTGTTGGCTATATCAGAACTTGTGCTGTAGCTAGTATTTTTTAAATACAATTTTTATTTTACAAATTACAAAAATATAACAAAAAGCACAACTTGAAAAAATAAATCATTCTAGTGAGCTTTTAAAATCAATGAATGGGAATCGAACCCAAGTGGGGATATGGTTATGATGCTGGGTGGGGGTTGGTGTGAGGGATCTGGAGACTATCCTATGAAGAAAGGTTGAAGGAGCTGGGCATGTTTAGTGTGGAGAGGAGGCGGCTGAGAGGTGACAGGATCACCATTTTCAAGTACTTGAAGGGCTGTCATATAGAGGATGGGGTGGAATTGTTTTCTGTGGCCCCAGAAGGTAGGACCAGAACCAGTGGGCTGAAATTAAATCAAGAGTTTCTGGCTCAACATTAGAAAGCACTTCCTGCCTGTTAGAGCAGTTTCTCAGTGGAACAGGCTTCCTTGGGAGGTGGTGGGCTCTCCTTCCTTGGAGGTTTTTCAACAGAGGCTAGATGGCCATCTGACAGCAATGCGGATCCTGTGAATTTAGTGGGCGGTATTTGTGAATTTCCTGCATTGTGCAGGGGGTTGGACTAGATGACCCTGGAGGTTCCTTCCAACTCTATGATTCTATGGTGAGACCCACATTCAAATCCCCACTCTGCCATGGAGCATACTGCATGACTTTGTACCAGTCACTTTCGCTTAAGCCTAATCTCCCTCACTGGATTGTGAGGATAAAAGGAAGGTGAAAAACACATATACTGCTTTGAGCTCCTTGACAGAAGGGCAGGGTACAAATCTAATAGATTGGTAATGGCAGTCCAAGAATGATTCCTCTTTGGAAGGAGGCCAAACTGTGGCTCAGGAGCCACATGTGACACTTTCACACATATTGTGTGGCTCCTGAAGCCCTCCATTGCCCCATCAGCCAGCATGGAGAAGGCATTTGTCTCTTTAAATCTCTTCTCCACGACAAGCCAACCAGCAGCTTGGATAATGTATTTAAAGTTAAAGTTGTTTTCCTTCCACATCCACCTCCTCGATCTATTTTCCTTCCTTCCCCCCATCCATCTTGCAGCTCTCAAACATTTGACATTTATTCTATGCGGCTCTTACATTAAGCAAGTTTGGCCACCTCTGCTCCAAGGTAGCAAAGAAAAGTTTGAGTTCGATCAATGAAAAAAGATCATTGTTGCAATTATCTTTCTATTTCCTCATGAATAAAACAAACAATGGAATACAGATTTATGAACAGGCAGATGGCATCTTTGGGTGCAAACATCAAGCATCCATAGTACCTTCTGCATCCTAAATTGCTGACAATGGCTGGCTGCCAGTTTCAGATGTGCTGTTTGTTGTCGATATTCATGCAGATCACAAGCTATTCTCCCTCAATTTATTCTTAAATATTTGAAATAATGTCTTTGTAGTAGCTTAGTGCGTGTTATTTTGTTTTTGTTTTGACACTGTTCTTCTTCAGGAGCGTACTGGGTGCATTTTGATGAACAATGCCCATGAATGACGGATTTGGGCTTTAAATGAAATTGTGTTCCATAAACTGTGAAACCAAGATTCATAACTCATCCTCAGCTCTGCACACATTTCAGTGAAAATTATCTTTCATGCTTTGATCTACACTGTATCATCTTCACGGAGTGTCCTCGCGCCCGGCATCAATCAAGGCCTGTGGAAGGTGCAGGAGAAATCTCATTGAAAACTCAAGAATACAAATCATGAACCCATCTGCTGGACAGAAAGGAAAATGTGCCGGGAATTGCAGTTTTGGTCTTGCCCGATTACAGCTGAATGATTCCTGCGGAAACTCCAGAGAATAAAGTTTTGATCTTGCTGGCATCTACTCTTTTAAATTTATATTGTCCAGTTTTTCTAAATAGACTTGGACCCCAGTCAAGAGATATCCAAGATCCTGTTGTACTTACAGAACTTCCTCTTCCTCTCTCCTGAAGGAGAATCACAGAGTTGGAAGGGACCTCCAGGGTCTCTAGTCCAACCCCCTGCATAATGCAGGAAACTCACAAATCCCTTCCCCCCTCATATCCCTACTGACCCCTGCTCCATGCTCAGAAAATGGCATAAAACCTCCAGGATTCCTGGCCAAAGTGGACTGGAGAAAAATTGCTTCCTGACCCCAAGTGGTTGTCATGACTGGGGGGGGGGGGGGGTTACCAATTGCTGCCACCACTCTGGGTTAAGGGTCTCCCTTGAGAAGGCCCAGACTACCCTCCCAGGCCCTTCTTAGCTTAGGCCAAATAATGGTCGTGAGGACCAGGCAGAGTGAACAACAACAAAAAGGTTTATTTTAGTGCAATATAAATTAACAAGGTGCATTAACCAGTAAAAGGGTGACGGGAAAATAAACAAATGCCCTAACGCATCTATCTCTACAGTCCCTACTCTAATACTACACTTACCCCCCCCCCCCCTTGGGCCTGTCCCTTGCTTCCAGTTCTCCAGGCAACAGCCTGCCACCAACTAAGTCTTCCAGGGAAAGAACACCCACTTCCTGGGCTTGGCCTTTATATACTCTCTTCCCATGCCCCACCCACCCTCTGGGCCTGTTTCCCTCCAAAACCCTCACTGCCCAATCAGAGGGGATCCTGGGAGATGTAGGCTTTTCCCAGTAACTCCTAAGCAGGCTTCCCTGGGGCCTGCAGGCCTTGCTAGGTCCAGGATCATGACAGTGGTGAATAGCATTTCCCTGTAAGAAAAAGCCTTGAGAACTAAGCAGTGATGCAGCCCTTCCTGCCCTCCCTCTCATGATCTGCTTAAGTTCACAGAATCAGCATTACTTTCAGGTGGCCATCTTGACTCTGTTTGAAAACCTCTGAAGGAAATCCCACCACCTCCCGAGGAAGCCTGTTCCACTGAGGAACTGCTTCGTCAGGAATGTTTATCTGAAACCTCTTCTGATTTAATTTCAACCCGTTGGTTCTGGTCTGACTTTCTGGAGCCACAGAAAACAACTCCGCAAGCATCCTGTATATGATTTTTCCCCCAGCCATTCCAGATTAGCATTAAACTCCTAACACTAGACTAAATTCTTCTTTTAAAAGATTGTACAGATGGAAAACTTAACCAATGGTGGAGCTTGTACACTGATGGGGGGAGGAACCACTAATGGTGACTCCATAGTAAATTCAGCTTGAAGAATCTCCTATTTCAAAAGACACACCCAGTGTGAAACTGCCCAATCAGAAGAGACCAACCCCCCAAATTATCTGGGTTTTCTCATTGGTATGCAGAATATATACTCCTTGACTCTCAATAGAAAACTGGAGAAAAGTACAAGATGCAGAGTGCAGGCACAACATTTGAAGTGAACTCCAATCAACTAGATTTCAGGGAAAAATCAAAAGTAGGCTGTGCGTGCATGAAGGGCAATAGTCTGACTCAGGCCCAGCCCAAGGGCGCATGGTGCCCCAGGCAGCCTCAATGCCCACCCCCCCACACCGCCCCTGTCCCCCTCTACGGAGACTCCTCCTCCCTCCTACCCACTCTCCCAGTTTTAACACCTGGAGAACCGGCGGCCAAGCGCCAATTCCTGGGGGACCCCCTCCCCTGCTGATCAGCTGATCGACGGGAAAAGCCTTGGGGAAGCCTGCACTCTCTAGAGGTTTGTCACGGGGGTGGCAGGGGGAGAAAAACCAGTGAGCTGATGAAACAGCGGTGGCCGCTGCTTCCTCTCCACTTCTCTGCCCACCCCCACCCCGCATGATCAGGCTGGTACTGTCCAGGTGAAGGGACTGGGAAGAGAAGGGAAAGGGGAGCTAAGGCCAGCTGTGTAAAGACTACTAAGATGTCTTTCTTGGCAACTCAGATTTACAAATCATCTTCTCATGTGTCCCCATTTTCTACCCTACCATATTTTGAAATGTGAGATTTGATGCATAAAAATCCAGCTTTAAGGATAGCAAAAGACAAACATCTGTGAAAGTAGCAAGCATAGTTTTTAAAAACACCTGCCTCTCTGTAATAAAATTGCTTATGTCCTCATTGAACATCAGGTAAATCTTCCAACATTGATATGTTTACATGTTAAAATGCTGAGTTCAGATTGGGAAAGGTACAGATTTAATTGAGTTCCAGCTCTTAACTTCATTGATTTTAATTTTAGCCAGGCGTTTTATTTGCTGAGTTCCAGGATGTTTTCTTTTTGCCTTTGCTTGTTTTAAGGAAGCATGGGAGAGAAAAAGAGGCAAATGTTCAAAGCAAAAGACTCTAGACTTCTGCATTTTATTAACCTCTGTGAAAACACTCTTGGGTTGGTTTACAGGATCAACCTCTTAATCAATCAATCAATTAATTGAATGTCTCTTTCATTTTTTGTGTATTCAAGAAGCTCAAGCAAGCTGTCATGATCCTCCTGAGCCTAGCGAGGCCCGCAGGTCCCAGGGAAGCCTGCTTAGGAGTTATAGGGAAAAGCCTACATCTCTCAGGATCCCCTCTAGCCCTCTGATTGGGTGGCAAGGGTTTTAGAGGGAAACAGGCTCAGAGAGGGGTGGGGCCTGGGAAGAGAATATAAAGGCCCAGCCCAGGAAGTGGGGGTTCTTTCCCTGGAAAGCTGAGCTAGAGGTAGGCTGTGCCTGAAGAGCTTGAGCAGGAGAAAGCTCCCTCACCTAAGGAAAGGGGTGAGTGCTGGTTTGTAGTTTAGGGACTGTAAGTTCAGACGTGTTAGGACTTTTGTTTATTTTCCCTTCATCCTTTTACTGTTTATTTTCCCTTCATCATGCACCTTGTTAATTTATATTGCACTGCAATAAACCTTTTTGAGAGCCAATTTGGTGTAGGAGAGCCAGTTTGGTGTAGTGGTTAAGTGTGCGGTCTCTTATCTAGGAGAACCGGGTTTGATTCCCCACTCCTCCACTTGCACCTGCTGGCATGGCCTTGGGTCAGCCACAGCTCTGGCAGAGGTTGTCCTTGAAAGGGTAGCTGCTGTGAGAGCCCTCTCAGCCCCACCCACCTCACAGGGTGTCAGTTGTGGGGGAGGAATGTAAAGGAGATTGTGAGCCGCTCTGAGACTCTTCGGAGTGGAGGGCGGGATATAAATCCAATATCTTCTTCTTCTTCTTTTTGTTGCTGTTCACTCTGCTTGGTCCTCATGCCTGTTATTTGGTTTAAGCCACAGGAGGCCTGAAGGGCTTGGGAGGGGACTCTGGGCCTTCTCAAGGGAACCTTTAACCCAGAGTGGTGGCAGCACTTGGTAAGATCCCCCTGAGTCGTGACACAAGCTGAGAATGTGACCCTGGATAATTAGGGGCTTTCAAAAAATCCTTATTTTATCCCAGAGGAAGTGATCAAATGAAAAATAGGGCAGTTCTTACCTTTATTATGCGCACGTGGGAGTTTCTTGTGGGCACCAGTGATCTATGAATGCTTTTCAAGGTTAGTTATGAAGGAAAGGATGAACATTTGTGTCATCTTAATAAGTCTTCCACAAAGCATTTGCATCTCCCCCTTTTTTGGAGGTAACAGAGAATTAGATTCACTTTTAGAAATGCTTTGGGTTGAAATAGAGGGCCCAAAAGGAAATTTAACTATGGGAGTTTGTTATCGCCCACCAAATCAAAAGAGAGAGGACGATTATAATATGATGGAAGGCTTAAAGACAGCGGCTAAACGTAAAAACTGTATCGTAATAGGTGATTTTAACTACCCGCAGATTGATTGGGTCAATATGTGTTCTGGTCGAGAGAAAGCGATTGAGTTTCTTGATGCTCTCAATGACTGTGCTATGGAGCAGATGGTCTCAGAACCTACCAGGGGTGGGGCGATCCTGGATTTGGTCCTAAGTAATGCCCAAGACTTGGTGAGAGATGTAAAAGTGATTGCGCCGCTTGGGAGCAGTGACCATAATGTTATTGATTTCACCGTTTGTATAAATAGGGAGTTGCCCAAAAAGACCACCACAACCACGTTTAACTTTAAAAGGGGTAAATACACTGAGATGAGGAGGCATGTGAGGAGGAAACTGAAAGGAAAAGGAAATACGGTCAAAACCCTTGGGGAAGCTTGGAGACTATTTAAAACTATAATCCTAGAAGCTCAGATAAAATACATACCATAAGTTAGGAAAGGCACAAACAGGCATAAGAAAAGGCCTGCATGGTTAACAAACAAAGTAATGGAAGCTGTAAAAGGTAAGAAGGACCCCTTTAAGCAGTGGAAAACCAGTCCAAGTGAGATTAGTAAAAGGGAACACAGGCTGTGGCAAATCAAATGCAAGACTGTGATCAGGCAGGCAAAAAGGGACTATGAGGAGCATATTGCAAAAAACATAAAGACCAACAATAAAAATTTCTTCAAATATATTAAAAGTAGGAAACCAGCCAGGGAGGCAGTGGGGCCCTTGGATGACCATGGGGTAAAAGGATTACTGAAGGAGGATAGGCTGAGAAGCTGAATGAATTTTTTGCCTCTGTCTTCACTGTGGAAGATGAGAACTTTTTGCCCGCCCCAGAACCACGAATTTTGAAAGGGGTGTTGAAAAACCTGAGTCAGATTGAGGTAACAAAAGGTCCTACAACTGATAGACAAATTAAAAACTAATAAGTCACCAGGTCCGGATGGCATACATCTGAGAGTTCTGAAAGAACTCAAAGTTGAAATTGTGGATCTTCTAACAAAAATCTGTAATCTTTCATTGAAATCTGCCTCCGTTCCTGAGGACTGGAAGGTAGCAAATGTCACCCCCATCTTTAAAAAGGGTTCCAGAGGAGATCCGGGAAATTAAGGCCAGTCAGTCTGACTTCAATACCGGGAAAGTTGGTAGAAAGCATTATCAAGGACAGAATGAGTAGGCACATTGATGGACATGGGTAATTGAGGAAGACTCAGCATGGGTTCTGTAAGGGAAGATCTTGCCTCACTAACCTGTTCCATTTCTTTGAGGGGGTGAACAAACATGTGGACAAAGGAGACCTGATAGATGTTCTTTACCTTGACTTCCAGAAAGCTTTTGATAAATTTCCTCATCAAAGGCTCCTTAGAAAGCTTGAGAGTCATGGAGTAAAAGGACAGGTTCTCTTGTGGATCAAAACTGGCTAATTAATAGGAAGCAGAGAGTGAGTATAAATGGGCAGTCTTCGCAGTGGAGGACGGTAAGCAGTGGGGTGCCGCAGGGCTCGGTACTGGGTCTCATGCTCTTTAACTTGTTCATAAATGATTTAGGGTTGGGAGTGAGCAGTGAAGTGGCCAAGTTTGCGGATGACACTAAATTGTTCAGGGTAGTGAGAACCAGAGAGGATTGTGAGGAACTCCAAAGGCTGGGTGGGTGAGGCTGGGTGAGTGGGCATCAATGTGGCAGATGCGGTTCAATGTGGCCAAGTGCAAAGTAATGCACATTGGGGCCAAGAATCCCAGCTACAAATACAAGTTGATGGGGTGTGAACTGGCAGAGACTGACCAAGAGAGAGATCTTGGGGTCGTGGTAGATAACTCACTGAAAAAATCAAGACAGTATGCGTTGGGAATAAAAAAGGCCAACGCCATGCTGGGAATTATTAGGAAGGGAATTGAAAACAAATCAGCCAGTATCATAATGCCCCTGTATAAATCGATGGTACGGTCTCATTTGGAGTACTGTGTGCAGTTCTGGTCGCCGCACCTCAAAAAGGATATTATAGCATTGGAGAAAGTCCAGTAAAGGGCAACTAGAATGATTAAAGGGCTGGAACACTTTCCCTATGAAGAAAGGTTGAAACGCTTGGGACTCTTTAGCTTGGAGAAACGTCGACTGCGGGGTGACATGATAGAGGTTTACAAGATAACGCATGGGATGGAGAAAGTGGAGAAAAGTACTTTTGTCCCTTTCTCACAATACAAGAACTCATTGGCATTTGATGAAATTGCTGAGCAGACAGGTTAAAACGGATAAAAGGAAGTACTTCTTCACCCAAAGGGTGATTAACATGTGGAATTCACTGCCACAGGAGGTGGTGGCGGCCACAAGCATAGCCACCTTCAAGAGGGGTTTAGATAAAAATATGGAGCAGAGGTCCATCAGTGGCTATTAGCCACAGTGTGTGTGTGTGTGTATATATATATATATATATATATATATATATATATATATAATTTTTTTGCCACTGTGTGACACAGGGTGTTGGACTAGATGGGCCATTGGCCTGATCTAACATGGCTTCTCTTATGTTCTTATGTTCTAACTTAAGCCTGTTCTTATTGCGGCCTCGTGGCGCAGAGTGGTAAAGCAGCAGTACTGCAGTACTGTGGTCTGAACTCTCTGCTCACAACCTGAGTTCGATTCCAGCGGAAGCTGGATTCAGGTAGGCGGCCCAAGGTTGACTCAGCCTTCCATCCTTCCGAGGTCGGTATAATGAGTACCCAGCTTGCTGGGGGGGAAGTGTAAAAGACTGGGGAAGGCAATGGCAAACCACCCCATAAAAAGTCTGCCGTGAAAACATTGTGAAAGCATCGTCAACCCAGAGTCGGAAACGATTGGTGCTTGCACAGGGGACTTTTCCTTTTCCTAAACCTGTTCTCAGCCAGAGATGCTTTTGAACTAACCTATTAATTAACCTATTAAGATTGTCTGGCTTCATAAAGTAAAGGTAAAGGTAGTCCCCTGTGCAAGCACCAGTTGTTTTCGACTCTGGGGTGTATTTGCTTTCATAACGTTTTCACAGCAGACTTTTTACGGGGTGGTTTGTCATTGCCTTCCCAGTCATCTACACTTTCCCCCCAGCAAGCTGGGTCCTCATTTTACCGACCTCGGAAGGGTGGAAGGCTGAGTCGACCCGGAGCCGACTACCTGAACAAGCTTCCACTGAGATTGAACTCAGTTCGTGAGCAGAGGGCTCCAACAGCAGTACTGCAGCTTTACCACTCTCCGCCACAGGGCTCTTGGCCATCTAAAGTTCTACCTCTTTTAACCACTAGGTAGTGAGTGAGTCATTTTTAGGGTTGAAAGACCTCTGAGAGCTGTGACTGACCCAAGCTCACCCAGCTGGCTCCATGTGAAGGAGTGCGGAATTGAACCCAGTTCTGCGGATTAGAGTCCACCACTCTTAACCACTACACCACGCTTGCTCTCGAACTGGCTTGCGTCCTGGTGTGAGCCATGTTGGCTGAACCATAGCACTTGCTCAGGACGTTCTTGTAGCCCATCACCTGGGGATCTGTTGAGTTCTATATTTGTGTGTATGTTTCTATTTTACTTTATGAACCTCTTTGAGCCCATAGTGTGGGAGAAAAACAGGGATCCTGGAGTTTTGGCCATCTTCAGAGCATGGAGATGTATGTGTGTGGGTGAGGTATTTGTGAATTTCCTGCATTGTGCAGGGGGTTGGGCTAGATGACCCTGGAAGTCCCTTCCAACTCTGTGATTTTATGAAATTCATATATGATGGACAGAATAGGGTGTGTGCAGAGGAGAGTGACGAGGATGATCAGGGGGCCTGAAGACCAAGCCCTATGAGGAGAGGCTGAGGGACTTGGGAATGTTCAGTCTGGAGAAGAGGAGGTTGAGGGGCAACATGATGGCTCTCTTGGAGTATCTGAAGGGCTGTCACTTGGAGGAGGGCAGGGAGCTTGTTCCTGTTGGCAGCAGAAGAGAGGACTCACAAGAATGGGTCTAAATTAAAGGTGGGAAGGTACTGACTGGCTATTAGGAAAAACTTCTTCACAGGAAGAGTTGTTCAACAGTGGAATCAGCTCCCAAGGGAGGTGGTGAGCTCCCTCTCACTGGCACTCTTGAAGCAGCGGCTGGACAAACCCTTGTCAGGGATGCTCTAGGCTGATCCTTCATTGAGCAGGGGGTTGGACTAGTTGGCCGATATGGCCCCTTCCAACTCTGTGATTCTATGTTTCGGTCCTGTGCAGAACTACTATGCTTCTGAAATGGGTTTAGATGGGAGTAGCTTTCCTTAGGGTTGTGCTGTGATTTTTTTCCTTCTGGCCCTGGAGTAGCTCCTGAGACTTGCTTTCCCCAACTCTGATCCTAGAGACGTCACAAATATTCACATGGTCTCCTGATAGTTTTTCCCTCCCCATCACCGCCTATAACTATCATCAGTTTTTGGCAAAGAGCTGTTGGCTGAAATGGCACGTCAGGCAGGCAGACTGAGCTGAACTTTGCTACAGAAAACAGCGAATGCAGAAAACAGACAGTGACAGATTCACATCATGATCAAAAGCAGCATCATTTCTGCTCAAGCAGACAATTCTGATTTGGAGCCCTATCTGCCGGTGGTTTGCTTTTTCACCGGCTGTCAATCAAGGGAGACAAAGCGCTGCAGAGAGCCCTCTTCAGTACATTAGGGATCACCTTTTGCAACAGACAACTCTCTCAGTTTGGCTTGCCTGGCGCTCTCCAGAAATTCCTGGGGGAAAGTGCTGGAGAGGCTTTAAAAAAGCAAAACAAAAACAGGAATAAAAAGCTGAGGCCTTGCTGTGAAGAGAGGTACAGAACTACCCAGAGAATAAAACAGGGAAGACATTTGCTTCTCATTTTGTAGTTTTGAGGGAGGGATATGATTGCTGCAATCATTATATTATGCCAATAAAGATACTGACTGACTGACAATCATATATTAATGAGCGATAGGACAAATAGAATCTAAAGGTACATTTGAGAAAAATGGGGCTATGAGTGGATCTAGCTGGCATTTGTTTACTTCCAGCAACTGCTTGGTGAGCTCTGACACTTTTAAGAGTGCTTCACGACAAGCATCGTTCTAAGATGAAGGCAGTTGATTGTGTATTGTGTTAGAAGAATAGGGGCATTCTATCTAGTAGAGTCCTACATAAAACGCCTTTCTCATCCCAGCTTCAAAGCCACTTGGGTTTTGTTAAGTGTTCTGTTCTTGACCTTCTTGACAACTCCAGAATTAAAATCCCAGGATGTTTGCATTAAATAAATTAATTGGTGCTGCTGAATTCTGCTTAGGAGCAAGAAAGGATTTAGTGATGGAAGGGAAGTTCTGTAGAATCAGAGAATCAAAGAGTTGGAGAGCTCCTCTGGAGTCATTTAGTCCAACCCCCTGCACAATGCAGTTGGAGTCCAGGAAGAAAAGAAGGAGAAGGAGGAGGAGATTGGATCTATATCTCACCCTTCACTACCCAAAGGAGTCTCAGAGTGGCTTACAATCTCCTTTCCTTTCCCCTCCTCACAACAGAAACCCTGTGAGGTAGGTGGGGCGGAGAGAGCTCTGCAAGAATTATTGTTTGAGCAGTACAGCTCTGAGAGTTATTATTGATCCAAGGCATGGGGAATCAAACCAGGTTCTCCCAGGTAAGTGTCCAGTCACTTAATTACTATAACAAACTGCCTCTTAATCACTACACCAAACTGGTTAGCATGTCATTCTAGTCCCTAATAGGATGCTGGTGAGTGTTGTGGCGCCTGTTGACACCAATTCTGTCGTGGTGCCTGTTGACCCTCCAACAAGCTCGCTGTACCTCGTTGGTAGGGTGGGTGCAACTTGCGGGGGAAGTCGAAACCAACATGAAGAGGGTGGCTCTCCAGCGCCAACAGCAGCAAGGGAGTAAGGGGGGACGTGAGTCTCAGCCAGGGGCAGAGACGGAAGGGCGGAAGACAGGCCAGTCCAGGAGGGCATCCAAACCACCCATCCCCCGGCGCTGCTTTCCACATGGCTGCAAACTGCTCTGAGAGGTCTCAAGGCCCCCCCCCCCTCAATCCGAAGACCAGCGCACCCAAAGCAAAGAAGACAGAGGAACGAGCGAAGGAGCCAGCGAAGGGCAGCTCGGCAGCAGCAACCCCACGGAAAGAAGAGATCATCGTCATCAATGAATTGGGGGAAGAATCCTGGGAAGAAGAGCCGGCAGGAAATGGGAGTGACCTGCACTGAGAGGTGCTGAGCAGCAGGTTGTGGAACTAATGGCGCCACTGAGGGTGAGAATTACAGGGACTTTGTTTTTCATCCCACTGACTTTACTGATTCCTAATCTTAAACATTTTATACATGCTTGGGCGTTACTAGATTCTGGGTGCACCAGAGACATAATCACCCCCACACTAGTAGAGGCTCTCGGACTCCCTACGTGTCCCTTGCAGCATCCCATCCAATTTGAGCAGATGGATGGAAGAGTGATGAAGGGAGAGCCCTGCATGGAAAAACCCAAAGGGTGTCGGTAGGGATCAAAGACCACTGGGACATGGAGATTTTTGTCGTGGCCCCCTCATCATCTTTTGAAATCGTCTTGGGCGTGGGCTGGCTGGCTAAACATGAGCCTAACATCAAATGGGGGGACCAAATCATAGACTTTAGAGACTTGGTGTGTGAGCCCCACAAGTGGAATGCGGGGTGGGGCCCCAAACCTGAGAAACGATGCCTCCCCATAGAGGAAGTGAGATCGATCCCGAAGGAATGTTGCGACTTAAAACAAGTATTTAGTGAAGAAGAAGCTAACGAGCTCCCCCCCCCCCACCACCAGGACACTGACTGTGCCATAGAATTAATACCTGGGCAGAGCCTCCCCAGAGCAAAAATATATTCCATGGGGGTGGGCCGAAAAGGCAGAGCTCTGCAAGTTTTTAAATAACCTAAAACGTGGTTTCATCCGGCCGGCCACCACCCCTCATGCCGCCCCAATGCTCTTTAGGAAGAAAAAAGATGTGGGGCTGAGGCTATGCGTGGATTTAGGGGGATTAACGCTATTTCTGTGCATTTCGCCCCATACCCCTCATAAAAGACCTATTAAGCATTGTTTCAGAGGGAAAGATTTTTACCAAGCTGGATCTGCGGGATGCCTACTTCCGGGCACGCATAAAAAGGGGGACGAATGGAAAACAGCATTTAACACACCGATGGGACAGTTTGAATACTTAGTCATGCCATTCGGCTTAAAGGGGGCCCCCGGGGACTTCATGAACTTCATTAATGAGATGCTGCAGAAGTATTTGTACCGTGGGGTGGTAGTGTACCTAGATGACATAATTATTTATTCAAAAGACCTCCCCTCACATGGGAGATTATCGAGGGAAATATTGGCAACCCTCTATGAGAACCAACTGCATACAAAACTAAGTGTGAGTTCCATAAAATGGAACTGGATTACCTGGGCTACAGAGTGTCGGGGAAGGGATTGGCGATGGATCCAGCCAAAATACAAGCTGTGTTGGATTGGGAACCTCTGAGGACACGTAGACAGCTCCAACCCTTCATTGGATTTGCAAATTTTTATTGTAATTTTATACAGGGGTTCACCCACACAATGCTCCCCCTGACGAACCTCCTTAAAACGAAAGGGAAAGGTCCCGGGGCCAAACGGCCAAGAGCCAAACTGAAATGGACAGAAAATTGCCAAGAGGCGTTCAATAAATTAAAGAGACTGTTCACCAGTGAACCAATCCTGATATACCCCAATGAATTAAAACACTTTGTGGTTCAATGCGACGCCAGCGATGTTGCTATGGGGGCAATTCTAATGCAACCAGATGAAGGGGGGGTCCATAAAGCCCTGCGCTTACATCTCCAAAATTTTTTCCCAAGACCAAAGGAACTGGTCGGTGTGAGACAAAGAGGCATTTGCTGCAACGTTCATGTTAAAGACATGGAGATCATGGCTCGAAGGAGCAAGGGTCCCATTTGAGATATGGACAGACCATAAAAATGGCCTTGAAAACTAACTGAGAAACAAATCCGGTGGGCGGGGTTCTTCGCCAAATTCGATTTCAAGCTAAAACACATCCCAGGGTCTAAGAACTTTTTAGCGGACGCTCTGTCATGCTTTCCCCAGCACAACAGCCAAAGAGAGGAGGTGATTGATTCGTTAATCTCCCCCAGCCACGTGGGGAGCAGTGACCACCTGCTCACAATCAAAGCACGAAGTGACCGAAGAGCAATGGGGGGAGAAGCTGAGTAAAGAGATAGCAAAGGAAGGGCATGTAAAACCGGAGGGGGTGAAAAGAGGGAAGGAGGCTTTTGGTATAAAGACAACAAACTATACGTACCAGAGAGCCTCAGAAAAGTACTGCAATCCTGCCATGACAACAAGATAGCCAGTCATTTTGGGTATGTCAAAACCCTGCAGCTAGTGAATAGACAATTTTGGTGGCCATTTATGAAAAGGGACATATCTGAGTATGTGGCCTCCTGCCCAATTTGTCTAATGGCAAAACGGCGAAGAGGAAAACCGCTGGGATTATTGCAACCACTAGAGACAGCAGCCCGACCCTGGTCGGTGGTGTTGCTGGACTTGATCGTGGAGCTCCCTCCTTCCCAGGGAAAAACCGTAATTCTTGTAGTAGTGGAGACCTTTTCTAAACAAGCACACTATAACGTACTCGATCAGGAGACGCGAGTCGGGCAACATTCTTTATTAGGAGCACGTTGCAAGAGAGAGAACAGGCGGGCCGGGTCCCGCTTATGTACAATCCCCGGTACAGCCTACTGGACAGGTCAGGCCAATCCTGACCTGTTAAACTTCCCGCCACAGCTGGCGATTGGCGGGGATTTCGCGCCCCGCGCTGGAGGCGCGTGGGACCGCCCAGTCGCCTCTGCGCATGGCGCGTATGGCTGCCGATACACTACACACACTTTATCCCATGCTCCCAAATACCAACGGCTAAGAAACTAGCCCAATTATTCTTTCAACATGTGGTGAAATTACACTCCTTCCCAGATAAACTGATAAGTGACAGAGGAGTACAATTTTTTGCCAAGTTCTGGCGAGAGTTCTGGAAATTAACCAGTATTGAGCAGGGACTGAGCTCCACGTATCACCCTCAGACGGACAGACAGACTGAGAGAGTGAATGCGTTGCTGGAACAGTATTTAAGGTGCTTTGTGAACTACCAGCAGCTGAATTGGGCAGAGTTGCTCCCCTTTGCGGAATATGGGGGAGCATGCATAGCTCCACCAAATCTTCCCCCTTCCTGGTGGTGAATGACTATGAAGGAAGCCCTTCCCCCAGTTACCGGGAGGACCGACAGCAGAAAGCCCATCCACCTTCGAGCAGTGGTGGGGGAAATTGGGTAAGGCCTGGAGCAATGTCCAGGAAAACTTGGAACTAGCCAAAAAGACATACAAAAAGCATTATGATAAGCATCACTCACCTGCTTGGGACTTTAAAGTGGGAGATACAGTCTTTCTATCCATCAAGAACTTGCAGTTACCACAAACATCTAAAAAACTGGCCTACAAATTCTTGGGACCGTTTTATATAAAACGTTTGATTAACAAAGTGACTGTAGAACTAGATTTGCAAAATTGTTTAGTAAGATACACCCAATTTTTCATTGCAGCTTACTTCGAAAAGACTCTGGAGTGACGCCCTGGCACCCTAGACCAAAAGCACCGGATCCTATCCTGGTGGGAGATCAGAATCACCATGAAGTAAAAGAAATCTTAGATGTTAAGCTGAAACGGTTATACTTTCTGATTAGGTGGAAACATTTCTCAACAGCCCATGACGAAAGAGTAATAAGTTCAAATGTGAGGGCCCCAGCATTAAACAATTCTATGCTAAATATCCATCAAAGCCCAGAAGGGGAGCTTAGGGGGGGCAGTATGTCAAGAGCGCTTATTTCTGGACCACATTTTACTATGTAGAGAGCACGTCACCAGCTCTCCCCCATTATTACAACCCAGAGGGCACTTAGCAGAAACATCTGGCCCTGGGATGTTTATGGTATAGGCTGGCAGTTGGTACCTCAAAGCGACCTCCCCTGGTTTCACACAGACAACCCTAATCTGTTCTCAAAGAAGTGTGAGAAGGTTTCTGATGTTTTCAATAGCCTAAGATGCCTTAGTAATAATATAGATAGTTGCTTAGTAACCATTGAACCTGTGACTCAAGTATGCATCTGTAATGTAACCTTTGATGCTATCCTTTACAGCAACTGTGTAACTGCTGGTACTGCATTATTCCCAAGGCTTATGTCGTTGGTAAAGCTCCAAAGTTTCTTGCAATAAACATATTTTTTGATTCAAAACAAAAGGACTCTGTTATTGGAAAATATTGGTGCTTGACATGCAGATTTTTAAAAAATGTCACTTTGGCAGCCGCTGCCACCACAGCACAAGGATCTATACCAGGGGTGTCAACTGATACCACCGACTGCAGAATTGGAGTTTGTTTTTAGATTGTATATTGTTTTATTAAACGTATCTGATTTTAACCTTGTATTATTGACTGCTGTTTAAAGAAGAAGAATTGCAGATTTATACCCCACCCTTCTCTCTGAATCAGAGACTCAGAGTGGGTTACCATATCCTATATCTTCTCCCCCCACAACAGATACCCTGTGAGGTGGGAGGGGCTGAGAGAGCTCTCACAGCAGCAGCTCTTTCAAGGACAGCATCTTCCAGAGCTATGGCTAACGCAAGGCCATTCCAGCAGGTGCAAGTGGAGGATTGGGGAATGAAACCCGGTTCTCCCAGATAAGAGTCCACACAATCACTACACCAAACTGGCTCTCACTGCAATAGTGACTGAGTATTTGACTGCAATAGTGACTCAGTAATTGGCTGTTGTACTGTATAAGGGCTACTCTATATCTAGGAAAAGGCTATGAGTATTTGATTAATTTTGTTTTTAGTATTTTTTTCTCAGTGACATTGTCTTAATTGCTTCTTTCATTTTAGTTCCTGTTTGTATTTTTATTTATTATTTTATTATGCCATTAAAGGTCTTGAATTTGAACTTGACTTGACTGCTGTTACCTGATCAGAGCCCATTTGAGAAAGGGAGGGCTATAAATCTAAAATAATAACAAATAAACTCATTTGTTCTGAAGGTTGGATCTGACATAAATGAGTCCTTGTTGGGCCAGGCTTTGTGTATCATGAAATGTAATGCAGAGGTATAAACTTTATAAAGGACATGGACAAACTTAATTAAAGATTTTTGGAAAACTTGAATATGCTTAAAAGATTAGCACTCTTGCAATATTTTGTTTATTTAACAGTTTCTGATAACTGATACCTCTTGCTCTTAATTATTGCATCGAAATCTGGAGACAATGTCTGTGCTGCAGCAATCTTGAGTATGCTGTTCAGGTGTTGTCCAGGTGTGTATCTGTAAGTTGCAAACCTACTTTTGATTGACATTCATTACAGAAATCCCTTGGTCAATGCTTTGAGCCTAAGACCCAGAGGAAAATGAAATGGCTGGGCATTGCGAGCATTTGTACATAAGTTGCTTTGTGTGTTGGTCAGCCAATGGAGAAAATAGAGACTTTGCTCTGTAGCTTTTGTGTGATTGAGCAAACCTAATAAAGCAAGCTGTGATGCAGAAGGAAGCAAGAGAGAGAGAAGGAAGCAGATGACAGTGTGTTGCTTGCGGGCCTGATAAGAGCCCTCCAGGGGCCTGATCCGGCCCTCGGGCCGTATATTTGACACCACTGATCTATACTGTGTTCCTGAAGTTAAGCAGTGGCTATTGTTTTGTGGCTGGCTTGTCTCTTGCTGCTGCCATTTTGTGGCAGCCATTTGTTGCAGCTCCCTTAGGGTTGCCAAATCCTACTTTCTTCCAAGCAGGGGGATCTCTGGGCTTTCCCCGAAGCTTTGTGTGCATGGTGCAATGATGTCACCAGGATGTGACATCATCATGCCACTGACATCATTCTGTGACTCTCTAGTTTTGGGGCAAAACTCTATAGTTGAGCCCAAATATACCTCAAAACTATAACATTACTGTGGAACATCAGCAGCACAATGATGTCAGTTATGGGTGACATCATTGCGCCACATCTTGGCACATCTGCAGGTGAGGTTTCTCTCACTGGCCAGCTTAGGGCTAACAAACTCCCACTGGGTTCCCTGTTTGAGGCTCCCCAGCCTGCTGGCACGGAGTGGGCAGCCGGGGGGATCCCTGCCCCAACAGAGCTCTGTTGCCACCAGTGCGGTGATGTCACCCAGAAGATCTTTTTTGAAGTGACATCAGTTCTGGCCTATGTAACTGTTTCAGTTTTTTTTTACCTGTGACGTACCTAAAAACTCATGAGTCATGAAAGAATTTTTTTTTTGAACAGACATATTAATGGTGAGCTTGCAGCCTTGATTTGGTCCTTTCTGGACCCCCAGTACCCAATAAAGCATACTCATTTCCTCTCTCCATGCTTGTCTCAGTAGGTAGTGCCTTCATTCTACCTGGTGATGAATTCTGAGTAATCTGAAAGCTTGCATGCTTCTGCATCTTCACTTATTGCTTGAATGGATAAAACCACTTTGCAGATATCCTCTCTCTTCTTCAGCAAGTTCTAATTATGCATTTATTTTCAGCCTGTCATTTCATATTCTGCAGGATGGCTGGCAGATAACTAGCCCGATATCTAGAGATGGAAATAAACATACATTTTTAGAATTTAAAAAATGACAGTTTTAAAAAGTTGTTCGCTCCAGGCAATTGTGAATGTCTTGCCCCTTATTTTTTCCGTTCCCGTTTCAGAGTTGAATTTAAAAAAAAATCCCCTGGTGATCATTCAGTCTTTCCTTTTGCAGGCAGCAAATCTCTCTCCTTTTCTAGATTAACAACCAGGATAAAGAGCCATATGAAATTACTTGTCTTTGTCTTTCCATCTTTCCTGGGGTTTCATCAAGAGATTTTATAACAAGCAAAGTAAGGTGGATCATCATCATGATTACTACTTCATTTCCAGAAGCAATTCTGGTTCTTAAGAAGGCATGAAGTGAGAAACTAAGATTCCAAGGACCATTGGCTAATGGACTTTTGTTCATTGAACTTTGTTGTTGTTGTTCCACCCATTCCCCCATGGGGGCTCAGAGGGAGTACATCAAATATATGATAATAAAACAATTAAACAGCTAAAATCATAATAAAATCATTTACGGCATTAAGCTCAGAAACTAATCAGCACTTTACATACCATATATTATGATGCGGCATAACCCACTGATGTCGCATAACCCACTGTCAGTAACAACAGTCCAAATAATGATGGAATAGCAATGCTATATTAACAGCATAATTTTTTCAGCACTGATGATGGTATGCCATGATGGTACAGCAGGGGAGGCCAACTGATCTAACATGGATGCCCGCTGCCTCATCCAAAAGCCTGGTGGAACAGCTCCGTTTTACAGGCCCCGCGAAAGGCTAACAAGCCAGGTAGGGCTTGGATCTCCGTAAGGAGCTGATTCCACTAGGTCAGGGCCAGGACCGAAAAAGCCCTGGCCCTGGTAGAGGCAAGACGGGCATCTCTTGGGCCGGGGCCGGTCAAAAAATCTTGGGAGGCCGAACAAAGTGACCTCCAGGACATATATGGGGAGAGACCTTCCCGCAGGTATGTTGTTCCCAGGCCATACAAAATACACACATGCAATTTTGACTGTGCTATTATGATTTGCATTTAAAGGGGAATGCATTTCGTTTGCCTTTGGGTTAGGGATTTCCCTGGGTCTGTTTCTTTATTGTTACTGGGGCATCAAATTATTCTGTGTTTCATTTCTGTTCAGTTCAGTTTATTGCAACTTTTAAACACCAGTTTTACACTTTTGTGCATTTTCTTTTTTGTGCAATTGATGGGGGGGGGGAAGGGAATGATGGGGGGGGGGGATACCAGAGTATCGTTACTATGAACTGGAAAGAGGACAGCTGCCGTTTTATCCCAAATGTGGAGAAGCCATGAAAGCACTTGGAGCTTTCAAATGGAAATAGGTGCATCATATAAACTACTAACCTCCCTAATCAGAGTCTGCCTTTCTTGGAACAAATCTAGGCCTGAGTTCTTTGAACAAAAATCTTATCAGAAGATCCCATCATACAGAGAAAGCAGTCTTGGTTGTACTATAATTCCTTTGTCTCAATGTTGATGTGGACTTGTCATATGTGAGACTTCAGGCAATGCCCACCATTGTCCTCTCCCTACAAAGGGCCCAAGTTGTGTGTGGACTCTTATCTTGGAGAACCGGGTTTGATTCCCCATTCCTCCACTTGTACCTGCTGGAATGGCCTTGGATCAGCCATAGCTCTGGCAGAGGTTGTCCTTGAAAGGGCAGCTGCTGTGAGAGTCCTCTCAGCCCCACCCACCTCACAGGGTGTCTGTTGTGGGGAGGGGGAGATAAGGGAGATTGTGAACCACTCTGAGATTCGGAGTGGAGGGCGGGATATAAATCCAATATCTTCTTAAGGCAAATAATTTAATTTTCTGGGGTTTTTTTTCCTTTAAAAGGAAGTTTGCTAATGACAAAAGAAACCCTGCACTTTGAGCTCCAGCTTAGATTTGCATCTGGCTTGTAGCTCAGCTCCTCTGTTTCTATATTCTTTGCATAAGGAGAGCCCCCAGAGAGTTTTTTTTTGGGGGGGGGGAAATCTGTTTCCTCTGGATGCAGTGTACCATAACAGGCTGTGATCAATCACATTAGAAGCTGTAGCTGGGATAATAAAATTGTACCTGCCAGCTGCTTTATGTATAAGATCATGCCAAGCAAATTACAGGATGGTTAGCAAGAGGCTATGCAGGCTAGTCCGGGAGAAAAACTAATCTGTCATTCATAAAGCAGATTCAGGGAATTAGCCGTGTCATTTGCAGTTCAAGCCCTCCAGTGCCACTAGGAGAATAGGAGCACAAGCCCTACAATGTAATGAGGGTTAGCAACTGGCCCAGAAGCATTAAGCAGCTTTTGAAAGGGGATCTGAGTACCTACATTTGCACAGAAAAAGTCCCTCAACAGCTATGTAGTATGGTGGCTAATTAAACCTCCTTGTTCAGAGTCAGTGTACCCAGGAGTGGAATTCTAGCAGGAGCTCCTTTGAATATTAGGCCACTAGAGCTGCCAACCCCCACATCTGGGCGGGGAATCTCCCGCCCGGGAGGCTCTCAACCCAATGACATCACCTGGAAGTGATGTCATCAAAATGGCGGAGCCCGTGCGGGACCGCTCTAGGCTTTTCCAGGAAAGCTCTATGGTTTTCCCAGACGCTCTAGCCATTTGGGAGGTAAAATTCTATGGTACAATAGGTGTCAAGACGTGGAACTTCAAGTAAAGACGAATCATAGTGTTGTAACAATTAATCCATTTACTGAGAACAACCAGTCAGCAGAGAGGCAGATTGAGTTTGATACTGGCCCAAGGTTGGGACCAGCCTTTTCTACATTTCTAAAAGCAGGAAACAATACAGCCCTTTTCACACCCCCAGAGGCAGCCGGGTCTTCCCAGGGCTTTATCTCTTTCTCAGAGGAAGAGTCCTTGAAGCTGTGGACTTCAAAGCCGCAGATGGCTTTTCGGCTGGGTGTGAGATTTTACTCTTTTACTCTTTGCGGTTACAATATGCTTGGGGAAAGGGCACTTGCTACAGTTCTCAGGGTTAGTAAAGCAGAGTTCATATTAAGGTACAACATGGCGTTAGTCATGTCAAGCATCTCTAATCTACAATTCAGTTCCAGTAAGTTACACGTTTGACAATAGGTGCCATAGAGTTTTAACCTCCCAAATGGCTAGAGCATCCAGGAAAACCATAGAGTTTTCCTGGAAACACCTAGAGCGGCCCTGCATGGGCGCCATTTTGATGACGTAACTTCCGGGTGACGTCATTTAATTGCATGGTGCACAGCGCGCACATAGCTGTCCCCCACTGGGGGATCAAGAGGACTTGGCAACCCTATAGGCCACACATCCCTGATGTAGCCAAGAGCTTACAAAAAAAAAAGCCTTGCAAGCTATTGGACGATTGGCTACATCAGAGGGGTGTGGCCAAATATGCAAAGGAGCTCCTGCTAGAATTCCACCCGATTGTACCTCTGAATTCCAAGTGTTGGGAGAGGGCAACAACGGAGGTATCTGTTGACCATGCCTGGATTGTAGGGCTGAGGAAATACCCACGGATCAATTCTCCTTAGGGTATAATGGAGTGCTCAGCGGTCAACCCCCCCCCCCATTTTTGATAAACCTGAAGTGGGGGGAAGGCCTCCAAACTGGAGGATCCCCTGCCCCCACCTGGGGATTGGCAACCTTAGGTACAGGGGAGGGGTGATGGGTTATAACTGTAGTCAACATCCTATGCTATGTCGGGCTTTTGGGTGGGACCCTGTTGTGGGAGCACTTGGACTGTCCCTTTGTATGGTGCTTCACACTTCTTGTGCTTGCACAGGAAAGCTTTACCTTGAAGAAAACTTTGCTGGTCTTAAAGGTGCCACTGGAGTTTATTATAGCTGTTTCTTAAGTGTGCTGATTCAATCCTTGGGTCTGTTAGAGGTTGCAGCCTTGGCTTTAAAGATGAACATTTATTTATTTTGAGAGGGTCGAGAAGACTAAAACATTAGTACAAAAGCTAACAAACCTAGGCTTAAAAGGAGCATTGAACCCCCTAAAGTGATATTCACACAATAGTCCTCACATTAGAACAGGGGTAGCCAAACTTGCTTAATGTAAGAGCCACATAGAATAAATGTCAGGTGTTTGACAGCTACAAGACATGAATGTCAGATGCTTGAGAGATGCAAGATGGAAGGAAGGAAGGAAGGAAGGAAGGAAGGAAGGAAGGAAGGAAGGAAGGAAGGAAGGAAGGAAGGAAGGAAGGAAGGAAGGAAGGAAGGAAGGCAAATAGGTGGGGGAGGTAGAAAGAAAGCAACTTTAACTGTAAATGCATTCTCCAAGCCATTTAGGTCTTTAAAGGCCAATACCAGCACCTTGAATTGGGACTCAGTGTCAGTGGACCAAGCCTGGAGTGATATGGTCTCTACAGTCTGCTCCAACCAGCAATCTGGCAGCAGCATTCTGTACCAGCTATAGCCCCTGGACTCCATTCAAAAGCACCAGCCTGTAGAGTACACTGAAGTAGTCTAATCTAGCCATGACTTGATGGAAATTCCCCATTGGGAAAGGCTGCAACAGGCTCACTAATCTGCTACCCTACTCCCATCAAGCAGTGGGAGAAAAAAAATTAACCCTGGTGTTGTGGCATTACTTCTGCAGAAAACCTGAAAGTGACAATACGTCAGTCTAGGAATTGCCAGAATACTTTTCAGCAGGGCTTTTTTTGTAGGAAAAGCCCAGAAGGAACTCATTTGCATATTAGGCCACACCCCAATGTCCCCATTGTTTTGTGCAGGACTTTTAAAATAGGCCACACCCCCTGATACCAAGCCAGCCGGAACTGTGTTCCTGTCAGTTCCTGCTCAAAAAAAGCCCTGGTTTTCAGGCAATTCCTAAAGTGATGTGGTGTGATGTATGGTTTGTCCCAGAAGTGATGTTGTGATCAGGGCTTTTTTTTGTAGCAGGAACTCCTTTGCCTATTAGGCCACATCCCCCTGATGTAGCCAATCCTCCAAGAGCTTACAGGGCTCTTCTTACAGGGCCTACTGTAAGCTCCAAGAGGATTGGCTGCATTAGGGGGCATGGCTGAATATGCAAAGGAGTTCCTGCTACAAAAAAAGCCCTGGTTGTGATGCACATAATGCCAGTGCCTCCATGTTTCCATCCCCAGAGCTCTTCCTGGTTACCAGCCATGGATTGACAACTTGACTGACCAGTGAAATCTGATAAAAGGTGCTCTTGGCCAACAGTAGGCCTGGGAGGCCTCCACACCTGTAGCAACAAGGAGAACCCTCACCCTGTAGAAGCAGCCTTACTTGCAAGCGAATGATGCTGATTGGGAGAAATGCTGACCATGAATTAGCATTTGGGGCTTCCTTCGTACTTTGCTGAGTCTGAAAAAGGTCCAGGTTGTTGCCACGCTGATTCCATCTGCAGACTTGGGCACAACATTGGAGCATTTTATGGTCTTCTTTTTGATTTGCAAAGACTGGTGCCACCAATAAACCATTTTTACTACATGGCTATTACATCATCCTAGCTTCTCTTTTGGATTACTTGGCTGTTTTAAAAGCACACTGGGTGGCTGTTGCAGGTGCTTGGTGGGATGCAATTTATAGCAGGCGACAATAACACTGCTGCAAGAAAAATTCTAAAAAGCCATCTTTGCACAGAACAAATAATTGACTGTAGATCTATTTCAGATAGGGTTGCCAGGTTCGACTCAAAAAATATTTGGAAACTTTGGAGGTGGAGCCAGGAAACTTTGGGGGTTGAGCCGGGAGCAAGGTTGTGACAAACACAATTGAACTCTGAAGGAAATCGCATATAAAGGGCCATACACTATTAAAATAATAATAAATCCATTTCCTCCATTTGGAGGGAATAATAATAAACATTTTCCCTCCTTTTGGAAATAATGAAGGATAGGGCCACCCCTGGTCCAATCTTTTGAAATTTGTGAGGTGTTTTGAGGAGAGGCATCAGATGCTATGCTGAAAATTTGGTGCCTCTACCTCAAAAAACAGCCCGCCCCAAGTCCCAGATACTCACAGATCAATTCTCTATTATATTGTATGGGAACTGGTCTCCATAGGGAATAATCCCTTGCCCCCACTACAATGATCACTGTGTATAAAGCATTTTTTAAAAAAATTCTGATACATTCATACTCATATTTTGAAACTATCTCAAATTATACAATTTATAACACTTAATCCAGTTTCAACGCCCATACAACAATTTTTATTTGTATCCCGCCCTCCCCGCCGAAGCAGGCTCAGGGCTTCTCACAGACATGGAAGTACCATGATTACATTTAATACATTATACGGTAACATACATTAAAATACATTAAATAAATAATTAATAAATAATTAGTTAAAACCATTACAGATAACGTACAATTAAAATGCCAGATGATAATATTAATGATACTTCACCAACTGTCAGGACTGTCAGGGGTAAGCAAAAATTCCCTGTTTTGTTTCTTTTTATATGTGTTTATGGTTTTATCACCTCTTTTTGGTTTTTCACTGTTGTTTCTGCGGATCTGTTTGTGTACTTAGGTCAGAGGGGTTTGACATGCAGTTTATAGGGGGAGTTTATACAGTGTAGCTATGGGCAGTGTACTGCTGAACAAAGAACACTAGAAAAACCATATTCATGTGTTTAATGGGGAAAATACAGTACAAGGAACATTTATCAAAGAATGTCATTTCTACAGCATGACTCGAGCACATGTTTACCTTGTCAATGTGAGGGGAGTTGAAGTCACCCAATATCACAACATTATCTGCTTTAGTCACCTCCCTTATTTCATTCTCCATCTTGAGATCACCCTCAAGGGTTTGATCAGGTGGACAATAGTACACTCCCACTTTTAAATAACCCTTAGGGCCCAGTATCTCTATCCAAATAGCTTCTGTTGGGGAGCTCACCTCCCTAATGTGTTCTATCTTATTTGACTCTGCCTTTTTTAATATACAACATACCTTCCCAACATGTCCCTTCCTGACCTGCCTGTAGAGCTTATACACAGGGATGACCATATTCCGTTGATTTTCCCCAGTCCACCATGTTTCTAAGACACTCAGTATATCTAAAAGTTCATTTAGCACCAAGTGCTCTCCATTTTGGCTTGGAGGCTTGTAGCTTTGGCACACCTATCACATGATTCCCTCTCCAGGAATCCTTATCGCCTGCGATCTTTCAGGCACAAGGTCCTCCTTTGTCATTCTGCTTTCACTCCTAAATTCTTTTGTGCTCCTACCAGTATTACCCTGAGCATTTATGTTATCAGGCCTTTGGACTGAATTTTCCTAAAAGCCTGTCTCTTTTTTACAGGTTTGTTGTGCCCCAGAAAGGTCCACAGTGCCCAGGGTCGGCCTGACAAATAATAATAATAATAAGTTTTTATTTATATCCCGCCCTCCCCGCCAGGGTAGGCTCAGGGCGGCTTGCTGCCTGGTGCCCCCCCCCCAAGTGCGCCCCCACGGCTACCCCCCTTCGGTTCCGCACCCCCTCCCCTCCGTGCCCCCTCCCTCCCCCCACATATCAATGCCGGAACCGACTCTAACACCGCGTTCCAGCACCCCGCCCCCTGCCCCCCCCCCAGTGCTTTGCTGGCCTGCCCAATGCGGCTAAAAGCAGCGGCGCTCCGCTCGGTCTCTCCATTCACCCTGCTTGTCGCTGGCCAAAAGTAAATTTTGCTGGCTTCGCAACTTGTGTCTGCACGTTTTAACACGCAAGCACGAGCTGCGAGGCCAGCAAAGCTTACTTTTAGCCGGCGACGAGCAGGGGGAAAGGAGCGAGTGAGACACCACCGCTTTTAGCCGCGTCGGGCAGGCCAACGGAGCGCTGGGGGGGGGAGGCAGGGGGGTGGGACGGAGTGCGGGGGGCGGTGGCCTGGAGGGGGCTAGCAGCGGCCACGGCAGCAGCGGAGGGGAGGGTGGAGGGAGACAAGCTAAGCGCTTGCCTGGGGCACCAGAGGGGGTGGCGAGAGCCCAATTTGCTGCCCGCGCCTCGGCTCCCTAGGCAACCACATAGTTTGCCTAGCGGGAGGGTCGGACCTGACAGTGCCTAACAAATCTAAACCCTTCCTTCCAGCACCCATTCCATATTCCTAATCTGTTCCTCTCTAGCTGGCCCTGCATATGAAATCAACAGCCATTCTGGGAATGTTACCCTTGAGGTCATCGCAAAATTTCTGCTTTACATAGAAAGTGATTAAAACGGGGAATTTGCTGTCAGAGGATGTAGTCATGGCCACAAGAATAAACAGCTTGAAAAGGGGATTAGATAGATTCATGGAGGATAAGTCTATCTGTGGCTACTAGCCACAAGGGGAACCTCCATATTCAAAGGCACTAAGTCTCTCCAGTGCTAGAAGGCAACATCAGAGGAAGGCCTTGGACTCTATGCCATGTTATTGGCCTTCCAGAGGAGCTGGTTGGCCACTGTGTGAGACAGGATGCTGGATTAGAGTCAGTATGGTGTGAGAGCCAATTTGGCTTAGTAATTAAGAGAAGCAGCCTCTAATCTGGAGAATGGTGTTTGATTCCCCACTCCTCCACATGCAGCAGCTCGGTGACCTTGCGCCAGTCACAGTTCTCTCAGAGCTCTTTCAGCCCCACCTCCTTCACAGGGTGTCTGTTGTGGGGAGAGAGAAAGAAGGAGACTGTAAGCTACTCTGAGACTCCAAGTGAAGGCCAGGGTTCTTCTTCTTCCTGATCCAGCAGACCATTAGCAATGCTAACCCGTATGGAATTAACCTATTCCCTGAGAACCAAGAGCTCCACAAGTTCTGCCAATGGGCGGATAATCCTACACATGGTACTCCTAGCAAAACCCTGGATAGTCCCAATTTCCCCGACATAATTGGTTTGGTTTTTAAAATATGTTTTAGGGTTGAAGTAGGGTGCTTTCCTGAGTTTATGTGTATTTCCTTAGGAGGAAGGATAATGTGATACTCTTCCCTTCTTGCTAAAGTGGAGCTTGTAAGTCCTTTTTCAGGAAACTCAGACTAGAGGGGATCTCTCCTGTTCCCCCTTGAACCCCCTTGCTCCCTATTAGAAGTTCCTGTTCAAAAGTCCCAGTATGCAAGTCCCCAGAAAACCTGTATGTCACCTTACAGAGTCTGACCTCTATGGAACCCTGATGTATAGCTGCAAATTGTGGCTCCGCTCCCAGGAGATAAAGAACAGTCAGCTGGCTCACCTTACTCAACAGAAGCCTCTCACAGCAGGACTGTGTGCTACTAGAGAACACACCAAAGGCTAGAAGGAGATTGTTCAGACCCCCCAAACGGCTCAGGAACCACACTCAGGGGTGGAATTCTAGCAGGAGCTCCTTTGCATATTAGGCCACACACCCCTGATGTAGCCAGTCCTCCAAGAGCTTACAAAAAAGAGCCTTGTTAGCTCTTGGAGGATTGGCTACATCAGGGGTGTGTGGCCTAATAAGCAAAGGAGCTCCTGCTAGAATTCCACCCCTGACACACACATCCTCAAGCAAACAAACACACACTGACCCTTGTTTGCCTCTTGCACCAATTCCAAGCTCAACGCCCATTTTATGGCAGAAATAAATGGATGCATGTTCTGTCTTTGGTGCCTGCATTATTCATGCTGCCGGCCTGCTGCTCCGCGTCTTCTCCTCTCCTCTCCGGCAAACCGCAGCCCTAACAAACCAGAACACAAGCTGATAAGTCATTTTAATGAATCCATCACTATGCAGATGGCCTGTGAAAATAAATGCCAGGGGTACCAAATTGTGAAGACTTATGGAAGGTATTTAGGGGGCTTTATAACTTACACTTTGGAGTGGTAATTGGAATTTTCCTCTTAATTAAGGGGAGCAGTTGGGCAGTTTATAAGGTAACAGAGCCCCTCCCAATTATAATAAGAGATCACATTCTGCACTTGGATTGGGATATATTCTTTCTGGTATGCTAACTATATATTACTGACTTATATGCAGTGATTGTTCTGCTATACTTCATTAGGCTATTACATAGAACTGGTCTCTGTAGAAGTTGCTGTTGTCATGTTTCAAACACAAGCCATTGTGAACAAGACTAGAAAGTCCACAGGGTTGCACACTCCCTCCCTTCCTTTCCCCTGTTCCTAATCTCCTGATTAAAGGCTGTCACTTTTGCAACCAACAGTGCTTTGTTACCATGTCCAAATTATGGTTCACACTTTCCTCCGGAAACCAGGATTAAACCAATGTTTGGGATCCTGGTTTGGAGACCAAGCTGTAGTTTGTCACTTATTTCATTGTCACATATTTAATTGTCAATCTGCTTGTGTGCGGAGGAACAAGGGAGGTTCTGTGACCCCCCATGTTGTTTAAAGAAGAAGAGGAGGAGGAGAATGGATTTATATCCCACCCTTCACTCGGAGTCTAAAAGCAACGTGCAATCTTCTTCCCTTCCTCTCACCACAATAGACAGGGAGATGGGGCTGAGAGAGCTCTGACTGAGAACTGCTCTTGAGAGAACAGCTCTGAGAGAACTGGGACTGAATCAAGGTCACCCAACTGGCTGCATGTAGAGGAGGAGTGGGGAATCAAACCCAGTTCTCCAAGATTAGAGTCTGCTGCTCTTAATCACTACACCAAACTGGCTCTCATCAGAATTCATTATGTTTACAGAATGCCATTATTTTAAGATAACACCCCTATGTTTAATGTATTTTCACACTTCACAACAACCTATTAAGGTAGGCTATTTAGCTATGGTTACAGACAGGGAACCTGCCCAGGGAGACTGCAACTTGCTCATGGGTACCTGAGCATTATACTTACTTCTTGTGTCATTTTAAGAAAGCAATGCAAACTGAGTGCTCCTTGTCCTTTGAATAGTATGTGCAGCTGCATAACAATCTCTGGATGAGTTCCACCACCTATTTTTCCACAAAATGACTGCTGCTGAGGGGTATATGACCCTGGCAACGTTTGCATTAATATGCCTTCCTTGCCTGACATGGGAGGCTTCTGCCTCTGAATAAAAGATTTAAATGGATCCATGAGGTCCAACCCACTGGATAAAACACTGCAAAAGAAAAACCCTGATGTGAGTGCATGTACAGCTGTAGTGAGGGTTTGTGTGTGTGTGTGAGAGAGAGAGCATATGTATGTGGTATTATTTATTAGTGCATGGTAAAATGCTGCACCAAAACAATGTTGATTCAGTCTTATGTAAGATGAAGGGTTTTTCTTGCAGTATTTTGTCAACATGCACCCTTATGCCAGTAACATGAGTGAGAGATTTGCAAGGATACTGAAGGAACTGTAGGTCTATAGCAATAGATGTGCTCAGGTTTTGGAATTTGTCTTACAAATACTCCAAGGTAAACAAAAAAAAATGGAGAAATTAAATGTACTAGAGAGCAAAATTGTAGAACAATAATGGGGAAACTCTATTCAGGACTGCTAAAAGAGGGGCTTGGGAGGCATAGTTCTGTATGCTCCTGTAACCCATGGGATCCAGGCAAGTCATGTGATTTATCTCATCATTTGTGTTTGATCCAGGCAATGTGAGGAGGAGCTCATCAGATGGTATATTGAAAAGCAAGAAAAGCAGATTGGTGAAGAGTTCTGGAGAACTTAAAAGGTTACATGTTCGTTTCAGGGCTTTTTTTGTAGAAAAAGCCCAGCAGGAACTTATTTGCATATTAGGCCACACCTCCTGATGTAACCGTTGTTTTACAGCAGGCACTCATTTGAATATTAGGTCACACATCCCTGATGTCACCATTGTTTTACAAAGGGCTTTTTTGTAGAAAAAAACCAGCAGGAACTCATGTGCATATTAGGTCACACCTGCTAACTCCAAGCCAGCTGCAACTGTGTTCCTGTGCGTTCCTGCTCAAAAAAAGCCCTGGTTTGGTTGGTCTTAGTAAAAGTTACTACATGGCTTTTGTTTTGGGCTTATGCTAGGAGCCAAGCCAGCTATCTGCTTTTACACTATGGAGCCAACTGGAACAAATGGTTGCGTGAAGCAATATGAATGGGCGTACAGTAATATTAATGACTCCAGAGGCAGAAAACTCTGTCCCAAGAGCTTCTGCCCCGTGAGTGGGACTAGAAAATGGTCAAAAGAATCAAAAGACAGCCTGGAAGCAGCCATGAAAAATTACTTCAGCTCTTCGTAACAAAATAAGCTTGAATAGCAAGGTATGTTATGTATATGTGGAGACTTATTAAAAGGATGGAAAGTTGATTACACAAAGGATTTCAATTACTGCACTTCAAGTTTGCCTAGAATATGAATAGGTTTATGGAAGACGAGTATGTATATAGTACAGTGGAAGTTTAAACGTCTTTTTAAAGAAGCATACCTTACATACACACACAAGCCAAACAAAAAGAAAGAATCAAGGAATCCTTAGAGAACATTCTGAATTTAGACCCGGGGAATGAAGTGAATCGGGTATGGCATATAAGGTGGAAGCGTCTAAGGATGAGCAATCGCAATCCTGTTGGGCTTGCAATATTCATGAGGCTGCGGTGTGCACAAAAGAGAAGCGGAGAGGGAGGAATACCAGGGAAGGAGTTATTGTATGTGGATATTTGGGAGAATGTAACTCCCCTACACTGAGTGGCCAAAGTTATGTTTTTGGAGTTGATATGGAAGATGGTGTGTCTGTAGACTTTTTGAAACCAAAATGTAAATGTCAATCATTTATTTTGTTTTCCTAAGCAACCTTTAGTGGAAAATGGGGTGGAGGAAGCACAGATTCCAAGGCAAAGGAATCAGTGAAGAGAACATAGAGCATGGTGTGGAATTTTCTGTGGCCCCAGAAGGTCAGACCAGAACCAATGGGTTGAAATTAAATCAAAAGAGTTTCCGGCTCAACATTAGGAAGAACCTCCTGACCGTTAGAGCGGTTCCTCAGTGGAACAGGCTTCCTCAGGAGGTGGTGGGCTCTCCTTTCTTGGAGGTTTTTAAATAGAGGCTAGATGGTCATCTGACAGCAATGAGGTTCCTGTGAATTTAGGGGGAGGTATTTGTGAGTTTCCTGCATTGTGCAGGGGGTTGGACTTGATGACCCTGGAGGTCTGTTCCAACTCTATGATTCTATGACCTAGTGAGCATCTGAAATAGCCTACAGTCTATAAACATTTGGGATTCCTATTGGAACACCTTTCTGTGAGAATGATTCTAGGAATTAGTCATGGAATCGTAGAATCATAGAGTTGGGAAGGGGTATGCAGGCCATCTAGTCCAACACTCTGCTCAATGCAGAATCAGTCTAGAGCATCTCTGACAAGGGTTTGTCCGGCTGCTGCTTGAAGACTGCAGTGAGGCGGGAGCTCACCACCTCCCTTGGGAGCTGATTCTACTGTTGGGCAACACTGACTGTAAAAAGTTTTTCCTAATATCCTGCTGAGACCTTCCTGTCCTGAAGTCTGTGCCTTGTTCTCACCCCCACTGGCACTACAGATCTTATGTAGGGATGTGCAAAAAAAAAAAATTCGGTATTACATGGATTTGGAAGTATACGGGGGGGGGGGGGAATTCGGAATTCCTGTATACTGCCGAATACCGCATTCAGAATAGCCGCATATATGGTAGATGCGCGGCTATTTCCGAATATACGGCCCTATTATACCCTATGGGCCATTGAAATCAATGGCAAATAGGGTATATTTGAAGCCGCATGGAGGGGAGGGGGTTTGAGGGAGAGCCCCCAAATTTGCAGGGGACTCTCCCCTCTAACCCCTCCAAGTCCCAAAAAGATTGGGCCAGGGGATCCCATTCCAGGGGCACCCAAAGAGGGTGCCCCTATTCCATCATTATACCCTATGGGCCATTGAAATCAATGGCAACATAGGGCATAATTATAGGCTACTGGGGGGCAGGGGGTTTGAGGGAGAGCCCCAAAAACTGCAGGGAACCCGCAGGGGACTCTCCCCTACAAAATCCCCAAGTTCCAAAAAGATTGGGCCAGGGGGTCCCTGTCTTTGGGCTCCCCAAAAGGCCCATTGCCAACAATGATGGGGAAAGCCCATTAGCCACTTCCTCACTGTAATTGTCGTCAGAAAAGTGGCTCTGGGGAGCAGGGGGTTTTGAGGAGAGCCCCCAAACTGCTGTGCAGCTTCAGGGCACTGTCCCACAGAAAACCCACAAGGCCCCCAAAAAATTGGACCAGGGGGTCCAATTCCTGGGGCACCCAAAGCCAAACCTAACTTCAGACCAGAGAATCTCTATAGGACCCAAATGCACTACATCCCTCTATCTACTCATAAGAACATAAGAACATAAGAGAAGCCATGTTGGATCAGGCCAACGGCCCATCAAGTCCAACACTCTGTGTCACACAGTGGCAAAAAATGTTATATACACACATACACTGTGGCTAATAGCCACTGATGGACCTGTGCTCCATATTTTTATCTAAACCCCTCTTGAAGGTGGCTATACTTGTGGCCGCCACCACCTCCTGTGGCAGTGAATTCCACATGTTAATCACCCTTTGGGTGAAGAAGTACTTCCTTTTATCCGTCTTAACCTGTCTGCTCAGCAATTTCATCGAATGCCCACGAGTTCTTGTATTGTGAGAAAGGGAGAAAAGTACTTCTTTCTCTACTTTCTCCATTCCATGCATTATCTTGTAAACCTCTATCATGTCACCCCGCAGTCGACGTTTCTCCAAGCTAAAGAGTCCCAAGCGTTTCAACCTTTCTTCATATTCTATGAACCCTGCAGGCCTGGAACCAATATAAACTCAGTTGCCAACATCACTGCCACAGAAAACACAATCGGCTCAAGGTCTGCTCTGCAGACCTGGCTGCAGCAAACCCAGGTGCCAGCTCTCCAGCCCTGCCCCAAACAACACGGGGAGAGCTGGCCAACCACAACAAGCCTGCTGGTTCTGGGTCTCTCACCCAGGTGCCAGCTTCCCTGCCACAGAACACACAATCTACAGATGCCAGCTCTCCAGCCCGACCCCAAACAACATGGGGAGAGCTGGCCAACCACAACAAGCCTGCTGGTTCTGGGTCTCTCACCCAGGTGCCAGCTTCCCTGCCACAGAACACACAATCTACTCTATAAAAACAAGAAAGTGACCCAGCCCACACAGCCCACACACACCCTCGCCAACCCCCACACCAACCAGAGGTAATTAAAAAAAACCAAAACAAAACCAGCAGAATCACAAAAGGCCACGTGAAAAAAGTGGCCTTTTCACCAACAAGAAAGCTTAGGCCAAATAAGTCAACAACACCCCCCCTAAAACCAGAACCAGGAAAAGGGGGACAAAAGTGGCCTTTTAAACAATGGAAATTAGGCCAAACAGCACCCCCCCCCCCAAGAACCAGAAGAGAAGAGTAACAGCAGCAGCACAACACAGCAGCAACAAATGAAACACTGAATACTTTTAAAACAGTAAAAAAAATAACTTTTAATAATACAGGAGCTTTGCCAACCCCTCCCCCCCAAAAAAAACCCTTCACCCTAACCCCAAGAAATCCAAGCCACCCAAATCAGGAGAAGTAAAAGGACACTGCACTTTAAAAAGTCCTCTCACTAAATTAAGATATGGGCAAATTAGCAAAAAAACCCCACCCCCAGCAGGACCTAACCCCAACCCCAAATAAGCTACCCAGTACTCACCCACCCAAATCTGGATAAGTAAAGGGACTCTAGTTTTTTTACCAACAAAAACAAGAACCCCAAAACTGTCTTACCTTGTCTTCTCTACTCCTGGGAAGTCTGGTAAGGCTGAGTGAGAGAGCAGCAGGCATCAGCTGAAGCCAAGGGCCAGCCAGCAGCAGCACAATCTCTCACACCAACCAACATACACCAACACAGCAGCAATGGAGGAGTCCAGCCAGGAAGACTCCTTAAAAAGGTTCTCTGGCCCTACAGAGAGCAATTTCAAAAAATAGCACTGCTCTCTGATTGGCCAGACAACAGTGCTTACTTGGATACCCAAGTAAGCAAAAGATCAAAATAACAACAATGTTGCTGATGGCTGGGCCATCAGCTACACAACAGCCCTGCAAAGCATGCATTTGCAATGCATTTTGCAAATGCATGCTTTGGATTGGCTGCTGGGGCTCCTCTTCCCCCTCCTCCCCCTCCCTGATCCCAGGGAGGCTATGGGAGAGGTGGGAAAAGGCTACTAAAGGCGGGAAAGTAGGCAAGCAGCTCCCCTGAGGCTGCAGAAGCCACTTTCCCACCTTTTGCATTGACAGCCGTATTCGGCTGCCGTATAATGGGCTTCAATGGGAATCGGCTGCAGCCGATTCCGTATACAGCTGAATCAGTGGTGATTTGGCTGTAATTACAGTTCGGCCGAACTGAATGCACATCCCTAATCTTATGCTCAGATTAGACAATACATTAAATGTGATTTGGGTTGGGAGCAATCCCCCCTCTAAGCTGTGGAGACTTGTGAGCAATAATTCTACTGGCATTCAAAGTTGTGAGTGAGCAATTCAGCTATTGCTTAAGTTAGTTTGCTCTGGAGCCATCCTTCCTGAGTTAAGACAAAAATGTGTGAGCCAGAGGCTAAAAAAACTGAGGTAGCTCACATTAACTCAATTTAGAGGGAACACTGGTTGGGAGGAATGCCAAACCAACTTCTGTTTAATGTGTGATTTGGGACTCAACTTAAATATAGTGGGAGTGGGGGGGAGCAAACTTGTTCCCAAACACAGCACAGCAGCAGGGGAATGACAGTATTCCCTCTCTTTTGCCTCAGGTGTTTTCCTCAGAAGGAGATGGACAGATATTTGAAATCAGCAACAGGACAAGCAGCCCCCCCCCCCCAATTTCCTTTGGTGAAAGCTTGCAGGGCAGAAGGGAGGGAAAGCCAAACTTGAGAGCTAACTCCCCCCCCCCCCCCCCAGTATTTTGAGTTTAGTCCCAGGTCACTTCTTAAAAGCAAGTTGGGTTGGGGTGTTCCCCTAGCCAACTTGTGTTTAACGCATTGTCTGATCCAACCATTTAAGTTCAGTCCACCACCCAGACTAGGGAGCTGTCTAGCACGGCAAGGACTAGGCGCAAGGGAGCTGAAATAGCAAGGAGCTGTCCAGCAAAGTAGCAGTTGCTGAGGCAAGACTGCATAGAGCTGTTCAGAAGAAGGTGTCCCGCCTGTAACGGAAAAGTTTTATAGTTGCTCATTCAGCCCCATGCTGTCTGGGAGAACTAGTGGGATCAGTCCTGGACATATTCGGATGTGAGACTTTTCCTCAGAAATAGTGCTAAGGGACAGAAGGCCCCTTGCTGACAGATAGGTATCATACTGTCAACATTTGGGAGCAGGTGGAGGAGCAGGAGCAGATTGGATTTATACTCTCCCCTTTACTCAGAGTCTCAGAGTGGCTTACAATCTCCTTCCCTTCCTCTCCCCACAACAGACACCCTGTGAGGTAAGTGGGGCTGAGAGCTCTGACAGCAACTGCTTTTTCCACAACAGCCTCTGACAGAATTATGACTGACTCAAGGCCACGCCAGTAGTTGTGTGTGGAGGAGTGGGGAATCAAACCCCATTCTCCCAGCTAAGAGTCTGCACACTTAATCATTACACTAAACTGGAGAGAACAGCTCTGAGACAACTGTGGCTGGCCCAAGGACACCCAGCTGGCTGCATGTGGAAGAGTGGGGAATCAAACCCAGGTCTCCAGATTAGAGTCCACCAGCTCTTCGTAACAAGATAACTTAACCACTACACCACACTGCCTCTCAGTTGGGCTCATTAGTCTGCTTCTGCTTGGGCTCGTTAGCCTGCTTGGTTCTTGGGGCTCTAACTGTGATCTGGGTGGGGTCAATTTGTGTCCTTGGAATTGGCAACGTCGATTTCTGTGGTTTCTCCAGCAGCTTTCTGCACATCTAGGGGTGGGGGCTCCAGCTACAACCAACAGGAACTGGGGTCTCAACAGGGATTCTTACTTAGGTACTAAGCTCCTGATGCTTCTTCCTCGGATGGTGGGTACTCTCAATTTGCCCTCAGGGGGTCATGGCACAGGACTGTCAACTTTCATTTTAAGAAATGGTTTAGAGCAAGGCTTTTTTTTTGTAGCAGGAACTCCTTTGCATATTAGGCCACACACCCCTGATGTAGCCAATCCTCCTGGAGCTTACAGTAGGCCCTGTATTAAGAGCCCTGTAAGATATTGGAGGATTGGCTACATCAGGGGTGTGTGACCTAGTATGCAAAGGAGTTCCTGCTACAAAAAAAGCCCTGGTTTTAGACCCTTCACCCCCAACAAGTAGGCCCATCAGTTATTTTGATAGTTGCCAGCTCCCCTATTTACTTCCACTTATCAGGAAATGTTTGAACTATCTATTTCTTTCATTTTAACAGTTCCAAAATATCATTGCCCATGCTACTTAGATGCAACATCTCATCTGCTGTGCTGAGTTGAAGGGCTGTTTTAGCAGAATCCCGCCTGAGAAACAGTTTTGTATTTGCTGTAAGGATTAAGTTGACTCAACTGCCCATATCCTATTTAGCTGACCCTGTTATAACTCACTTTGCAATCAATACATTACTCCCTAGCCTGACCGCCTACAGAACATTTCTGAACAGCGGAAACTAAAAATTTTACTTTCACCCGAGGGAAAACAGTACACATATGATCTAGCCACATTTATCCATGCAGCTGCAAATTATCCATAAAATACTTGACATATGGTTTGTAGAACGTTACGGTAGAGGGAAAGGATAGGTGCCAGCCAGCCTCCGTGTTTTATGTTTTTCAGCCAGAAAAATTGGGTATGTCAAGTAAAACAAGCAGAATTTTTTTAAAAAAATTATTATTCAAAAATAAACCCTCTACATACTCAAAACTTATAGTCATCCAAAGATATAAAACATTTTTTATACAGAGGTCTATTACAGATAAAACATTTTTGGAATTTGAAAAATTATGAAAATAAGGATTAGAGGGGAATATTTTGGCAGCAGACAAATATTCAACAGTGTAATAAATTTCTTTTGTCTACCAGACTCAATAGGGATTGATGTATTACTGATTTTTCTCATAAAAAGGTCCCATAATTTATTGGCCCATTGTTCAATTGTAGGTATTGAAGGGTCTTTCCACTTTGCAAGTAAAAGTTTAACAGCTGCTAACAGTGTTGCCAGCCTTTCAGAATCTATTGTATCTAGTTGTAGGGCAGGCCAATATTCTAAAAGAACTATTTCAGGTGTATTATCTAGATGGACCCCTGTGATCTGTTCTACTTGGGAAAGAATTAGGTTTCAAAAAGCATACATTTTAGAACACGCCCACCAATTATGCAAAAAGTCGGAAGAACATACACATAACTTCCAGCATTTATCAGAACCAAATTTATTTATTTTTTGAAGACAGCATGGTGATAAGTACCATCTTACCAGTAGTATGTGTGAACAGGATCTAGGGGTCTTAGTGGATCATACACTGAACATGAGTCAACAATGTGATGCGATGGCTAAAAAGGCAAATGCAAATTTGGCCTGTATTAACAGAAGTATAGTGTCCAGATCACGTGATGTGGTAGTATCGCTTTACTCTGCTCTGGTAAGACTTCACCTGGAGTATTGCGTTCAGTTTTGGGCACCACATTTTAAGAAGGATATAGACAAGCTGGATGGGTCCAGAGGAAAGCGACAAAGATGGTGAGGGGACTGGAGACCAAGTCTTATGAGGAAAGGTTGAAAGAGCTGGGGATGTTCAGCCTGGAGAGGAGGCGGCTGAGAGATGATATGATCACCATCTTCAAGTACTTGAAGGGCTGTCATCTAGAGGATGGTGTGGGATTGTTTTCTGTGGCCCCAGAAGGTAGGACCAGAACCAATGGGTTGAAATTAAATCAAAAGAGTTTCCGGCTGAACATTAGGAAGAACTTTCTGACCGTTAGAGCGATTCCTCAGTGGAACAGGCTTCCTCGGGAGGTGGTGGGCTCTCCTTCCTTGGAGGTTTTTAAACAGAGGCTAGATGGCCATCTGACAGAGATCCTGTGAATTTGGGGTAGGTATTTGTGGGTTTCCTGCATTGTGCAGGGGGTTGGACTAGATGACCCTGGAGGTCCCTTCCAACTCCATGATTCTATGATCTATGAGCCAGTTTAAAATACTGATAACAAATGGAGAAGATAGGGGATAAATTCAGTCTACACTGACAGTCTTGAGTCCATTTATTTTGCATGCGGGAAGAAGCAGGGGACAAAACAAGCAGAAATGAGCTGTTCTGATTCTGTGCTGCAGGCTCAAAGAGCTATAACACGTGGATTAGTCTCCACAGAAACTTTGTGACTTACTTAAATTTCAAATTTGTGAAATCTGTCAAAGTTCTGCTCAGCATGAAGCGAGTGACTCAACCACATGTGCAAGAGAAGAATTAGAGACTGTCATCTTAACCTTTTCTTAGGCAACGACAGAGACATTAGTCTAACCCCATATCAGGCAGCACAGCGTAAAGATATGGATATGGAACTCAGTTCTTCTCAATGGATAGGATTTGGAACTTCAGCAATGTATACATCCCGTTCCCTACCCATACAGCAGCAGCTACAAGAATCTTACTTTGTTGGTATCTCACCCCTTCTCAGGGGTTGTTTTGTAGAAAAATAGGTGGCAGAGCTCATTAGCATAACTCATTAGCATGTGCTGCCCCCTCCCAGACAAAAACAACCCGCTGCAAGAAAGGAGAGTCCTGGGTGAGCGAGGCCTGCTTGGGCTGACTAGAGATCCAGCCAGCCCAAGCAGACCTTGCTTGTCTGTGGCTCTCCCCCCACAATCAAAAGGCCAGCAAGCCACCTGCTGCCCAAAATTACATAAGAAGTGAAGTGGTGGTTTGGGCTTCTCCGGGGTTTAATGAGGGCTGCGGGGGTGTGGCAAAGCCCCTGGTGGATGACTGGCTGCTCGCTCTCCTAATTCAGGGATTGTTATGCAGCTGCACCTACTAGTCAATGGACAAGGTAGCCGGGGAGGAAGAGGGGGAACCCTCAGAAAGGTTCAGGAGCTGTGCTGTGAGCTCCTGCTGAATATGAGGCCTGCCCCTTCTAAACTCTCATACATCAGCGCTCCTCTGACATTATTTTGCTGTGGGGCAAAAGGCTCATTTTACCATTGCTTTTGCACGTGCAGTAAGATGAACTGTTTCTGGAGAGAGAGCCTTTCACAAATTCATTTGATCACAGGGCATTATATCCCTGGTGACCCAACTTTAGTTCTTTTAGACTTATGGCCAAAAATCAAGATTCCTTGCGTTACTAAAGACCTCATTTCCACTCTCTTGGCAGCAGCAAAACACAATCTTGCATCAAATTGGAAATCACAAGATATTCCCTTGATGCATCAGTGGTACCAAAAAGTATGGGAATACTTTATGTTAGATAAGACTGCAGACTGGATAGTGCAATGAAATTCACAGCTTACCTTTAATAGTAATATGTCTAAATCAGCGGTGTCGAACATGCGGCCTGCGGGCCAGATCCACCCTGCAGAGGTCTCCAATCAGGCCCTCCAGCAACTGGCTGTGGTCTGCTTCATTCTCCCTTGACTGCTGTGTTCGGTCGCCATTTTGTGTTTCTCTCCAGCGAACAGTCAGCAAGCAAAGCAGCCTTTCATGGCTCCTTTTCTCCCCCCTCCCTTTTTCCAAATGGAGGAGGAGAGAGGAGGAGCCTTAGCCAATGAAAGAGCCTAGCTCTATAGCTCTGCTGTGTGATGTAAGTTTGCCAGACTCAATTAATCACCCTGTGAAGCTACTAAGCCCAGCCCCTCTTCCTTCCTGACTGAGGCTCCTCCCTCTCCTTGTGCCTTGGGGGAAGGAAGGAAAGAGACAGAGCTACCTTTGTCCAGTCCTCACCATCGAGACAAATATAAAGAGCACTTTTAAGACTAGTGAGGTTTTATTGAAGGCATGAGCTTTTTCCCTTGCTACAGAGAGAGAGAGGGAGGGAGGGAGATTTGTTGGGGTTGTTATGGGTGCAACTGGATTCCCCTCATTTCATTTCATTGTTCCCCTCATCTTTTTCATGCCCTCCAGTCTTTCTCAATAGGAAAGTATGTGAACTATTTAGAAGAGAAATAGCAAGCTAGCATTAGGCAGAATGTATGTGTGTCTAGCCCAGGTTTACCCAGGAAATTTCCACTGACTTTCCTTTCACATTTTCCTTTGATTGGGGATCTTGAATTTAGACTTCCCAGATAGTAGGCTGATACTAATCATTGCACATGGCTGAATCTGTTCTTGTACTGTCACATAGGAGTTGTAGTTATTTTTCTAGAGAAGACTATAGTTTTGCAGATAAGCACATAGCCCTCAGTCTGTGCCATGGTACCTTCACATAATTTTGACCAGCACATGAAGCAACTTATGTACAAAAGCTCACAATGCCCAGCTGCTTCATGTTTTCCTCTGGGTCTGAGGCTCAAAGCATTGACTATGAGATCTTTGTAATGAATGTCAATAAATCAAAAGTAGGTTTGCAACTTATAGATGTGCACACTTGAACAATACTTGAACAGCATATTCAAGACTGGTACAGCACAGACATTGTATGCAGTTTTTGATGCAATAATTCATAACAAGAGATGACATTTATCAGACTGTAAAACAAAATATTGCAAGAGTGCTAATGTTTTTAGTAAGAAAAAAATTGTTTTTCTCCACCCCTCTTATACAGTTTATATGCTCGTTATCTGGCATTACATTTTATGACATACATGGCCCAGCCCGACAAGGTCTCATTTATGTCAAATCCGGCCCTCTTAACAAATGAGTTCGGCACCCCTGGTCTAAATGGTCGGCTTGGCTTTTGATGTTTCAGCAGTATAATATAGTGGAAGAGGCAAAGTGGTAGTGAAGCATCAGCTCTTTATTGATTACAGCATCTTGAGGCATACACATATGACTGACAAACTGGGCCCACTGAGCCAACTATATACACACCTGTGTTCCCACACAAGGGTTTGATTGGTCCATTCAAACCAGTAGGGGGCCCATGATTGGAGCAGGGCAGCAGGGTTTTGGATCCTGCTGCCCATTGTTCCCAAGTCCCCAAGCTCTGGCTGTTTGGCTCCAATGAGCCAGGCAGGAACACACTTTCAGTTCTCACTTGAGTCCGCATACATTACAAGCAGATAGCTCACATATCTTTATCACCAAGTATTTGAAATGTTTTACTATGTTAACTATGACTTGAACTCCGTCTTTTTCTTTGTATAAGTAAGATAAACCCTAAAGGTAATTTGTGATTAGTAAAGACAACCCTTGTTTCCCTACAACCTCACTGATCATCTTGTAGTGTAGTGTAATGTATCGTATTCAGATTTTTAATAAACAGTTTGAAGTTTTAAAAAGGATTATTGTCTTGGAACTGTACTATCTTCCTGTACTCAAGATTACTTATAATTTTCTTAGCTTTGTTGATGATTTGTTACTTTTAATTTTAGAGATTGCAAGGGTGTTTACTCTGGGGGTTGGGTTTATGCTTCTGTTTTAGTTACAATTCTGTGCGTTATATAATTTTATTTTGTCTAAAAGCCTATGACTTATATAGGCACACATATTAATAAATAAATATTTGCTGTACCGCATTAGCATTGTGCTGCAAATCCTACCTGTGAATAGATCATTATATGGATCTTTTAAATGCCATATACCAGCCAAGCAAAGATTTGGGGGACAGTGTTCTGTGTAGCCAGTTAAATGTTAAATTGGCCATAAGACGAACATACTGGTTTCTTTTTTTTGCAGATGAGAGAGGCATGAGTTTTTCAGAAAAAAAAGCCTTTACTTTTTACTCTGGAGTGTCTGTGATCAGGAGGGCCGTCTTGGGGGGAATATTTACAAGGTCATTTTAGAAAGGCTTCAGAGGAGGACGGATATTTCAACCATAAAACAGTGGTCTCCCCCTCCTTCCATCTTTTGACTGGCTTTCACAAAAACACAAAAGCACCGCTATTTTTGTAAAAGCAGTTCTGAAATTAAATATGTCAGATGTTTGATATTGCCAAGAGAAGCATCCCTTTGGTACTGTGTGTAGCTCTGAGGAGATGGGAGTTCTTTTATTCTCCCCAAATCCAGCCATTATGCAAATTTCTTCACCACCTTAACTCCGAAAAGCAGTAACTTACTATTTATGAAGACAGAACCCTTAGGTGGTTGTCATGGAAACTGTTACTTTTACTGGAATATATTGAATGGGCCCCATGCTTTGGTCTGGAGACTCCTGTGTCTTTGTCACTGACAGTTTCCAGTCCAGCACAGCCAAATGTGCAAGAACTCTCGTGTTTCCAGCGTGGCTAGCTCAGGACACCAGACAAGGAGGACCCTACCTTTCTGGGATGGAAAACACAAGAGATTTTGAAAGATAACTTTTATTTGTTTGTTTGTTTTTTAAAAAGTTCTTGCTCACCCAAAGGGTCTCCCTGGCCAGCAACATACCACATTAAAAACATATAAATTAAAAAATAACATCAAAACAAATAACAAATATAAAATTTATGCCCTGGCTGGCATGCCTTTATCCAGATGTAACAGAGATCAAAAACCCAAGCGACCAGTGCTATCTCAGCCCCAAAGCCAGGACTGAAGCCCTGTCATGTGCAGGGGACCAGGATGACTTCTTCTGGCTGCCACCACTCTGGTTAGAGTCTACCTGGGAAGGTTGAGAGCACCCACACAACCCCCGTCATCCTTCTTGGTATAAATCGATGGTGCGGCCTCATTTGGAGTACTGTGTACAATTCTGGTCACCGCACCTTAAAAAAGATATTATAGCATTGGAACAAGTGCAGAAAAGGGCAACTAGAATGATTCAAGGGTTTCCCTGTGAAGAAAGGTTAAAACATTTGGGGCTCTTTAGCTTGGAGAAACATCGACTGCGGGGTGACATGATAGAGGTTTACAAGATGACGCATGGGTTAGAGAAGGTAGAGAAAGAAGTCCTTTTCTCCCTTTCTCACAATACAAGAACTCATGGACGTTCAATGAAATTGCTGAGCAGTCGGGTTAGAACTGATAAAAGGAAGTACTTCTTCACCCAAAGAGTGATTAACACATAGAATTCACTGCCACAGGAGGTGGTGGCAGCTACAAGCATAGACAGCTTCAAGAAGGAATCGGATAAGTATATAGAGCAGAGGTCCATCAGTGGCTATTAGCTACAGTGTATTGTTGGAACTCTCTGTCTGGGGCAGTGATGCTCTGTATAGTGGGGGGCACAGCGGGAGGGCTACTAGTGTCCTGGCCCCACTGGTGGACCTCTTGATGGCACTTGTGTTTTTTTGGACACTGTGTGACACAGAGTGTTGGACTGGATGGGCCATTGGTCTGATCCAACATGGCTTCTCTTATGTTCTTATGTTCTCAGTAAGCACCTTTTATCTGTGACCAAAGGGGCATGCAGACCCAGGCAATAGAAGAACTAGGATTGCCAAGTCCCCCATGGCCTTTGGTAGGGTACTTTTTTGCACATGCATAGCGCGTGCAGCATGATATCACTCGTAAGTGACATCATTGCGCTGGTGACATTGCATGCCAGCCACTCAAGGGGCTTCTGAGAAAACTCCACTGCAGGCTGGGAGCTTGGGGACCCCCAATGCGGGAGATCCCTCGCCCTACCTGGGAGCTTGGCAACCCTGATAACAACAATAAGTTTATTGTGAGTGCTCAAGAACAAACAAGTGGGTTGTAAATTTTGGTGCAATAGTGAACATGGAAACAATAAAGGCGGTACAAAGCAAAATAAAAGCCCTGACATGACTATATGTTTCCTTCCTCTAATTCCAACTGACTCACCACTCTTTGGATGAGGGAACTCTCCTAGCTGCAGCCTTCTCTCCAGCTCAGCCTTTCTAGAGGGAACAGTTTCCCCTCTCTAGCTGGGCCTTTTATTTCCTTTCTTCCAGGTCCCACCCCTCTGGTCTCTACAGGGCAAGTTTTTTCCTCCAAAACTGCTGCCCACCCAATCAGAGGGATAGAAGGAATCTAATATCCAAATCCAATATCTTCATCCTGAGAAATGTAGGCCCTGTAGCTACTCTAACACAGGCTTCCCTGGAGACTCTAGACCTTACTAGGCCTAGGATCATGACAAGCCTGATTGAAAAGGGTCCAGGGCAGATGTCTCATCCAGGAAGACCTGGAACAGCTCAGCCACTGCTCACTCAATTATCTTCCCCTGGAAGGGTAGATAGACAGGTCTAACAATCATCTCTTAAGGGAGTTGGGGAAACAGCCCTCTGAGAGAGACAAATGAATAATCTGTCTCAAAGGGCCACTTATTGCTCTGTGACATGATTCTACCAGCCACAAGGGACAAGGATCCAAGCAGCAGGTACTTTTGACTTCATAGCTGTCAGGATCCTGTCAATATTACAAAGTGAGAAGGCCAGAGTCCAGTAATAGTGAAGCAGATGGTTCAAGCAGAGCCCCCATCCCACTAGCTGCTCAAGTTGGGCAGCCAACTTTAGGCCGAGTGTAGAGACTTTATCCGCAAAAAATGTCACAAATGAATAGGCTTGCCAATCCCCAGGTCCCTAGTGGAATACGTCTCTCAGATGAAGGCGCTTGAAACAATATTACAGGCTTTACTGTTAGAGGCTGATGACTATCCACTATGTATATCAAACCTCTTTAAAGGATGAAAGTCTAAATTAACATCTTAAAATCAAAAATTCTTTTCTGAAAAACAAGGACTATTTGCATTTGCAACACACGGTCGACACTGGCACTTTATTTGTCCCGTGGAGTCGGGTGAATAGTCTTCAAGCATCTTAAGTCGGCAATGGACATGATTAACTGCAAGCACTTTTGAAAACTTATTTTCTGCACTTTATACCTCGTATTCATGAATTCTTGATAATATGCAATAATATGTGATGTCGTAGTGTTTAAAAATAATTAATTATATTTTTGAAGTAATTTTCATGATTTATTCGTTATTTTCCACAGTTTTTTGTGTTGTTGTAGAAATCTCCAGGTCCCAGCGGGTGTCTCCCGCTTTTCCAGAATCCTTCCCACCCACAGTCAGCTGGATGGTGGGGGAAGCCTTCAAACCTGGATCGAGGCGGCGTTGCGGTGCTGATGCTGTTAGATCTGTCGGCTGCATTTGATACAGTCGACCATCGGCTACTGACGCGCCGCCTCGCCAACATTGGGGTTGAGGGGTCGGCCTTACAATGGCTTTCCTCCTTTCTCCTGGGTCGGGGACAGAGGGTGGCTATCGGGAGTGAACGGTCCCGGAGGCGCACACTGGACTGTGGGGTGCCCCAGGGAGCAGTGCTCTCCCCGATGTTGTTCAACATCTATATGCGCCCCCTTGCCCAGATTGCCCGGCGGTTTGGGCTGGGTTGCAATCAATATGCAGATGACACCCAGCTCTATCTACTAATGGACGGCTGGCCCGACCCCGCACCAGGGAATCTCGACCGGGCCTTACAGGCTGTTGCAACATGGCTCAGGCTGAGTGGGCTGAAGTTGAACCCAGCAAAGACAGAGGTCCTTTGCGTGGGTCACGGCGCTCTGGGAAGGGAAATAGCTCTCCCGGCCTTCGATGGTGCGCTATTGAAAGCAGCGCACCAGGTAAAGAGCCTGGGTGTTTTACTGGAGCCTTCATTATCGATGGAGGCCCAGATAGCAGCCACTGCCAAGTCAGCATTCTTCCATCTGAAGCGGGCAAGGCAGTTGGCCCCTTTCCTTGAGCGCCGGGACCTCACAACAGTGATCCACGCAACGGTCACCTCAAGACTAGACTACTGTAATGCCCTCTACTTGGGGCTACCTCTGTGCCGGACTCGGAGACTGCAGCTAGTGCAGAACGCGGCAGCCAGGCTGTTGTTGGGACTCCCAAAACGGGAACATATACGGCCGGGGCTACGTGAACTGCACTGGCTGCCGATCATATACCGGGTCCAGTACAAAGTGTTGGTCATTACCTTTAAAGCCTTATATGGCCAAGGACCTGCCTACCTGAGGGACCGTCTTTCCCCATATGAACCCCAGAGAGCACTGAGGTCAGTTGGGAAAAATCTAATGACCATCCCTGGGCCGAAGGAGATTAAATACCAGAATACTAGGGCACGGGCATTCTCAATCGCGGCCCCTACCCTATGGAACCGACTCCCCGAGGAGGTGCGGGCCCTGCGGAACCTTGATGAGTTCCGCAGGGCCTGCAAGACCGCCCTTTTTAAGCTTGCACACTTGGACTGCTAAGAAGATCGGTAATTAAGGATCCGCCAATGCGGTTTGAAGACTTATACCGCTGAATAACTGTACTCATTGGACTGGTTTTAATGTTGTTAAGTTTAGTGTTTACTGTTTTATATTGTTAAATCTAAAGGCTTTTAACTACTGTATGTTTTTATAAAATGTTGTTAGCTGCCCTGAGCCTGCCGAGGTGGGGAGGGCGGGATATAAATAAAATTTATTATTATATTATTATATAAACCTTGGAAGACTTGGGAAGGGCTTGGGTGTGTGTGTGTGTTTGAAAGATGTGTATATCTTTCAAACTTTGGAGCTAGGCTGAATGGGGGTGGGGGGACCCTGCAGAACAACGTGGCTGTTGGGAGGAAGTTTCCTCCATTTGTTTTACAGCCCCTCCAGAACTACTTTGCACAGTAAAATAGACCCTCTGGTTCCCCTTTGTTACTCTGAGTGTACAGCATTCAACAGCTTCCGTGGTGAGTACATTTTCCCAACGAGACCACAAAGTGTGTGCTTTCAAGCTGCTTATTTTGGCTGCTCTATGTGTGTGAGAGAGAGGGGGGAAGGGAGCCAACTGCTGGTAGATGAGGAAAGATTGTATTCAGGGGAACTGCACTGCTGTATTTTTATTTATTTATTTTTGGGAATGGGAAGGTCTCCTGGCTCCACCCCCAAAGTCTCCCAGCCCCACCCCCAAAGTCCCCAAGTGTTTTCTGAGTTAGACTTGGCAACCCTGCAAATGAATCACAACTGAGGGGCAAATCAGGATCAGTTTTAAGACATACCAAAGGAGTAGTCAGCTGTTGAACCAATCTGAATAATTGAGCTGGTTGCAAATTTGGAAGCACCAAATAATCTCCTTCTGTCTGCTGCTTTCACTTTCACCTCATAGGCCTTCAATCGGGCTTCTACCCATTTACAATTAGCTTCTGTGTTGCATAAAGAGCCCGGTGGCACAGAGTGGTAAAGCTGCAGTACTGCAGTCGGAGCCCTCTGCTCATGACCTGAGTTTGATCCCAGCGGAAGCTGGTTCAGGTAGTCGGCTCCAGGTTGACTCAGCCTTCCATCCTTCCGAGGTTGGTAAAATGAGTACCCAGCTTGCTGGGGGGAAAGTGTAAAAGACTGGGGAAGGCAATGGCAAAGCATCCTGTAAAAAGTCTGCCGTGAAAACATTGTGAAAGCAACGTCACCCCAGAGTCGAAAACGACTGGTGCTTGCACAGGGGACCACCTTTTTTTTTTTCCTGTGTTGCACAGTGGTCATTGTTTGTAGTTGCTGCTTCCTGACTTCTTCAGGGTGGTTGGTTTTGATGTTTGCGGCTTTTGTGTGCAAGATCGTGAGTTCAAGATTGCAGATGTTATGGTGGGAGTACCCAGCACTATCCTCTCTGAAAATCAAAGCAGGGTCAGTCTGCTTTTTTTGAGCAGGAACGCACAGGAATGCAGTCCTGCCTGGCTTTATGTCATGGAGTGTGACCTAATATGCAAATGAGTTTCTGCTGGATGTTTTTACAAAAAAGCTATGTGAAAAAACAATGGTGATGTCAGGGGGTGTGGCCTAATATGCAAATGAGTTTCTGCTGGGCTTTTTCAACAAAAACCCCCACGTGGAACAATGGTGGTGTCAGGGGGTGTGGCCTGACATGCAAATGAGTCCCTGCTGGGCTTTCTCTACAAAAAGCCACATGCGGGACAATGGTGATGTTAGGGGGTGTGGCCTAATATGCAAATGAGTTCCTGTGTCTGATAACTATTATATCAAATGGTAGTCATGTTGCATCGGACGGTTACTCTCAGTATCCTGATGTTGTTGGCCCTCGACAGTTCCACTCTCCGAGTGGCCCACTAAGCAATGCTTTTGTCCAGGGGTGGAATTGTAGCAGGAGCTCCTTTGCATATTAGGCCACACCCCCAGGATGTAGCCAGTCCTCCAAGAGCTTACAAAAAAAAAGCCTTGTAAACTCTTGGAGGATTGGCTACATCCTGGGGGTGTGGCTTAATATGCAAAGGAGCTCCTGCTACAATTCCACCCCTGCTTTTGTCCCTCCTCAGAAGGTGAGGTGAACCGGCTTGATCAAAGCCAAGTGCCGTGAAATGTGCTGCAGCTCATTTACTTTGCAAGCTGTGCAAATTGGTGGCTCTTTTGAAAGTCAATTAAGATACCTTTAGTAAATAACAAGCTTCTGGTGAAATGAACTTCAGATTTTGCGAGCAGATCTTTTGAGAGTTTAGAACTGAGTTGCATAGCTGTTCAGGTTTCCTAGATGTTTTAATTTCCTGGCAAATTAACTCCACAGTTCTCTCTGTTCCTAGCAAGAAAACTGGAGTGTGCCTGTGTATTTTTTTAAAAAGAGTGGACTACTGTTTAAATGAGCCTTAGAGACAGGGCTGGTTCAAGATCATTTGGCAGAAAATCCATTTGGAAACCCCTTTCTGTTAATTAAAACAGGGTAGTCCACTTAGACATTCTCTTCTTGAAATGAATGGGATTTGTACGAGAGCACTACTTTCGATAAACTTCTGAAGCTGCCTTTTTCCAAAGACTGTTTGTTGATCCGTGTAACCTACTGCTGTCTGCTCTGCCAATTTGTTTTGCTGTATCTTGTGTAGGAGGGCTTTCTGGTGGGTTTATTTCTTGATGCAATTATTTATAAATTTCCAGCCTCCTTTGCAGCTGCTTCTCCCAAAGTGGTGTATAAAGCAGTATGATTATTTAAGAATCACACACACTATAAAACTAATATCGGAGCTAAAGCAAGCCTGCAAACACACATGAAGGTTGCTTTTCAAAAGCATTATGATTCCTTTTCATTTAACATCCATGGGTTCAATTTGTGTCTTTCTGTGCAAGGAGAGTCAGACTAATGTCGCACTCACCTTACACCGCGCTCACATTCATCTTCTCAGTGCGGCTTTCTTCCAATTTCCCACTATCTGCCCCGGTGCTGCAGCAAGGATCGGTGTTTTTTGCAAAGCAAACAGAAACTGGTTTTTAGCGGTTTCTATTTGCTGCGCGAAAATGACAATCTTTGCTGCAGCCCTGGGGCAGATAGTGGGAAATCGGAAGGAAGCCGTGCTGAGAAGACGAATGTGAGAGCATCGTAAGGTGAGTGCAAGATTGGTCTCAATCTCATGATTGTGTATTTCAAACATGAGGGGGCATGATTGCTCTCTTTAAGTATTTAAAGAGGAGGAGGGCAGGGAGCTGTTCCTGTTGGCCACAGAGGAGAGGACTTGCAAGAATGGATACAAATTAAGGGCTGGATATTAGGAAAAACGTTTTGACAGTAATAGTTGTTCAACAGTGGAATCAGCTGTCTATGGAGGTGGTGAGCTCCCCTTCACTGGCAGACTTGAAGCAGCAGCTAGACAAACACTTGTTAGGGATCCTCAAGGCTGATCCTGCATTCAGCAGGGAGTTGGACTAGATGGCCTGTCTGGCCCCTTCCAAGTGTGTGACTCTATGGTTCTATGAACAAATCCAGTGTAGGGCAACAAAGCTGATGAGGGATTTGGAGACCATGTCCTATAGGAAGTGGCTGAAGGAACTGGGAATCACTGTAGAACATAGCAAGAGTCAAGTAGCACCTTTAAGACCAACAAAGTTTTTTTTAGGATGCAAGCTTTCGTGTGGTCTAAACACACTTCATCAGACAATAGTATGGAATGACATGTTTCAGCCCAGTTAACACTAACTAACAAACACCAGATCCCAACTTGTGATTCTTTTAATCTGCTAGTTTGGTGTAGTGGATAAGTGAGTGGACTCTTATCTGGGAGAACCGGTGTCAGACAGTGGAACTTCAAATCAACCAGACCTTAAATTGATACAAAGTTTAGGCTTTATTCGAGAATCCATAGCATCTGAACGAAGAAAGATTGGAACTGATACAGTGTTGCATACTAGAGCATGTCTTAAGGAATTCTACATCAAAGGTTACTATGCAAAACCCCACATTTCTAAACATTGCTGGGTCGAGGTGCAAGGTTTCACACCGTCATTCCTTCTTATCTCGTTGTTGTTGCTGCTTCACAGGGATGGCTGAACTGCCATCCCTGGAGGCGCTTATCTTCAAAGGAAGGTGGCTTTTGTTAGTTTCAGGGAAAGGAATGTTCACACCAACTGTTAGTAACATTCTACTTTGATATGCAAGGGTTTTCTCAGGGTTAGTAGCATGGGTTAGAAAATGGCGTCGGTAAGGCTAAGCATTTCGTCACAGTTATATTCCATTGTCTGACAACCGGGTTTGATTCCCCACTCCTCCACTTGCACCTGCTGAGATGGCCTTGGGTCAGCCATAGAAGCTGTCCTTGAAAGGGCAGCTGCTATAAAAGCACTCTCAGCCCCACCTACCTCACAGGGTGTTTCTTGTGGAAGGGGGAGGGAAGGTAGAGGAGATTGTGACCGCTCTGAGATTCAGAGTATAGGGCGGGATATAAATCCAAAATCATCTTCTTCTAAAAACATCTTCATGGCTTTGCATACTAACTCACTGCCCACTTTCTCTATATTTAGGACTGCTTCCCATTCCATACTAGTATATCATACTATTCCATTCCCATTGTCTGATGAAGTATGCTTAGAGCACACGAAAGCTTACATTCTGAACAAAACTTTTTTGGTCTTAAAGGTGCGACTTGATTCTTGCTTTGTTCTACTGCTTCAGACCAACACGGCTGCCCACCTGGGAATTACTGTGCTAAACAAGAGATACCCGTGAAGTTATATGGTTGCTACCTTCTGATGACTTAAAAAGTTGCCAAGTTGAGGATGGGGCATATATATACACAGTTGTGTTAGATGACAGGACATAGAGTAATAGTTATAAACCACAGCAAAGGAAGTTTTGTTTAAATTTGAGGAAGAATCTCTTGATGGTACAGTGTGTTCAGCAGTGGAACAGTCTTCCTTGTGAGCTGGTGGATTGCAAATAAGTGTTGTTTGGATACTTTCTTGCTGGGGAAATTATAGCTGTAGTTTGTGCATCAGCAGCGGTTGGTCTAGATCAGAGGTGGCCAAACTTGCTTAACGTAAGAGCCACAGAGAATAAAAGATGTTTGAGAGCCACAAGACATGAATGTCTGATGTTTGAGAGCCACAAGGAAGGAAGGCAAATAGATGGAGGATGGAGGGAGAACTGGAAAGAGAGCAACTTTAAATGTATTCTCCAGGCTGGCTTTGCTTGGAGAAGTGATTGAAAGAGACAAATGCCTTCTTCAAGCTGGCCAATGGGACAGTGGGGCTTTGAGAGCCACGCATTATGTGTGAAAGAGCCCCATGTGGCTCCCAAGCCACAGTTTGGCCACCACCGGACTAGATGACCATGCTGGCCCTTCCAACTTTGAGATAAAATAAATAAAAATAAATGCTCACAAGTACCCATAATGCTCCCTGAATACAAATTTGGAATAGTCAGACTTGCATACAAATAATACAAGCATGTACAACCTATGAGTGTGCACAGTAACATAGGAAAACTCCTGGGGTTGAATGTTATGCTAATGGCAATAGTGTCCTCTGGTGGGAAGGAAGTTTGTTGACTCTAGAGGCTCTCCTGCCAGGGGCTCCTTGCACTGGAGGAAAGCACCACCATTACAGAAATGGATCCAGAGGTTTGCAGAACACAATGAGAATGTTGGGAGTGGAGGACTTTACACTGTCTCCTGTCTCAGACTTGAAAGATGGCACCAAAGACTTTACCAGTTAGAGAGGTCAGGGCAGAACAATGGGTTGAAATTAAATCAAAAGAGTTTCCAGCTCAACATTAGGAAGAACTTTCTGACCGTTAGAGCAGTTCCTCAGTGGAACAGGCTTCCTCAGGAGGTGGTGGGCTCTCCTTCCTTGGAGGTTTTCAAGCAGCCTAGATGGCCGTCTGACAGCAATGAGGATCCTGTTAGTTTAGGGGAAGTATTTGTGAGTTTCCTGCATTGTGCAGGGGTTGGACTAGTTGACCCTGGAGGTCCCTTCCAACTCTTATGATTCTGTGATTCTTTTCTATGACACAGAGAGCATCCATTCCTTCCTGCTAGCTAATTCTTTCTCTTTGAAGCAGAATGCTAATCTCAGGGGTGCAATTTAAAACTAACAACTTAATTTAGGGGTGCTGTTTAAGACCAATAGGGGTGCAGTTTCCTCCTTTTGGCTCTCACACTTCCTCTCTCTCACATGCACAAAGAAGGTACATGATCTCTCCATCTTGCATCATGGAGACTGGACATGTGGCCAGCATCCAACATCATCTAGTTAGCAAGAATAAGTAATCTATCCTTATCTCTGACCTGCACTCTCCTGCATGTATGTCCTTTAATAAAAGTTGTTTATTGGTCTTAGAACTAATTGCTGACTCCGTGTAACTTTGTTAAGTCTGCTGCCTCAGGCTTTTTTGTAGCAGGAACTCCTTTGCATATCAGGCCACACCCCTCTGATGTAGTCAGTCCTCCAAGAGCTTACAGGGTTCTTAGAACAGGCCTACTGTAAGCACTTAGAGGATTGGCTACATCAGTGGGGTGTGTGGCCTAATATGCAAAGGAGTTCCTGCTACAAAAAAAGACCTCCTGCTGCCACACCTAGCCCCGGCTCTGCCATGTTGAAGCCTTGAGAACATGGTTCTCTGGCAGTACCAAGTCCAGAGGACCCAACAAAGAAAAAGAGCCAGTATTTTGCAGGGGGAAATTGCCCTGCTCTGGAGTGGTGACTGAGAGTGTCCTGCTTACGGTGAAGACCAATGGGTCACCTGTATGAGGAGAATATGAAGAATGGGTAAACCTTGTCTTTACTGGTAAACAGGCCTTGAATTCAGCAGGAGGTCACAGGAGCATAGCTCCTGAACCTTTCTGAGGGTTCCCCCTCCTCCTCTCGATGTACCTTGTCCACTGAATAGTAGGTGCAGTTGCATAACCATCCCTGGATTAGGAGAGCAGAACCCAGCCAGCTTCCAGGAGTTTTGCCATGCCCCCAGCAACCCTCATTAACCCCTGGAGAAGACCACACCACCCTTTTGCCACTTCTTATGTGATTTTGGGTGGCAGGTGGCTTGCTGGCCTTTTGACTGGGGGGAGGGTGGGGTGTGGTGGCCAAGGCAAGCCCCAGGTGAGCGAGGCCTGCTTGGGCTGGCTGGATCTCTAGTCAGCCCAAACAGGCCTCACTTACCTGGGGCTCTCCTTTTTTAAATCAGGTTGCTTCTGGCTGCTGGGGGGGGGCAGCATATGCTAATGTGTTATGCCAATAAGCTCCACCACCTATTTTTCTACAAAATGACCTCTGCTGGTAAATCTTAAATTTTAGTGGAGGGGCCGTAAGGGAAGAAGTGCTGTCATCAGTGCTGACAGACTTTTAAAAATTGGGGACACCATCCAGAGGGAAACTCCTTCACCAGCCTCGCAGATAAGAAGTGCTTTCCTGGAAGCCTCTTCTTATCTGCGAGGCTGTATGTAGCTCCATTGCATGCCTGCATGTTCTAAACACAGACTCCTCAGCATATTATTAGTTTATTCCTAGGGTTGAATGGGGTTTGAGCCCTGTGGCGCAGAGTGGTAAAGCTGCAGTACGGCAGTCGGAGCCCTCTGCCCACAACCTGAGTTTGATCCCTGTGGAAGCTGGTTCAGGTAGTCGGCTCCAGGTTGACTCAGCCTTCCATCCTTCTGAGGTTGGTAAAATGAGGACCCAGCTTGCTGGGGGGGAAGTGTAGATGTCTGGGGAAAGCAACGACAAACCACCCCATAAAAACTCTGCTGTGAAAACGTTGTGAAAGCAACTTCACCCCAGAGTCGGAAACGACTGGTGTTTGCACAGGGGACTACCTTTATCTTTTTAGGGTTGAAGAGGGCTGGCCCTGCCTAGGGCGCCAGCCTTCTGGGGGGTGCCGAGATGGGTGCCCCCCATGTGACTCATGACATCACACTGCCCCCCAGCCTGGCCACCTCTTTGAGTCCCGCCCCCCCAACCTGGGCCTCTCGAATTTTCTGAGAGGAGCAGGTGGCAGGGCTTTCTCCCTGCCTTTGCACCTCTGGGTCCCTTGAGCCATTAGCATAGAATGGACTCCATTCTATCCTGTGGGTCCATAGGATAGAATGGAGGGATTGGGCCACCACTGTGGGGGACACACCAGAAGTTAGCCTTGCCTAGGGTGCCAGATAGTCCAGGGCCAGCCCTGGGGCTGAAGAGATTGGAGTTCAGATCCTCCACTCTGGTGTGAATCTCACAGAGAAAGCTGAAGGCAGAGGGGCAGATAAAAGTGGGTTAGCGGATGGATGGGTAGGAGAGCAGGAAGCAGGAAAAGGGGAGAGACTACTGGGGCCTTCCAGCAAGAGAAAAGGAAATGATGGAGAGGAAAATGAGATGCTCTTGGCAGTCCTTGCGGGTCCCCTGTTTGTATGGTATAATTGGAGGGAGGATTATACTGCTCATTCCATGGAAAATGAAACCCTTTTGGTTGTATTTCCCTCCAGCCTTTGTTCACAGTGACGGTTTCTGCACCTCAGTATTAGGCTGTAATGAAACAATCTCCGTTGCTTCTGAAATCTGAACAGCTGCACACGAAAGGATAAAAATACTTTTTTTGCCAAGTTAATCTCATATGATTTACTGCCTACGCCTAATCTGTTTGGAAGCTGCTATGAATATTCTAATACCTTTTTGGAAATTACTGAGGGGGTGATGGCAGCTGAGGAGAAGGAAGTTGCTAGAACTTTCTGGAGCCCATGAGTTATGTGTCTGCCCCGGGCAGCTGAAAAATGGACATGGCAAGCCCTTTGAGAAGCCCATTGTGATTTTGCTGCAGAAATGGGAGGGGAAAATGACACACACTGGAGGATACATTGGATGAGGAATGATAGATGGCAGACATCTGTTACCTATTGGGCACATGTAGAGAGAACATTAAGGCCTAACTCAGCAAGAAGGTGAGAGAGACCTAACAGGCCTTCCAAGAGCCACCATCGCCCCCCCCCCCCCCAAGACCCTGATCCAAAACAAATATCATAACAAAACAAGTCAAGAAGCAGTTTAGTGTAGTGGTTAAGTGCACAGACTCTAATCTGGGTGAATTGGGTTTGATTCCCCATTACGGTTGCCAGGTCCCATTCAAGAAATATCTGGGGACTTTGGGGGTGGAGCCAGGAGACATTGGGGATGGAACCAGGAGCAAGGTTGTGACAAGCACTGTTGAACTCCAAAGGGAGTTCTGGCCATCACATTTAAAGGGACCGCACACCTTTTAAATGTCTTCCCTCCATTGCAAATAATGAAGGATAGGGGCATCTTCTTCTGGGGCTCATAGAATTGTACCCCCTGGTCCAATCCTTTTGAAACTTGGAGGGTATTTTGAGGAGAGGCATTGGATACTAAGCTGCAAATTTGGTGCCTCTACCTCAAAAAACAGTCCCCCACCAGAGCCCCCAATACCCGTGGATCAATTCTCCATTATACCCTATGGGAATCAGTCTCCATAGAGAATAATGGAGTGTCCAGTAGACAATTCCCTCCCCCGCACTTTTTGATCACTCTGAAGCAGGGGGAAGGCCTCCAAACTGCGGGATCCCCTGCCCCCACCTGGGGATTGGCAACCCTATTCCCCATTCCTCCACATACACCTGCTGAATGACCATGGGTCAGTCATGGTTCTCAAAAGAGCTGTTCTCTCAAGAGCTCCCTCAGCCCCACCTATCGCACAGGGTGTCTGTTGTGGAGAGGAGAAGGGAAAGGAGATTGTAAGCCACTCTGAGACTCCAAGTGAAGGGTGAGGATTAAATCCAATCTCACTTTTCAGTCAGTAATCAGAATCAGGGCCATGGTGCGGTCTAAAACCATACAATACACCAACCTTGTTGAAATCACCAACCCTGCTAGGTCTGGCCACTGCTTGGATGGGAAATCTCATAGGAGCCCTAAGAACCAACTTGAGTTCCATGGCAGAAAAAAGGCTGCGTGTAAGTTCAGGAAACCAACAACCTGCCTTTTTAGTATTCTTTGCATAATGGGATTGAGCCCAGAGATTCAGCTCAGCAAGGGGAGAGCCAATCCAGAATTGCAAATGTCTCATCTAAACTGGCTCGATCAAAGGTAATGCTGCTTCAAATGCCATTTCTATGAATGGCCTTTTCAAAGGCGTAACAGCACCTCGTTAGGCATATCTATTTGATGAGTTTTTTGAAGTTAGAGAACAAAGATGAAATGAAGGAACAATGTGGCCACATTTTCATGTCTGCCTCATTCAGATTCATTTTCTCTCCCTTCATCTATTTTTTTTTCAACCACTAACCTTGTTGAAACGTAATAATATGTTTTCTCCCAGTCACTGTTGCCGTTAATGCTCCTGTTCTTGTTTATGTGTAACTTGGGGTTTAGGGATAAGAGCAGGGCCAGCTCGTGGGAGTAGGCAAGGTAGGCAACTGCCTAGGGTGCCACTTCATCATGGAGGCGCAGGCCGGCGCCCCCCTCTGTCCTCACTCACACTGACCCTGATACTGTGCAGTGTTCTTTCTTCGCTCTGATCACTTGCAGCAAAGAAAGAATACCGTGCCCCCTGCCCAGCAGCCCTGTCCTGCTTCAGAGGGAGCTGAGCAGGGGCTGCAGAGGGCGTTTCTTCATGCCGAACAATTGGAGCAAAGAAACAATGCCCCCCCCCACGCTCCCTGCTCATCTCCCTCTGAAGCGGGAGAGGGCTGCTGGGCAGGGGGCATGCCATTGCAATGACATCACTTCTGGATAATAGGCCAGGGGGGGCAGCAGTGTAGGATTATGCCTTGGGCAGCAGAAACCCTAGTGCCAGGGGTGGATAAGAGATCGCACTTTATCACTATTGCCCTTTTGTTGAATCCTTTGCATACATGAAACAAGAGTATAGAATTCTGAAACGGTAAAGGGTTTCGTATTGGTAGTCAGCTGCGTGTTCCCCTGGCTCAAGACAGGTGGGAAGGTTTTGGCATCAATGCTAAGTGTTGTCAACATGAAGTATATTGACAAAATAGCAAAATAGTATATTGCTATTTTACTGCTAAATCTGTTTTATGCCAATAAAGGCTTGCTGTTTATGAAGGATAAGACCCTTTTGAGTCCTCTTTTCAAATCCTAAAATCTGGATACCTGATGCAAATATTCAGATTTCTCCCCAAATTTGAGTGGTGGAAGAAAGGATAAAAACTTTGGACTTTTCCGATGTGATAAAAAGATAGCTAAGAACATGAGAGAGGCCTGTAAGTTCGCTTGCTGTTCTCCTTCTCCATTGTTGTTGTTATGAATATGATTATTTGATTTCTATTCCACCCTTCCCACCAAAGCAGGCTCAGGGCAGCTTACAAGATAAAATCATACAGTAGGATACATAATAGAATATATTATCTCTTCTTAAAAAATCCAAAATTATATTGGTTTAAGACTAATAAACAGGGGTGGAATTCTAGCAGGAGCTCCTTTGCATATTAGGCCACACGCCCCTGATGTAGCCAATCCTCCAAGAGCTTACAAGACTCTTTTTTATTGTAAGCTCTTGGAGGATCGGCTACATCAGCGGTGTGTGGCCTAATATGCAAAGGAGCTCCTGCTAGAATTCCACTCCTGCACATTTAGATGACAAAATACTAATTCCTTGGGTTTGGTCAGATGATCACATGAATAAGTCTGTTTGAGACGACTGGGCCAACAGCTCAGATGAACAATTTCAGGCAAATATAGCAGACTGAAGCAGGGTTTAGGCAGGGTTACAACTTATCATGGCTGCCAAGGATGGACTGGCCACTAGAGCCACTGCAGGATTTCCCAGTGGGCCATTGGCCAGCCTGTCCCTTGCTTAGGCCAGTCCAACCCAGGGCAGAAGGACCATGAGCTATGCCTGGCCTGAAGAAGCCAGCTGTGACCCAGGCAATCCACGCCCTGCCTGAGGAGAGCAGGTCTGGCGCAGGGAAGCCAGACATAGCATATAGATGGCTGTGCCCAGGCCCACCAGACCCAGATGCACAGTGGGCAGTATGGGGCTGGCTGGTCCTTTGTGGGGAGCCCAGACCTTGCCCAGAGCCATTTTGTCTTCCCAGTCTGCCCTGATGGTTGTCCAAAGAAACTGATGAATTGAGGAGAGAAAAAAGAAAGTACTTCGGGACAGCGCCCACCGTTAATTGGTGAAATTAACCATCATGCAATGTGATGATGGCACCTTGCCTTTTAAAAGGGGGTTGGGAAAACTCAGGGAGAGTTACCAGTGGCCACAATGGCTAAATGGAACCTCCACATTTTCATTGATATATTTTATAATTTTGATTTCTAAATTGCTCAGAGCTCTGAGCAATGAACAACAACAGTAGTAAAATATATCATCCGAACAATTTTAAAAACCAATTGAAACAATTTCACAAAGAATGTTATTCAGGTGGCACTAATCAGGGGTCGTTTTGTAGAAAAATAGGTGGTGGACTCATTAGCATAACTCATTAGCATATGCCATCCCCCCAAGCCAAAAACAACCTGAAGCAAGAAAAGAGAGCCCTGGGCAAGTGAGGCCTGCTTGGGCTGGCTAGAGATCCAGCCAGCTCAAGCAGGCCTCGCTCACCTGGGGCTCTCCTTGGCCACCCCCCCACACACAGTCAAAAGGCCAGCAAGCCACCCACTGCCCAAAATCACATAAGAAGTGGAGAAAGGGTGGCATGGGCTTCTCCAGGGGTTAATGAGAACTGCTGGGGGCGTGGCAAAGCTCCTGGTGGCTGGCTGGCTGGCTGGCTGCCCACTCTCCTAATCCAGGGATTGTTATCCAGCCGTACCTAGTATTCAAAGGAGGTGGGGGGAGGGGGACCCCTCAAAAGGTTCAGGAGCTGTGCTTCTGTGAGCTCCTGCTGAATTCAAGGCCTGGAGCTAATACGTCTCATTTCAATTGTGTCCTCCTCTTGTGGGGGGAGGGTAGGCAGGAGGGTAGTTGAGGAGAGGGGAATGCCAGCCAAGATGGTGCCTGTCTCTTTCCTCAATCAAAGTCCTGTGGAATGAAAAGTCGTTGGCATACCCGTTGCTTGGAGTATTAACAGCAGGGCGGCTCCTTCATACCCTACTCCTGGACTTCCTGGTTGCTGCTGTTTAGTTTTATTAATTGACGGCATTGCTAACTTGCCTTTCTGCCTACCAGGCTCACTGCAGGAAACAGGATACTGAGGGAGATGGAGCTTTGGTCTGGTCCAGCTGAAAGCTTCTGATGCTCAAGGCATTATGAATTGTCTCCAACTGGATCTTAGCCACTGTTCATCCCGTGAAGACCCATAGGCAGTTATGGCTGTTTACTTCAGGCTGTAACACTGATAAAAGTCATTTTCTAAAGACCAGAAAAAGAACAGAAATCTCTCCAAAAGTTTTTTTTTTCCTTTTAAAAAAAGTAGAACGATACAAACCCCCTTGAAACTGATAAATCCTCTAAGGCAATAGAGAGCTTTCTCCATTTTTCAAGTAGTACCAGTAATGTCTGGCGAGTCGTTCTCGCCTTAAATAAATCTCGCTTTTGGCAGTCAAGGTTATTTATTGCACAGGAAGTGGGGGTTTTTTAGTGTTGCAAAGCTGGCAATCACTTAGAAACAATTCTCTGAGCACTTTGAGCTTCTGTGTACCATAACTTCTCATTTTCCTTGATCTCGGCCTGCTGAGATGGATCCCCAGAATACAACGAATCATCAGGTTTCTGTCGAGCTCAATGGAACTTTGATTGTTCTAACCTAATCTAATTTTGTTTTGACAATCAGGACCTTTTGTCTCCCTAGCAGGAACTGTGCAGAACCTTCTGTGCACAGAGGCTGAGCACATTTCCCCTCTCACATTAGGTGCATTGGTGAAACACTGCAACAAAAAGCAACCTTGATGCAAATGTATATCTGTCTGGTCATTTAGAAGGTTGAAGAAATTTTCACCAGGGATCCTGGAGGGGTTTTTTTTTTTTTTTTGTCATCTTCTGGACATGGAGCAGGGGTCACTGGGGGCAACACGGGGAGGTATTTGTAGATTTCCTACATTGTGTCAGGGGTTGGACTAGATGACCGCAGAGATCCCTTCCAGCTCTATGATTCTAAGAAGTCAGATGGCACCTTAAAGGCTAATAAAATATATTAAGCATATGAACATATGAAGCTGCCTTCTACTGAATCAGACCCTCGGCCCATCAAAGCCAGTATTGTCTACCCAGACTGGCAGCAGCTCTCCAGGGTCTCAAGCTGAGATTTTTCACGCCTATTTGCCTGGACCCTTTTTAGTTGGAGATGGCAGGGATTGATCTTGGGACCTTCTGCTTACCAAGCTGATGCTCTACCACTGAGCCACCATCCCTCCCCAAGCATAAGCTTTTATGACTCAGAGTACACTTTTTCAGAAGCATATGAGAAGAATGTGGCCATCTGAATCCTCACCCCCCCCTTCTTTGTGGAGTACTTTGGATTGTTCAAAACTGTCACCTTAATTTTTTTTAAAAAGTTATTCTCTTATAGCATAGTCTCCAGCTCCACCACTACCCTTTAAGAAATGCTAATGGCCTCCCTGGCCAGAGACAACGGAATAGTCAGTTCACACCTCCAGCTAGAAGCTGACAGCTAGCAGGGAAATGAAAACAGCTTTTACCTACAACCCCCCCCCCCACCTCAGCTTCTCTGTCTCTCCTATCAGAGGAGACATAGCAGAATCAATCTTCTGGCAGGGCTGCACAAATTGGGGAGGGGGCGTTGCCTACTGAGAACCCTCTTGTAAGGCAAAACAAGCAAAGTAGAGGGGGAAGGGTGTATCAAAGAGGTGGGGGGAAACAGAGACCGCTGAACCCTCTTGGAGCTGTGGGTCTGACCTCTCCTCTTCTGGATGCACACCAGATATGCCCACTTAGTGGATCCAAGGCCATTTCCACAGGCAGCGCCCTTCATTGGGCGGCTTGCGCTGTGTCTTCTTTCGATGTGGATCCTGTGAATTTAGGGGGAGGTATCTGTGAGTTTCCTGCATTGTGCAGAAAGTTGGATGAGATGACCCTGGAGGTCCCTTCCAACTCTGTGACCGATTTCCCACTAGCCTTACCTCACTCTCCTCTTCTCCGTTGGATTTCACACAAGCTGCCCCGAGGCTGCAACTCGCTCCGCCTCTTTCGCGCAAAAACAAGATCCTCTGAAAACCAGTTTCTGTTTGCCGCATGAAAAAGGAGAAGCTAGTTGCAGTCCTGGGGCAGATAGTGCAAAATCCCATGGAAGCCCTGTGGAGAAGAGGAGTGTGAGAGCAGCATAAGGCTAGTGGGAAATCAGTCTATGATGTCAGCACTAGGGTTGCCAAGTCCGACTCAAGAAATATCTGGGGACTTTGGGGTGGAGCCAGGAGACATTGGGGGTGGAGCCGGGAGCAAGGGTGTGACAAGCATGATTGAATTGCAAAGGGAGTTTTGGCCATCACATTTAAAGGGACTGCACACCTTTTAAATCCCTCCATTTGGAATAATGAAGAATAGGGGCATCTTCTTTTGGGGCTCACAGAACTGGACCCCCTGGTCCAATCTTTTTTAAACTTGGAGGGTCTTTTGAGGAGAGGCATCAGATGCTATGCTGAAAATTTGATGCTTCTACATCAAAAGACAGCCCCCCCCCCACAGAGCCCCAGGAATTTGAACTGTTGCACTTGAGTTATGTGAAGCACTAAGATGGACAAAGCATTTGTGAAACAGGGAACTGGAGTACTGACCTGTCGCACAAGGATGAATTGTGCATAGCTGTGCATCTGAATATTGGACATTTCTGACACATCTGAAGAAATTTGCACTTTATGAGGACTTTCTAAGACTTTGTTACTATTGTTCCTTTGGATGCGTGCCACCCAGGGAATCCCCCTTGTGGCTTGCTTTCTAATGTTTTGTGGCTTTCTTTAAGATGTTTTGTGATTTTCTTTGAATGTTTTGAGGATTTATTTATTTGTTTGTTTTATTTTATTAAATTTCTATCCCACCCTCCCCTGGCGGGCTCAGTGCAATGTTTCCAGCACAGGCTGAATGTGCACCCGTACAGGTAGCTCCATTAACAACCTGGCTGTTGCATTTTGCACTAGTTGCAGCCTCCGAATTTGAGTCAAGGGCAGTCCTATGTAGAGGGTGTTACAGTAGTCAATTCTCAAGGTGATCGTCGCATGGATCACTGTTGAATATTTGTCAATTATTTAGCTAAATTTATTTCTCGGAGATACAGTTTTTGGAACTTTTGTGAGGCTTGGTTCCATGGAACTTTGGCTTTTCCCTCCCCCACCTGGGGATTGGTAACCCTAGTCAGCACCCCACCTTCACCTCCCTAGGGCTCATCTGAATGGGCTGCAGAAGAAAACAAGGAAAACTGATGGTCCCACCTCCTCATTTTTTGGTATGGAGAAACTGAAGACTGTTGTACAATTGTGTGTTGATTGAGGGCCCACACCCAGCCCTGAGTGCTGTTAGCCACAGGTGGGGAGTGGTGGGCCCCCATTCCAACTTCAAGGGTAGCCAGGACCAGGGGTGGAATTCTAGCAGGAGCTCCTTTGCATGTTAGGCCACACACCCCTGATGTAGCCAATCCTCCAGGAGCTTACAGGGCTCTTAGTACAGGGCCTACTATAAGCTCTTGAAGGATTGGTTGCATCAGGGGTGTGTGGCCTAATATGCAAAGGAGCTCCTGCTAAAATTCCACCCCCGCCCAGGCCCATCTGGTGGGGGAAGGGAGCCACCCATCCCAACCCTGCAGGTAGCTAGGCTTTTTGACAGGGCTTAGGGGGCCAGCCATCCCAACCATGAGGGAACTGGCTCCTGTCCCAACAGCTACCCATCTGGATATCTGAAGAAGCTTTTTGTTGTTCTGCCAAGCTGCCCTGGCTAGCCTCATCTCACTCTGAGCTTTGACCTCCCTGATAGCTGACATTACAATGCCTAACAACCCACAGATACACTTCTTTTTGAGGTATGTCTCCCCACCGTTTCCTTTTTCTTTCTTAACTTGGGGAGTCCTCTGTTCATCCCTATTGGCTTCTTGGATCACCTACCATGTTTCCATTTTATTGGAATAGTGCTGGCTTGAGCTTGTTCTTGTTTTAGGAGAGCCCACCCTTCACTTGCTCCTTTCCCTTGCAGCATTCTTGGCCACAGAATGACTCTGATCATGCCTCTTGAATTCATTGAAGTCTGCCCGGCTAAAACCCAGCACACCCATAATTTAAAAAGGGCCTCATCTTGCTCCAGTGCTGACAGAATACACTTTTGACTTTCTGTGTCTCATGTCTTCAATGACTCAGCTGTACTGTTGGGATGAAAGGCAAGCACATGACACCTGCTGCTTTGTCCTATGCACACGACTTATCGTTGAATCAACAGATGCTTTCATTATACATGAATGGGCAGATATTGTTGGAAAATCCTATGAGTGATCTGTGTTTCCTCAATAGAAGTGGCTTAACACCACAGATCTGGATCTTTATTGCTCAGGTGTTTCTGTATTCGGGCATGCGTTGGATTCTCCTTGTGCTGCATTTTACAGGGAAATAAATAAAAAGTAGGTCTATTGCAGATAAAAGGCTACATCCCAATCAAGCTGAGGTGCTCTAAACTTGGACAGGCAGGAGACTTAGGGTTCTCACTCTCCTGTTGGGTGTGGGTTTTCCCCCAATTTCAGGGCTCCCAACCTGCTGCCATGGAACTGGCCGGCAGGGGAGCCCGCCCCCAAAGAGCACTAGTGCACCTGACATGCCTGGCACAATGCCGTCACCAGGGGTGGAATTCTAGCAGGAGCTCCTTTGCATATTAGGTCACACACCCCTGATGCAGCCAATCCTCCAAGAGCTTACAAAAAAGAGCCTTTTTAGCTCTTGGAGGATTGGCTACATCAGGGGTGTATGGCCTAATATGCAAAGGAGCTCCTGCTAGAATTCCACCCCAGACATCACTCAGAAGTGATGTCATCACATTAGGCATGTCGCAAAGAGGGAAGCATTTTGGAGAAAACTCTGTGATAACCACAGAGTTTCCCTCCCCCCAATGATAGAGCATCCCTGTGCAATGTGCTGGGCATAATGATGTCACATATGAACATATGAAGCTGCCTTCTACTGAATCAGACCTTTGGTCCATCAAAGTCAGTATTGTCTTCTCAGACTGGCTGCGACTCTCCAGGGTCTCAAGCTGAGGTTTTTCACAACTATTTGCCTGGACCCTTTTTTGGAGATGCCAGGGATTGAACCTGGGACCTTCTACTTCCCAAGCAGATGCTCTACCACTGAGCCACCGTCCCTCCCCCACGGAAGTGATGTCATTGCACCAGGCATGTCATGCAGGGGATGCTCTAGCATTTTTTTGGAGGGAGACTCTAAGACAACCATAGAGTTTCACCCAAATGATAGAGCATCCCCAGTGTGACATGCCTGGTGCGATGATGTCACTTCTGGGTGATGTCAACACGGGGCATGTGCTGAAGATCCTAGAGAAGAGGACCGGAGTCCCCTTTAGCAGCCAGGTGAGGCCTGGCAACCCTAAGGATAAGGTACTGTACAACAAAGAACAATTTTTAAAAAATCTTCTCCATTTTGCATTGCATGTATTTGAGGTAAGCATGTATGGCGGGGAGCTATTGTAGTGTTAAGAAGGTAGCCAATGTCTACATGCTCAACTGTGTGAGCAGTTATTTTGGGGCAATCGAAACATACAGTGTGACAATAGGGGCTCTATCATATCAAAAAAGAATATGAGAATCTAGCCATGCAACTGGTATGGATTTTGCATAGGAAATCTGTAAATCATAAAGGGGGAGGGGATACAATCGTATGATCTCTAAATGTTCAGCCTGTGTCCCTCAGTGTTCTGTTACAAGAAGAAGAAGAAGTGATAGTAGAGAAGGAGACTGGGTTTATACCCTGCCCTTTACTTGGGCCTTTTCCGCACTGGTCTATTTGCTTCTCGTGTGCCGCGGGCAGGGCCGGCCTGATGCCCTGGGGTGCCCTAGGCAGACTCGTTGCCTGGCGCCCCCCCAAAGCGCCCTCCATGGCTCCCCCCCATGGCTCCGTGCCCCCTCCCCCACCCCCCATGCGGTGTCGCACCCGCCCCGCTGGAGCTCCGCTTGCCTGCCCGCCACTGCTAAAAGCAGTGGCGCTCTCCTTGCTCCCTTCCCCCTGGAGCTCACTGGCTGAAGTAAGCTTTGCCGGCTTCACAGCCCATTCCTGCGCGTTTTGTTAAGAGACAAAATGTGCAGGTGCAAGCTGCAAAGTTGGCTAAGCTTACTTTTAGCCAGCAAACAGGGGGAAAGGAGCGAGTGGGGTGCAGGCGAGTGGAGGGGCAGGCGAGCGGGTGAGCAGGAGAGCGGAGCGCCTGGCGGGGGGCAGGATGCCGCACCAGGGGGGCAGCCGGCAGCCCAGAGGGGGCTAGCGGCTGGGAGGGAGGAGGTAGGCAAGCTAAGCGCTTGCCTGAGGCACCAAAGGGAGGGGGTCAAGAGCCCAATTTTCTTCCCCCCACCTCTCGGCGCCCTAGGCAACCGCCTAGTTTGCCTAGTGGGAGGGCCAGCCTTGGCCGCAGGTTTATTTTCCCCCATACAAATTTTGTTTCCGCACTACTGCCTCAACTTTGGTGTGTTGTCCAGAGCAAATGATTCCGCATTGACTAATCCTTCTCAAATTTTGTTCCTTTCCCCCTTTTCCAGGTGTCTGACTCCACCCCTTTCTTCTTTTTTTTTGCTTGCATGCATGGTTACGTTATAGCATAACCAATAGGCACTTCGATCTCTGCATTCTGATTGGCCATCAGTATTTAGCCGCCACTGCTTGAATTTTTTTTGGGGGGGGGGAGGATTTTGAGGAAACCAAGCTCAGGGAATGCCATATTTTATTTAACTATTATCTCAAGCGTGCTCACAAACAGATGTTGGAGGGTGCTTGGAGCAGTAGGCACACTTTTTGGAATAACAGCAATATCTCTGTCTTCAACTATCTCTGTGATGATTACTTCCTTGCGCACAGAGGAAAAAGATGGCGTGATTGCTAATGAACTGGCAGAGGCAGAATGCAGGGAAACATTAACAAAGCATGTGCAGAGCCCAATAAAAAGAAGGAATTTTGAGGGTGAAACAAGAAGCTGGACAGCAACGCATGGCAGGATGAGTCAAAACATAAAATAAGCATGATTAAAAATTTAAAAAAACATACCCAGGGTGATACAGAGACTCAGCAGCAATGAGCAGGAATCGATTTCAAAATAGCATATATCGGAATGATACTGCAGAAACGGCAACCGATGGCCCGAAATTACGTTGCAACGCAAAAGGTTTGCAGTCTTTTTTAAAAAGTAGTAAGGCGCCATTGCGGATCAGCAGCAATGAGCAGCAAGCGATTTCTGAATAACATAGCATTTGATCGGAATGATACTTCAGAAATGACCCGAAATTACGTTGTAACACAAACAGTATGTAGGTTTTTTTAAAAAAAGAGGCCTGAGGTGCCATTGTGGGTGGTAGCAAGAAAAGCATTCACAGCGTCACCATATGCGTCATTGGAAGGGAGAATGGTGGGTGTGAATATCTGTCAAGTGGTGGGCAATCTTTCCCCGAATGTATGATTTCCACACACACAGTCGCGGGTTTTAAAGAAAGAGCAAAAAAGTGACACTGCAAAAATCAAGGGTCCAGAAAACCTGCGTTAGAGGCAGAAAAAAAGGAGCAAAAATTTGATCAGGAGCAGAATGTGCGGAAAGGAAAGGAAAGGTCCCCTGTGCAAGCACCAGTCGTTTCCGACTCTGGGGTGACATTGCTTTCACAACGTTTTCACGGCAGACTTGTTACAGAGTGGTTTGCCATTGCCTTCCCCAATCATCTACACTTCCCCCCAGCAAACTGGGTACTCATTTTACCGATCTTGGAAGGATGGAAGGCTGAGTCAACGTTGGGCCGGCTACCTGAACCCAGCTTCCGCTGGAATCGAACTCAAGTTGTGAGCAGAGAGTTCAGACCACAATACTGCAGTACTTCTACTTTATCACTCTGCACTAGGATATCCCCCCCCCCCAAAAAAAAATGGTAGTGCACGGATTTGGAAATATATGGGGGGAAAAATACGGAATCCCATATATTTCTGAATTCCGTAGTCGGAATAGCCGCATATACGGTAGATGTGCGGCTATTTCCGAATATATGGCCCCATTATACCCTATGGGCCATTGAAATCAATGGCAAATAGGGTATATTTGAAGCCGCCTGGAGGGGAGAGGGTTTGAGGGAGAGCCCCTACAAAACCCCCAAGTCCCAAAAAGATTGGGCCAGGGGGTCCAATTCCTGGGGCACCCAAAGCCAAACCTAACTTCACACCAGAGAATCTCTATAGAACCCAAATGCACTATATACATCTATCTACTCTATGAACCCTGCCAGACGAAACACAATCTGCTCAAGGTCTGCTCTGCAGACCGGGCTGCAGCAAAACCAGATGCCAGGTCTCCAGCCCTACCCCAAAGAACGCAGGGAGAGCTAGCCAAGCACAACAGGCATGCTGGCTCTGGGTCTCTCACCCAGGTGCCAGCTTCCCTGCCACAGAACACACAATCTACAGATGCCAGCTCTCCAGCCCTGCCCCAAACAACACAAGAGAAGCGGTGGACCGCACCTAGCTCCACATCATTCTGTATCTGACACAAAGCAAGAAGCATTAGACTTACCTTGAATGATGGATGGTTGGCTGGACTAGGCTCTTTTGCGTTACCCAGGGTGCACCACGAGGAGGCGAGCCAGAGTTGCACCCCAAATGAGGAAGATCACTGGGAGGGCCTCAGATTGTGTGAGAGGAAGGCAACCATTCCTTCTCTCTCAGCTCAGCAGCAGCACACCAGCTATCACTGTCCCATTAGAGGGACCTCAGCATTGGTATGGCTGCTGGCTGCCTGTCATCATCACTGGCACCTCCCTCTTTCCTCCTCCTGCCCCTGAAAAAAAAACCTGGGTATCCTGGCTGGGCCTGTTGGTGCTGTTGGTTACAGTTGGGGGCTGCAATGGCCCTTTCAGTATTATTAGGCATGTGTGGATGGGGGACTGGGGAAATTTGGATTGCTTTGCAGATTTTAAACCAGCATTCACTTTTGGTTTGGGGAGGGATGAGGGGTGTGGGGGATTTATGCCAATCAATTTGTGAGTGAGTTCTTGGGCTGTCTTTGGACTTTAGTCTATTTTTTGTGGAGGAGCATTTTACAACCACCTTCCAAGCGCAGGCCAAGAGAGGATGCAGGCACAAGTAGGTGCTCACTTCATTCACTCTCAAAGTCTATGTTTGGGGAGCCGAACAGAGGCAAGTTGACCTTCAGGAAGACCAACTGCTCAACTGTCCATGGTTGCAGGCGATTGCGATGTGGGCAGACAATGTTGCCCATATGCGAAAAGACGCGCTCGCTCTGCACGCTCATCGGTGGGCATGAGAGGAATGCCTTGATCACGGAGGAGAGGGCCGGCCAGACCTCCTCCTTCGTGACCCAGTAGTCCAAAGGAGACGTTTCCTGCAGCTCGAGGGGCTCCAAAAGATAGTCCCTCACCATCGCAGCACCCATCTTCGCTCTCGGTGCCCTACTGCTCCTAGAGGGGCCAACAACCCGCCCGATGAGTGTCATCTCAGGACTCTTCGTGGCGTGAGTCTGGTGGGAAACACTGCCTAGCTGGGGAGGTTGGGGATGAACAACAGCAGTGGAAGTGGCAGATGAGCTGCTTCCACCCCTCTCCTCCTCAACTACCGGCACTGGGCCCGCCCTGACTCTGGAATGCTTGAATTTCTGGGAGAGCTCGTCTTGCCAGCGATCGAGCTCGTTGGCCCTCTCGGCGACTGTGCCCTTAAGGCGCGGGTCTAACATGGTCGCCATCATGTAGACCTTATCCTGGGTGAAAGGCTGAAAGCGGGCCTCAAGCCCTTCCTGCAGCCTAACAACCAGGGTGCACACTGCTGGAAGAACGTCTGCACGGCCTTGAACTGGCACTAGAAATGAGGCCAGGTCCTCACGGGCCATCTGGACCATGGGGACGACCAGTGTGATGCTCACCGTGTCAGACGAGAGCATTTTTTTTTCCAAAACAATTTTTATTTATTTAAATATAGTGTTTGTATACAGAGAGTAACACTGATACAGTAATGCCTTAATTTTCATTACACGTACATACTGTTATATAAAATGGAGTTGTACAGCTATAGAGTGATCACGAGAAAATAATGCTCTTGTGGATAACCCGTTGGTTAAGTGAGGAAGAAAGAGTGGTGTCATCCTCTATCTTATCCAGAATTGGATACCACTTTGCATAGAAGTCATTAGCTGCCTTTATTGTGTCTATGGTGTCAATATCGGCTGTGATTTTCTCCATCGTGATGAAATCCCAAATTTTAAGGATCCAATTATCTATAGACAAATTGAGCTTAGATTTCCAGTTCAGAGCTATTATGTTCTTGGCTGCTGTTATAAGCGAGACAATAAGGGATAGTTTGGACTTTGTGGCCTTTACAGACTGCCAGTCATTTAGAATAATGATCTCTACTTGTCTTGTGATTGTAGTTCCGGATATGTTTTCTACTTGGGTGATAATCTTTTGCCAAAAAGAGTTGACAATCGGGCAGTCCCACAAACAGTGTAATGATGAAGCTTTCATGCCACAGTTTCACCAACAAAGTGGGGAATAACTAGTGTCGATGCTGGCGAAGTGAGAGGGAATGCGGTACCATCTTGACATAATTTTGTAGTTCTGTTGAAAAATTGCTATTGATTTGGTCTTGCAGACTTCTGATTCCTGAGCATTTCTGTGTGGGTCTTGAAGGGCCCAAGAACCTACACAGTCTGAGAAATGACCACACAATCCTCTTGGGTGAGACTGTTCTCATCCTGAAAGACTCTCATCTCAAAGGCATCCAGGGCTGCTCTCTGCTCCATCATGCGCTCCAACATGGCGCAGGTGAAGTTCCAGCGTGTGCTGACGTCACCGATCAGGCGGTGCCCTGGCACACCTGTCAGTGTCTGTTTCTCTTGCAGCCGATACGAGTCCGTATTGCTGCGTGAGAAGTGACCCGTGATGTGCCGACACTTCTGGAGCAGAAGTCGATACTCATGGGTCGCGGCTAGATACCGACGATCCTGGCTTTTTGTCTGACCCAATGCGTCCTTAACCACGAGGTGGAGAAGGTGGGCCACGCAAGGAAGGCGTTTTAGGCCCTGACGCTGGACAGCCGCCTTGATGTTGGAGCCACCATCAGTCACTGCGAAGCCCATGGCAACGTCCCCGCTGCCTACCCAGCCCTCTAACTGCCGTGAGTATCAAGCATGGTTGAATATATTGTCAATTGATTGTTTTAGGGTCCTGCCTAAATCTGATCTGTGAATTGTCATGGAGGATCCAAGTCTATTTGTTTATTATTCTTTCCCTTTTCTTTTCCCGCTTTATGGCTGTTAATTTAGAGTAGTGTGAAGGGAACAAAGTAATCAGCACCTTCCCATATATCCTCCGGAGGGAGGATGAGACATCTGGTGAAATCAAGGACAAAGTTCTGATAAACGTCCTGGGAAAGTAGACAGTCTGATAGTTTAGGTGTGAACAGGACAGGAGGATGCAAAACCTGCAGCAATAGAGAACAGATCCAAACAGAAGGCCAACACAAACTCAACTGTTAAAAAAGTGGCCTTTTAAACAATGAAAATTAGGCCAAACAGCACCCCCCCCCCCCAAGAACCAGAAGAGAAAAGGAACAACAGCAGCACAACACAGCAGCAATAAATCAAACACAGAATCCTTTTAAAACAGTAAAAAAATTAACTTTTAACAATACAGAAACTTTACCAACTCCTCCCCCCCAAACCCCCCCCCTTCACCCTAACCCCAAGAAATCCAAGCCACCCAAATCAGGAAAAGTAAAAGGACACTGCACTTTTAAAAGTCCTCTCACTAAAGTAAGATATGAGCAAATTGGCAAAAAAAAAGCCCTATCCCAGGCCCCCTCCCCCAGCAGAACCCCCTAACCCTAACCCCAAATAAGCTACCCACCACCCAAACCTGGATAAGCAAAAGGACTCTGAGTCTTAAAAAGTCCTTTTACCAACTAAAATAAAAACAAGAACCCCAAGACTGTCTTACCTTAGACGTCTTCTGTACTCCAAATAAGTCTGGTAAGGCTGAGAGAGAGCAGCAGCAGCTGAGGCCAAGGGCCAGCACAGCACAATCTCTCTCTCACACCAACACACACCAACACAGCAGCAATGGAGGAGTCCAGCCAGGCAGACTCCTTAAAAAGGTTTTATGGCCCTACAGAGAGCAGTTTCAAAAAATAGCACTGCTCTGTGATTGGCCAGACAAAAGCTCAAAATAACAACAATGTTGCTGATGGCTGGGGATCAGCTACACAACAGCCCTGCAAAGCATGCATTTGCAATGCATTTTGCAAATGCATGCTTTGGATTGGCTGCTGGGGCTCCTCTTTCCCCTCCCCCCCTCCCTGATCCCAGGGAGGCTATGGGAGAGGCGGGAAAAGGCTACCAAAGGCGGGAAAGGAGGCAAGCAGCTCCCCTGAGGCTGCAGAAGCCCCTTTCCTGCCTTTTGCATTGAATTCCGTATACTTCCGAATATCTATATGGAAGTATACGGGGAACCATACTCAGCTCCCGCATAATGGACCCCAATTGGATTCGGCTGTATGCGATTCCGTATACAGCCAAATCAGGGGTGATTCGGCGGTTGATTCGGTTCAGCTGAACCAAATGCACACCCCTACTCTGCGCCACGGAGCTGCATAGAATGTGCGGAACTCTTCACTAAATCCGGTGCACAATCCTGACCTGATATGGAGTAGGAGACTGTGCGGAAAAGACCTTGGAGTCTGTGGCTTACAATCACCTTCCTTTCCTCTCCCCACAACAGACACCCTGGAAGGTAGATGGAACTGAGAGAGTCCTGAGAGAGCAGCTCTGAGAGAACTGCGACTGACCAAGGTCACACAGATGGCTGCATGTGAGGGAATGGGGAAACCCGGTTCTCCTAGATTAGAGTCCGTGTTCCTAACCACTACACCAAACTGGCTCTCATGAAATTGTGATAGACCGAAACCAGTGGTTTGGGGGGAAAGGAAAGGAAAATGAAAGGTCCCCTGTGCAAGCACCAGTCATTTCCAACTCTGGGGTGATGTTGCTTTCACGTTTTCACGGCAAACTTTTTTACGGGGTGGTTTGCCATTGCTTTCCCCAGTCATCTACACTTCCTCCCCCCAGCAAGCTGGGTACTCATTTTACCGACCTCGGAAGGATGGAAGGCTGAGTCGACTTCGAGCCAGCTACCTGAAAACCCAGCTTCCGCCGGGGATCGAACTCAGGTCGTGAGCAGAGCTTAGGACTGCAGTACTGCAGCTTTACCACTCTGCGCCATGGGGCTGTCAATTCCACAAGCACTCTGTGAGCTGATCCTAAACTCCTGTAGCCTCAAAACTTGATGGGATCAGTTGGGGGTGTGAAGGACTGTATACATTGATGGAACACAGCGGGCCAGTCATTCATCACTCATCTGTTGGTGAAGTCATTATCGGTGTCTTAGGGTCTCTGGTCCAAATCCCACAGTGTCGTTATAAAAAAAAATGCAGCAACATGATTTAATTATTAATCTCCACAGTTATCTGCTAATTTGTCTCTGAGAGTCATGGGAGGGACAGTATCTTTTCAGTTCACGCTCCTATGATACAGGGAGCCACGAACAGACCCAAACAGAAACGACCTCCTCCCCCCTCCCCAAGTGGCAGTCTTTGAGCCTGCCATTCTTTCTCATAACCTCCCTCCTGCCTGAAATGCCATGGAGTTCAAGAGGAAGAGGCAGCAGCCTGCTGCCTGGGTTGGGGCTCGTTAATTTTTAATCAACCTTTATTCGCCGTGGCTTTGGAAATGAACTGTTACTAATGGCTAGTCATATGTCAGACTAATGAATGGAATGCAGACTTCCATTAAAATAATGAAATTAGCTTGTTTGGAATTTCGTTGTGTTTCTGTGGCATGCAGCCTCGAGTCATTATGCTTGCCTGCATCCAAGCCCTATTTGTTTATTTAAGGTCTTGAGGCGTGGCATTTCAATAGAGTTTGGTCAACTGTTAGATTTCACTTTGTCGTCTTTTCAAGCAGACATAAAGAGAGCCAGTTTGGTGTAGTGGTGAACTGCGCAGACTCTTATCTGGGAGAACTGGGTTTGGTTCCCCACTCCTCCACTTGCAGCTGCTGGAAGGGCCTTGGGTCAGCCATAGCTCTCGCAGAGCTGTCCTTGAAAGGGCAGCTGCTGTGAGAGCTCTCTCAGCCCCACCTACCTCATAGGGTGTCTTTTGTAGGGGAGGAAGATAAAGGAGATTGGAAGCCGCTCTGAGACTCTGAGATTTAGAGTGAAGGGTGGGGTATAAATCCAATACCTGCTTCTTCTAAAGGCATGTGTCTTACAAGTAGAAGAAGAAGATTGGATTTATACCCCACCCTTCACTACCCGAAGAAGTCTCAGAGCGGCTTACAATCTCCTTTCCCTTCCCCTCCCCACAACAGACACCCTGTGAGGTAGGTGGGGCTGAGAGAGCTCTGACGGAAGCTGCTCTTGGGAGGAACAGCTCTGCGAGAACTTGTGACTGACTCAAGGTCACATCAGCGGCTGTATGTGAAGGAGTGAGAAATCAAACCTGGTTCTCCCAGATAAGGGTCTGCAGTACACTAAATTGGCTCAGAGACACTGCTGAACCTCCAACTTTGCTACTTGGGAACTGAGTAGGATTGCCAGCTCTGGGCTGGAAAACACCAGAGGCTTTTAGTCGCAGAACCTGGAGAGGGTGGGGTTTGAGAAGGGGAGAAACTTCACTAAGGTAGAATGCCATGCAGCCCATCTTCCAAAGCAGCCATTTTCTCCAGGGGAGCTGACCTTGGTCATATGGAAATCAATTGTAATAGCAGGAGATCTCCAGGTGCCACCTGGAGGTTGGCAACCCTAGAACATAGCTCTATCACATTTGTTTTCCTGGGGAGAATTATGAGGAGAGCTGCTGGCTGCCTAAAAGCTCTTGTACGTTTTGCATTGGGAGAGGAGGACTGACTTTCTGTTAAGGAAACTGCGTGAGTCACTTTTGTTGTCTGGCTTGCCTAGCTAGTGGGAGTCTGATGTGGGAGAGCTTTACCCAGGGTGCTTAATCCAGCCATGTTCCTAAGCCTTGCAAAACTGGACTTGAAGACATGAACCCTTAGCTATGTCAGATTTAAGGGATCCCATAGGATTACTCCCAAAATGTGTTATTAGTAAAATTTAGGGTTGTTTTTAATTCCTATTTCCAGCCCCCCCTCACAGGCCCTAAAATAACTTGTGTGTAAATCTGGCATAACTCAGAATACGTGATGTCTGGCAGTCTGCAACTTGGGAGCACAAAGAGGAAAGGAAGCCTACATGGGCAACCCTACTACTGCTTTTCATTGGAGTAGGGATTTCCCAGAGGGTTGCCAGTCCTCGGGTGCTGCTGGGGGTTCCCTTGGTTTTCAGGGCTTCTCCCCAGCACTGGCCCCATCCCCAAAGAGTGACATCATTGTGTGACATCCCTGATGCAATGATATAACCCAGAAGTAATGTCATCATGCCAGGGGATGTCACACTGTGATGCTCTGGTTTGAGGGCAAAACTCAGTGGTTTGAAGCCAGTTTTACTATAGAGCTTTGACCAAAACCCAGGGTGTCACCATGTAACATCTTTGATGTGATGGCATCACTTCCTGGTGACATCACAGTGTCGGGGATGTCCTGTAATGCACCCCAAATCCCCCCGCCAGCATGATAAGGCAACCCTAATTTCCCAAGATTTATTTTTTGTTTCTTTCTGTGCATGGCTGAGGGGAGAAAAATGGTTTGTCCCACATATTTTGTTTGGCATGTTCCCCATTTTATTTATTTCGTTGCGTGCCTTTTTAAAAATCATGTATACATTAAGCAGCATTTTAATGGTATAGATTGATGCAAAACTGGCATGCATTTTAGCAGCCGTATTCCTCTTAGATTTCATGAATGTAATCAAGAAAAAGAATGAATATATTTTTGCCCTGTGCGTGGAGTAACTTAACTTTTGGAACTGAGCCAGAGTCGGCACAAACTAAGCTAATATTCTGGTCGGAGGATGCCAAAAGAGGCAGCACTGAGGATCCTCAGAGATCTTACCTGGACATAGGTAAGCCCTTCAAAGCCCTATATAGCCAGGGGCCAGCATTCCTTCGGAACCACCTCAGGTCTTTACAATCAGTGACCCAACAACTTTTGGAAATACCTGGCCCCAGAGATGTCCATTTGGCCTCGATGAGGGCCAGGGCCTTTACAGCCCTGGCCCCTGCCTGGTGGAATGAGCTCCCCCTGGAGATCTAGGCCCTGCAGGATCTGCTCCAACAGACCTCTTTCGACAGGCTTTCAGCTGAGGCAGTGAGCGTCACTTGTTATCGGACTCCCCCCTTCATTCCATCCCAGTGCTATAAGATCTGCTGGACCTGGACAATAGGCCACGTCTGTGAGGGAGAGCATGCCATTTTACTCTCTATTGTCACTCTGTAGTTTTAGATTTTATATATTTTAAATTGGTCTTTTACAAAAATTGTTGATTGTTTTTATGATGTAACCCGCCCTGAGTCTGTTCTACGGGAAGGGCGGGCTAAGAATAGGATAGATAGATGATAGATAGATAGATAGATAGATAGATAGATAGATAGATAGATGATAGATAGATAGATAGATAGATAGATGATAGATAGATAGATAGATAGATAGATAGATAGATAGATAGATAGATAGATAGATAGATAGATAGATAGATAGATAGATAGATAGATAGATAGATAGATAGATAGCGAGGCTGTCCAAGGGGGGTTTCTCCTGGGTCACCCTTTGGCTGTAGTCACTGGCTAGCCTCTGATATGTAAAACTCCTTTACCCATTGCAAAGTACTTGTGCTGGTTGGGGAATCACACACGGAGTTCGGGATTTTGCCTCCCAAACGCAAACAGGTATTTCCGGACAGACAGACAGACAGACAGACAGACAGACAGACAGACAGACAGACAGATAGATAGATAGATAGATAGATAGATAGATAGTGAGGCAGCCCAAGGGGGGGTTCTCCTGGGTCACCCTTTGGCTAGCCTCTGATATGTAAAACTCCTTTACCCATTGCAAAGTACTTGTGCTGGTTGGGGAATCACACACAGAGTGGGGGGGGGGGGTTGCCTCCCAGGCTCACACAGGTCTTTTCTGTTTGCAGCCACAGCATGCCAGGGAAAGCAACTTTAGACATCTTGGGACTGTAGTAAAAAGCTTGATGAAATTGTCAAGCCAGCATGCAGGAAAAAGGCAAACTCCGTGCTAGAAATTATTAGGAAAGGGATTGAAAATAAAATGGCCAAAATTGTAAATATCGCATTGTATAAAGCTATTGCCGGTTTTGTGTAGTTGTTAAGAGTGGTGAATTCTAATCTGGAGAACCGGGCTTGATTCCCCAGTCCTTCACACACACCTCGCTGGGTGACCTTGAATCAGTCCCAGTTATCTCAGAGCTGTTCTTCCAGAGCAGTTTTCTCAGAGCGCTCTCAGCTCCTCCTACCTCACAGAGTGTCTGTTGTGGGGCGAGGAGGGGGAAGGTGGCTGTTAGCCACTCTGAGTTTCTGAGTGAAGGGTGAGGTGTAAATCCAATGCCTCCTCCTCCTCTGGCCTCATTTGCAATACTGTTTAACTAAGTTCTGAGTGCCATATCTGTAAAAAAAACAGGGGTGGAATTCTAGCTGGAACTCTTTTGCATATTAGGCCACACACCCCTGATGTAGCCAATCCTTCAAGAGCTTACATGGCTCTTTTTTGTAAGCTCTTGGAGGATTGGCTGCATCAAGGGTGTGTGGCTTAATATGCAAAGGAGCTCCAGCTAGAATTCCACCCCTGAAAAAAGATATAGATGAGCTGGAAAAAGAACAGAAGAGAGCAACCAAGAGGATTAGGGAACAAGAGCACCTTTTCTCATATCATATCATATTTTATTTATACAGCACCAAGCCAACCATAAAAGCCTAATAATTAAAACAAATGTGAACATTACATGGCAAAATTATCCATGATTAAAGTTGGGTAAATAAAAGTGAATAAAAGTCACCTTTTTATGAAAAAAATCTGGAGAGTCTGGAACATTTCAGGTCAGAAAAGAGTCTAAAGTGGGGGCAAACATACAGATATAGGTTTACAAAATTATATGTGGGGGGAAAGAAATTGCATAGAGAGCCCTATTTCTCCTTCTCCAATAATACTAGAACTTGGGGGCACCCAAGGAAATGCTGGAGAAATGTGTTCAGAACTTACAAAAGGAAATACTTCTTAATAATGAATGAAACTAGAATTCGCTGCCAGTGGAGGTGGTGGCAGCCAGAAACATAGATAGCTTTAAAAGGGTGACAGATTCACAAAAGAGAGTTCCATCAATGGTTTCCAGCCTTGGTGACTGAAGAGAGGTTTCATTTATGGAGGCAGCATCATGGGAGGGATTCAGATTCTCAGCGCCATCAGTTTGATTCTTCAGGGCCACTGGTTGGCTGTTATGGGAAACAGTTTGCTGGACTATTATCAGGGCTGGCTCGCCCACTAGGGAAATTAGGCATTTGCCTAGGGTGCCGGGAGGGGCGTCGAATTGCCTAATTTTACCCCTCCCACCACCATCATTGTTGTTGCTGCCTCCACCGTTTGTCCTCTGGGCAGCAGCAGGCCACCTTTTCCGGCCTCCCCAAGGCTGCGTTTAAAGGAACGCCACTAGCCCCGGCTCTACACTTTGTTGTGGGCATCTGAGCGTTCTCTCTTAAGAGAGTGCTGGAGGAGGCTTTGCTCCCCCTCACTTCCGGTTCCAGAAGGGGAGCGAAACCTTCTCCAGCGCTCTCTTAAGAGAGAGCCCTCAGATGCCCACATTGAAGTAAAGTGGGTAGGGCCAGGGCTAGCTGTACTCCTCTGAGCATTGCGGGGGGGGGGGGGGGTGCTGCAGAGCACGGTGCTGCGTTGCAGCATTGGAGGGAGGGAGGGGAAGTGCAGTGGTGAGCTGCCCGGCCTGGTATGTGTGTGTTTCTTATCTATCTATCTATCTATCTATCTATCTATCTATCTATCTATCTATCTATCTATCTATCTATCTATCTATCTATCTATCTATCTATCTATCTATCTATCTATCTATCTAACTATCTATCTATCTTTGTAGGCTTATATTCCTCCCTTTCCTGTCAACAGGCTCAGGACAGATCACAATATAAGGATTACTAGAAGGAAGAGTAGCCTGATCCATCAAAGTATGCTTATGTTCTTAGCCTTTCCTGACAAACCATTTTCACTTCCTCAGACTGCTTGCAAAGCTGCTATTGGATCCTTTGTACCACTTCCATGCAGCCACTTCTATGTCAATTTTACCAGGGCTTTTTCCCTTTTTTTTTTTTTTTTGTAGAAATAGCCCAGCAGGAATTTATTTGCATATTAGGCCACAACCCCTAACACTAAGCCAGCCAGAACTGCATTCCTGTGCATTCCTGCTCAAAAAGAGCCTTGAGTCTTATAATTATCTAATGGGAGTTCCACTGGGCAGTTTGCAGATATGGAAAATGTGTGATGGTGGAAGGCTAAAGCTCTTCATCCTATGCATTCTCGCTTAGGGTTGCCAGGCATGACACAGAAAATATTTGGGGACTTTGGGGGTGGAGCCAGAAACTTTGAGGGTGGGGCCAGGAGCAAAGGTGTTGCAAGCACAATTGAACTCCAAAGGGAGTTTTGACCATCACATTCTTTTTCAATGCCTTCTTTCCACTGGAAATAATGAAGGATGGAGGTACCTTCTTTGGGGGCTCATAGAATTGGACCCCCTGGTTCAATCCTTTTGAAACATGGGGAGGGGAGAGGGCCGAGGAGAGGCACCAGATGCTATGCTGAAAATTTGGTGCCTCTAGCTCAAAAAGCAGCCCCCCACAAACCCCAGATACTCACAGATAGATACCCTAGGGTGTAATAGAGTGTTCAGCAGACATTCCCCCCTCCTTTCTGATAACCCTGAAGTGGGGGGAAGACCTCTAAACCAGGGGACCCCCTGCCCATAACTGAAGATTGTCAACCTTAAGTGTTGCTGCAAGCAGAAAAGAGACACAAGCTCCCTTTGCGTGTGTGATACAAAATACTTGTATTGTGTCAATGGAGCCTAGGAGTGCTGGAACAAGGTCCACTTTTAAACTGAATCCCAGATGTTGCACAACTAATAGCCAGGATCCTGCTGTGTTCCAAAAATGTAGTGTTTGTTTGTTTAATTAGGGAGTGAAGTTTAACTGAGTCCTGCAGCAGATGTTGTCCTGTGTAATGCAATAAATAAGAGCCTTTACGAGACCCGGCAGGCAAGCTGAACTCTCATTTAGCAGATGGCGAAATATTAAAGTGGCAGAATGATAATTTAGCTGATGGGAGTCCTCTGGACCTTGACCAGGTAGGACAGAGACATGAATCATCCTTGCCCAAGAAGTGTCAGGTGGCTCCAATTCCTCACAGCTTGTGCTGTTTCAAAAAATAAATCTGGTAAAAACAAAGGCCCAAATTCTATTGCCACAGGATGTGACTGGCTAGTCTAGTCTTGGCAGGCATGCCTCTCATGGCTTCCCAATCTGCCCCATGTAGCGACATGCCTATAATGCAGGAATCTGCAGTTCTGTCAGCTGAATTCTGGGAAGTGAACTGGCTTCTCCCAACAACCTCCTGTTTAATAAAATCCTGTGTCCTCTACTTTGTTACTTCATGCTCAGGCCTGGCCCCAGGGTTTCTGGCGCCCTAAGCCCCCAACCCCTAAGGCAGCGAGAGCAAGCATGACAGTGGCAGGGTGGTGTGGCAAGGGAGGGCAGGCTCCAAGCGCCTCTGAGAGAAAGTGCTGCCCCGTTGCTCTTGCCTTCCCAGCTCTGTACTTCTGCCACAGCAAAGAAAGACAGGCTCCAAGGTAGGGTTGCCAAGTTCCCTCCACTGCTGTGACATCATCGCACCAGGGATGGCATGCAGGGATGCTCTAGGACTCACTGTAAAACTCTATGGCACCATAGAATTTTTAGTGCAAGTCCTAGAGCGTCCCCGTGTGACATTCCTGGCACGATGACATCACTTCTGGATGATGACATTGTGCTGGGGATGGCGCATGCCTATGGGGCTCATCCGAGGCAGGGATCCCCCTGGTGACCTGCTCCCAGCCATCAAGTTGGGGCCCTCATGGGTGGGGGATCCCCTGCCCCGGCAGGAGCTTGGCAGCCCTACTCCAAGAAGAAGATGAAGAAGATATTGGATTTATATCCCGCCCTCCACTCCGAAGAGTCTCAGAGCGGCTCACAATCTTCTTTCCCTTCCTCCCCCACAACAGACACCCTGTGAGGTGGGTGGGGCTGGAGAGGGCTCTCACACCAGCTGCCCTTTCAAGGACAGAATCTCAGAGCGGCTCACAATCTCCTTTCCCTTCCTCCCCCACAACAGACACCCTGTGAGGTGGGTGGGGCTGGAGAGGGCTCTCACAGCAGCTTCCCTTTCAAGGACAGAGTCTCAGAATGGCTCACAATCTCCTTCACCTTCCTCCCCCACATAGGCTTCCCAAACCTCCCGCTCTGGCAGGAGACCCCTGGGTTCGCAGCCTCATCTCCCGCTCTTCAAAAATTGGGAAGCGGGGGGTGAGGGTTGGAGGGGGGGAGAACATACCTGTAGGCTTCATGTTATTATAGAGCTCCTGAGGCGTTTGTAAAATGTATGCCCCTTTAAGGCTGGGCAGGAAGGGCTTGGGAGAACGGCCCCTCCCTTTCTTTTGCTTTCGTTTTCACAGCAAGAGTTCTCCGGAAGAAGATCTGGTAAGTATTTGTGTGTGAGAGAGAGGGAGGGGTAGGGTGGCCATACTATCTGCAGGCCAGCCAGGGACACCTTGAGAGGGGAATGAATGTGTGTGTGTGTGCGCGCGCAAAGCGCGCGCCGCTGCAAACAGGAAGTGACGTCACTTCCAGTGACGTCACTTCCAGTGATGTCATGCCACCGCCGGAAACAGGGCAAGCTGCAGCAGCACATTAAAAACAGGCAAGAAACAGGCCACCGCCGGAAAACACCGCCACCGCCGGAAACAGGGCAAGCTTTGCAGCATGTTAATTTTAACCCAGCATCAGTTTTCATGGAGCAGGGTGTAGCTAAAAAGGAGGGATTTGGTCCATGAAAGTTTACATTGGAATTAAAAAGCGTCTGTTATGGTTCTTCGATCTCCTTTGCTCCGCACTGAACCGAAGGCGATCCCGGCCCCTCTCGTGCAAGCAAAAGTGTGCACCCTGTTCGTGCACGTAAGCCAGCGAGCGAGTGTCCAAGCCTAAGCCGCGCGAGTAACCATCAGACGTGCACTTTGAGTACTCGGATTGGTGCATGCGTGCTAGTGCCCGTGCAGGGCCCTTCTCCGCCTGCGCCCCGCAAAGACGGGGCTGCAGCTGAGGCGGGGAGGGAATGCGCACAAGCTCGCGCAGGCGCGCGGCTCCCGTCACCCCTCCTCCGAGAAGGCGCTGCCGAGCAATTCTGGGGTGTGCGCGGGAGTGGGGGAAAAGCGGCTGCGGTTTCGAGCCCCTCCCCGCTCCCAGTGAGCAGCTCCCGTTGCCGAGCTCGCTCCTGCTTTCCCTGTCTCTGTAAGTGAAGAGCAGAGGGGGCTGGCGAATGGCAGACGCGGTTTCCATGGAGTGAGCGACTACTGGCCCGCTGCTGTGCTCCTCTGCGGGGGCCGCGCCACAGGATCAGGCGACAACCTCGTTTCTTCTCCGACCTGCCCGAGCAGCGCGGGGCAGCCCGCCGGGCCCGAGACATGCGGCGCGCGCAGAGCGGAATGGGAAGGGAGCGGCGCACGGTGGAGCCTCCCCGTCGCACCTCCCTCTTTTCTTCCTCTTCCCCTCCCCCCACGACCTCCTCAGCTCCGGGTTTCGCCGCAGCCTGTCGTCGAGCGCATGCACAGATTCCCTCCCCGCCCTTACCTTGCTTGCGCCACGGTTCATGAGAGGAGGGAGACAAGAGTGTGGGTGGGGGGGACCAGTAGTTGGCTCTGAGCAAGCAATTTGGGGAATTTAGGGGGGAGGGGGATTTAGGGGGGACTGGCGCGTGTCTTTCTCTCTGACCATTACGGGCCGTGAAAGTTTGAAAGTCACCTCCCCCCCCCTTTGATCAGCTGGCCTTCCCGCCGGCAGCCGCCCAGCCATCCCCGCCTGGCTCCGAGGGTGCGCCCGGCCGCCTTCCCCCACGCAAGCCTAGGATCTCCGCCTGAGCGGGATTTTGGCGAACCCGGGATTTCATTGGTCCCAGGTTAGCCAACCCGTGAGGCGGGAATTTGGGGGCAGGGGCGGGACTTTCCCGGGTGGGCGGGACGATCTGGCCACAGGCTACCCTAGGGAGGGGGCAGGGGATTCCCTGGTTTGGAGGCCCTCCCCCCTTTAGAAAGCGTGGGGGGGAGGGAAATGTCTACTGGGCACTCTATTATTCCCTATGGAGAACGATTCCCTTAGGGAATAATAGGGAATTCATCCGTGGGTATTGTGGGCTCTGGGGGGGTCTATTTTTTGAGGTAGAGGCACCAAATTTTTAGTATAGCATCTAGTGCCTCTCCCCAAAATACCCCCCAAGTTTCAAAACGATTGGACCAGAGGGTCCAATTCTATGAGCCCCAAAAGATGGTGCCCCTATCCTTCATTATTTCCTATGGAAGAAAGGCATTTTAAAAGGTGTGCTGTCCCTTTGAATGTGATGGCCAGAACTCCCTTGGAGTTCAATTATGCTTGTCACATCCTTGTTCTTGGCTCCACCCCCAATGTCTCCTGGCTCCACCCCCAAAGTCTCCTGGCTCCGCCCCCAAAGTCCCCAGAATTTTCTCTAATTGGACTTGGCAACCCTACCCCCACAACAGACACCCTGTGAAGTGGGTGGGGCTGGAGAGGGCTCAGAGCAGCCTACAATGCCTACAATCTCCTTTCCCTTCCTTCCCCACAACAGACACCCTGTGAGGTGGGTGGGGCTGGAGAGGGTTCTCACAGCAGCTTCCCTTTCAAGGACAACCTCTGCCAGAGCTATGGCTGACCCAAGGCCATGCTAGCAGGTGCAAGTGGAGGAGTGGGGAATCAGACCCGGTTTTCCCAGATAAGAGTCCGCACACTTAACCACTATACCAAACTGGCTCTCCAAGGATTGCATGCACACCCCGGCCCACTGCCATGACACGCGCATCTTCTTGGGTCTGTGCTTAGCACAGACATGCGGAAGTGAGAGTGGTGGGGCAGTCTGCACACTCTGCGGAGCCTGCCTTCCCTGCAGCTCTAAGGAGTCCGTGCACCCTGGTGCCCCTTCTCTGCCACTGCCCACAGGCCGCAGCTCTCCTGGTGGGCGGCAGCAAGGATAAGTGCATGGGGAAAGGGCATTGGGGGTGGCAGGGTGTGCACCATTTGTCCCTCTAGACAGGTGGCACCCTAGGCAGCTGCCTACGTGGCCTACTGGAACTCACTGGCCCTATCCATGTTGTTTAGGAAACAGAATTTCTCTGGGACATTCAGAATGTGCAAATAGAGGAGCCGTAGTCAACTCCTTACTCCAGGAAGGAAGAGGGCAGCAGAGGGTATTCCCCCCCTCAAATCCAGGACCTGCTTAACAGTTCTGTTCGCTGGGTCCTTATAGGTTTGTGGGGGGAAATAATTTTGTACCTTGCTGAAATATTAAATTCCATTGTTCTTTGATGTTTTTGATCTTCCAAGCTTGTAATCCCAGGCTTGGAATTCAGCATTCTTTCCTGGGAAAGTTCAAATAAAGTACAAATGGCATTTTACATTAAGTGGCTCATCAGCCAGTCCTCTTGCATTGTAAAATGACCCCACAGCAAGTTAAGGTTCCATTTGCAATAGGGCAAGTTGCTCTTTTGGTAAGCATGTTTAAATCGGGAGGCAGTAAGCCCACCTCCCAAAATCTCTAGATCTCCAAGTTATAAATCAGATGTGTGTTTTTACACAGAGGCCTACCCCAGAGAAAATGTCTGACTTCAAATTTTGAAGACTACAAAAAAGGAAAGGAAAACTATTGTGAGCGGCAAAACTTTTTCTAGTTCTGGGGGAAAGTTTATATTAGGCTTGTAAAGGACAGTTCTGTGGTAATATTTGCATGCAGAAGGCCCCAAGTTCACTCCTTGGCAGCACCTATTATGAAGATCAGGTAGTAGATGTTCAACAGTCAGTCCTTGAGCATTCAAGAAAGGATGGCTGTGATTACTAAGAGCTGGCATGGGTATGTCAAAAAAGTCACGTCAGACTAACCTGATATCTCTTTTTTGAGAAAGTGACTACCTTTCTGAATCAGGAGAATGCTGTAAACATAGTTTATCTTGATTTCAGTAAGGCTTTTGATAAGGTTCCACATAATATTCTTGTTGACAAGTGGGGAAAATGTGGTTTAGGTTCTACTGTTGGGTGGATCTGTAACAGGTTAACAGATCTCAGCCAAAGACTGTTTGTTAATGGTTCCTGATCGTCTTGGAGAGGAATGAAAAGTAGAATGCCTTGGGGATCTGTTCTGGCACCTGTTTTGTTCAAAATCTTTATAAATGATGTCTTAGTAGACCATACAATGAACATGAGTTAGAGATGTGATGTGGTAGCTATAAAGGCACATGCAATTTTGGATTGTATCAACACAAGTATAGTGTCTAGATCAGGGGTGGGGAACCTTTTTTCTGCCAAGGGCCATATGGATATTTATATCATCATTCGTGGGCCATAAAATTATCAATTTAAAAAACAGTGTTCTGCAGAGTGAGAATGATTCAGGCCAGCAAAATTAATGCTAATAATTGTTTTTCTATTTGAAGTCATGTGGGGAGAGCCTAATCTGCTGCGCACACACACGCACACTGGCCCTTTGCTCTAGGCAAATGCATAGGTCCAGGACTTTTTTGTAGAAAAAGCCCAGCAGGAACTCAGTAGCATATTAGACCACATCCCCTAACATTAGCATATTAGGTCACACACTCATTGGCATATTAGGCCACACCATCTGGGATAATCAAGTGCAAACTGAACTGTGACAGTAACTTTTCCAGGCCCTGCAGCAATTCTGGCTGGCCAGGCAGGCCTCAGGGAGGCTGCTGCACAGTACATCTGGGCCCTGTGATCTCTGCTTGGCCCTGGGGAGGCTGCTGCACAGCGTGGCTGGGCCCCACGATCCTCGCTGGCCAGCCAGGCCCCAGGGAGGCTGCCATATGGCTCGGTTCAGCCCAGCAGTCCCCGAGGGCCACACCAAGTGACCTCAAGGGCCGTATACGGCCCTCGGGATGGAGGTTCCCCACCCCTGGTCTAGATCATGTGAAGTGATGGTATCGCTTTACTCTGCTCTGGTTAGACCTCACCTAGAGCATTGTGTTCAGTTTTGGGCACCACAATTTAAGAAGGATATAGACAAGCTGGAAAGTGTCCAGAGGAAGGCAATAAAGATGGTGAGGGGTCTGGAGACCAAGTCCTACGAGGAAAGTTGGGTTGAGAAAGTTGAGAAAGGAGCTGGGTATGTTTAGCCTGGAGAGGAGATGACTGAGAGGTGATATATCCATTTTCAAGTACTTGAAGGGCTGTAATATAGAGGATGGTGCAGAGTTGTTTTCTGTTAAGGTCAGACCAGAATCAATGAGTTGAAATTAAATCAAAAGAGTTTTCAGCTAAACATTAGGAAGAACTTCCTGACAGTCAGAGTGGTTCCTCCATGGAACAGACTTCCTTGGGAGGTGGTGGGCTCTCCTTTGGAGATTTTCAAAGTGGCTCGATGGCCCTCTGATGGCAGTACTTATTCTCTAAACTTAGGCAGATCAAGAGAAGGAGGGCAAGAAGGGTCGCATCAGAGCTTAGTTTTTGTGGCCCTTTCTTACATGCCCAGGGAAATGCCAATCATCACTACAGGAAGCAATTTTCCTCCAAGCCACTTTGGCCAGGGATCCGGGAGGGGTTTTTTGCCATTTTTGGGGCATAGAGCAGGTGCCACTGTGTGTGTGTGAGGGGGAGGTACTTGTGAATTTCCTGCATTGGGCAGGGGATTGGACTAGATGACCCTGTGCTTCCAGATGATATGAAAGACCTTTACCCACTTCTGAAAAGCTGAAACTTAGATTAAACAGGCTTATGTTTGAGAAGGATTGGTATTAGTCGTACACTATGAGAAACTTCCTAACAATAAGAGCAGTTTAACAATGAAATGAATTGTGTGTGGGGCGGTATGTGAGGTTGGCCAACTCCTGTTTGGGAGTGGAACTTGAGGAGAATGGAGGTTGACGAGAGGAGGGAAATCAACAGATGTGTGATTCCATAGAGTCTGACCTCTGAAGCTGCCGTTTCCTCTAGGGGAACTAATTCTGTAGTCTGGAGCTGAGCTGTAATTCCAGGGGTTCTCCAGGCCCCACCTGGGGGTCCCATTCCCCAGGAAAGGGCAGGAGATCCCCCCACTTTTGGAGGCTTCAGCCCACTGACAGCCAGCTGACAGGGAAAACCCCACCTCCAGACAGCAATGTGACATCATGTGGAAATGATGTCATCACACTGGGGAATGTCACATGACAGTGCTCTGGTCTGATAGCAAAACTCTATGGTTTGAGGGCAATTTTACCACAGAGTTTTGTCCTCAAACCAGAGTATCACCACATAACTTCCCCAATGTGATGGCATCACTTCCACATATCATCACGTTGCTGTTTGGGAGTGGGCTTTTCCCTGACAGCTGGCTGATGGCAGGCAGCAGCCCCCCTAAGTGGGGGAATCCCTTGCCCCTGCATGAGGAAATGGGATTCTGTGTGATATCATCACATCAGTGGAATCCCGCCCCACTCATGGAAGGTGTCCTCCCGTTCACCCTGCCAGCACACGGTAAATACCTAGCAACCCTAGGCCCACTTGTGTGTGACTTTTCTTGCTAGAGGTCTTTAAGGTGAGATTAGATAGCCACTTCTCAGGAATGATCTAGCTTTGGACTTCCTGCATTGAGCAGGGGGTTCATAGAATCATAGAGGTGGAAGGGACCTCCAGCATTACCTAGTCCAACCCCCTGCACAATGCAGGGAACTCACAAATACCTCCCCCTAAATTCACAGGATCCTCATAGCTGTCAGATGGCCATCTAACCTCTGTTTAAAAACCTCCAAAGAAGGAGAGCCCAACACCTCCTGAGGAAGCCTGTTCCATTGAGGAACCACTCTGTCAGGAAGTTTTTCCTAATGTTGAGACAGAAACTCTTCTGATTTAATTTCAACCCATTGGTTCTGGTCTGACCTTCTGGGGCCACAGAAAACAATTGGAACCTTTAGCTTATATAAGCCCCCTTACAGCTCCATGTTGTCTATGACCAGTTTCATTTTGAGATGGTTTGGAACTGCAAAATCCAGGGAGAAATTTGTATGAGGAGAATTTCAGAAGCATCCTTACTTTCCACCAATGTTCCCTCTAAGCTGTGGAGTCTTGTGAGCAAAAATTCCACTTTGTGAGCTACTAGCATCAAAGTTGTAAGCTACTGCATAAATTAGTTTGCTCTGGGGCCATTTTTCCTGAGCTGAGACAAAAATGTGTGAGCTGGAAGCTAAAAAAACTGTGAGCTAGCTCGCACTAACTCAGCTTAGAGGGAACACTGCTGCCCACCCCTATTCATTCAGCATAATAGGTCCTGCATTCCGATTGGTGCAGTGATCACTCATGCTGGTGGCTGACCTCTTTGGGGCTCTGTGGAAGTGATGTTCTTTGCAAGAATATAAACCTTAGAACGAAACAGTATGATATGTCAAGGATCTAACCAAGCACGTTTAGAAGACAAATGAGGAATCTCTTGGCAACAGACTGGCACAGCGCCCTAGACGAGTGCATCAGTTTTTGTGATTTGACAAATACCGTGCATGTAATAAAACTCTTCAAAAAAAACCAAACCCAAACCCTAGCAGTCAGCATTTGCTAGGAAATACTCTATTCACAAACACACTTTTGAGTTGACAATAATACCTATTAGTGATGGTGACGCAGCTCTCCATCAGTATGGAAAAATGACTCTCTCTCACACCACAAGACGAATATAGTGGACGAGGGGGGGGGCAGGGATCAATAATTCATAAAATTAGTGGAGATATCATCTATCTTTTATGGCTTCCTTTTGTATCGAGAGGCCTTTGGGGAACGCTAATTCGGGTTACGGCCTTTTTATAATTCCAGAAACACAAGCTGCTTGGCAGTCTGTGAATGGTTAGGGAAATAAAGACAATGTTATGTATCATTCATTCAATAGGGTTGGGGTGGGGGAGGGTTCTTCAGGGGATAATAGATTTTCACCAGTTGTTTCATAGGGAATCTAGGGGTCCTCAAAGAGAAGAATTGAGTCTACACTTGATCTTAGCCAAAAGTCCTTTTAGGAGGCATCCAGCTAATGGAGGGCCTTGTAAGTTTCAGCCAGGTACCAACCAAACAAACGCTCTCTTATGAAAGCATAAGTAAAGTTTGAAAGTTAGTATACAGAGCCGACCTGCTTTGGGGGGAGGTTGCCAAGAAAAAAGCGCCAGTTTGGTGTAGTGGTTAAGTGTGTGGACTCTTATCTGGGAGAACTGGGTTTGATTCCCCACTCCTCCACTTGCACCTGCTGGAATGGCCTGATGGAAGTTTTATAGCAGGGTAGATGTTGTAGCTCCAAAGCAGTGTGTACACACATCAGCAGAGGTTGGTTCTATTTACAATTTTATTTACAATATATATACATAGTCCTTTTAGTCAGTCATACTTCTTCCTGACAAACTGCTTCGCCAGACACCTGATACCACAATGGCATACACTGGCAAGTATAGCACAGACTTATATACAGAGTTATGTGTACAGTTTGGTGTAGTGGTTAAGTGTGCGGACTCTTATCTGGGAGAACCGGGTTGGATTCCCCACTCCTCCACTTGCACCTGCTGGAATGGCCTTGGGTCAGCCATAGCTCTGGCAGAGGTTGTCCTTGAAAGGGCAACTGCTGTGAGAGCCCTCTCCAGCCCCACCCACCTCACAGGGTGTCTGTTGTGGGGGAGGAAGGGAAAGGAGATTGTGAGCCGCTCTGAGACTCTGACCTTGAAAGGGCAGCTGCTGTGAGAGCCTTCTCCAGCCCCACCCACCTCACAGGGTGTCTGTTGTGGGGGAGGAAGGGAAAGGAGATTGTGAGCCGCTCTGAGACTCTGACCTTGAAAGGGCAGCTGCTGTGAGAGCCCTCTCAGCCCCACCCAACTCACAGGGTGTCTGTTGTGGGGGAGGAAGGGAAAGGAGATTGTGAGCCGCTCTGAGACTCTTTGGAGTGGAGGGCGGGATATAAATCCAATATCTTCTTCTTCTTCCTTTTGCCCAATCAGTACAGACATGCTGAGTCACTGAAGCATCACCTGCAGGCTGATGCAATATGTCTAGTCATATGATCTTTACCTGTCAGATAGATCAACATGATCTGTCTACAAGTTGCTATCTTGTTAAGACATTTCTACTTCATATGCCGACATGGCCTTGGGTCAGGCATAGCTCTTGCAGGAGTTGTCCTTGAAGGGGCAGCTGCTGTGAGAGCCTTCTCAGCCCCACCCACCTCACAGGGTGTCTGTTGTGGGGGGAGAAGATATAGGAGATTGTAAGCCGCTCTGAGTCTCTGATTCAGAGAGAAAGGCGGGGTATAAATCTGCAGTTCTTCTTCTTCTTCTTTTAAAGGTTAACAGTTACAGAAGCAATTCATATAGGAGGAAAAACATGGGCAGTTCAAGTTTCCTCCTCCCATCTGTTCACACCCCCCCGTGTAGCAGACACCACATTCTTGTCATCTGAAACTGTCCAGGCCAGAGGTGCAAACGGAGACATCCAGAGCTTTTTTTTGTAGAAAAACCCCAGCAGGGATTTATTTGCGTATTAGATCACACCCCCTGATGGCACCATTGTTTTGCACAGTGCTTTTTTGTAAGAAAAGACCCAGCAGGAACTCATGTGCATATTAGGCCACACCCCCTGATGCCTAGCCAGCCGGAACTGCATTCCTGTGCGTTCCTGTTTTTAAAAAAGCCCTGGAAACATCTTCCCAGGTCAGGGTTACCTCTCCCCTTGACAATGAGATAAGTCGCAGAGGTACATGGTTAGAGATGGTGCCAGAACTTCCTGCCTCCTGTTTTACTACCTCTTAGGTGTCAGTGGGAAATATATTGGTAGCACTTCAGGAAAAGTTACATCAAAGCAAGCATACTTGTGAGGGACACCACAGGTGGCAAGACTCCAATCCTGGCATGCCTTTCCCTTGTTTCTTTCTACACCACAGCTTGCTTTGCCAGGCTTGCTGGATCACACAGGAGCTACAGAGCAAAACCTCTATGTTCTCCACTGCCTGAGGCCCCTCCCTTGAGGAGAAAGGGGGGAGGAGGCAGAGCTTCACAATCACACAGCGGAGCTACTGAGCCAAGTCTCTCTTCTTTCTATTGGCTGAGGCTCCTCCCCCTCCTGGTCGGGGAAGGAAGGAAAAAGCCAGAGCTTCCTTTGCCCAGTTCCCTGGCTTCCATGGGAGAAATACAAAGAAAGCACCTTTAAGACGAATGACTGCTAATGTTTTAAACATGTTTTAAGTTTTTTAAAAATATATTTAATTGTGCTTTTCTGTGTCCTTTATAAAGTTTATATCTCTGCTACCTAATCTTAAATAGGTACACACATGACTTGGCCTGACGTGGCCCAGCTCAACATGGCCCGGCCCAACCTGACATGGCCTGGCTCAATGAGGTCTCATTTATGTCAGATCTGGCCCTCATAACAAATGAGTCCGACACCCCTGGTATAGTGTCTGGGAGACTTGCATTCAGATCTTCACCCTTCCATGGAAGCTCACTGGATGTGTGTAGGCCTGTCATTCTTTCTGAGCACAACCTACCTCCTAGCATAGATGTTGTGAGGCTAAAATGCGAGAGGAAGATGCTATTATAAGTCACTTTGAGTCCCCCATTCGGGAGAAAGGCAGGGTATAAATATCTAAATAAAATAAGTAGCCAGTCACTCTTGACCCTGATTCTGGGAACCTCTAGGAGTGGTTCCACTGGCATTGCTCATTTGTTCATTCTGAAGAACAGCGGAACTCCACCCCCAAACAGGGATGTCACTGTGCAATGTCCCCAACATGATGACATCACCTGGAAGTGACATCATCATGTCATCAACATTGGAGGTGATGTTCTAGATTTTGGGAAATCCCCATGATTTTGAAGACAAAAAAACCCACAGGGTTTTGCCCCAAAACTGGAGCATCACCCCATAAGATCAGCAATGTGATGATGTCACTTCTTAGTGATGTCATCGCACCCCATGTGCTTTGCATGTGCAGCACAAGATCCCAGAAAGGACCCAGGAGCCCCCTGCCAGCTGCCAGGTAGAATCTGGCAACCACCTCACATGTGAGACCTAAGCCAAGTGTTATAGAAATCACAGAATCATAGAGTTGGAAGGGACTTCCAGGGTCATCTCGTCTAACCCCCTGCACAATGCAGGAAACTCATGAATACCTACCCCAAATTCACAGGATCCTCATTGCTATCAGATGGCCATCTAGCCTCTGTTTAAAAACCTCCAAGGAAGGAGAGCCCACCACCTCCCGAGGAAGCCTGTCAGAAAGTTCTTCCTAATGTTGAGCCGGAAACTCTTTTGATTTAATTTCAACCCATTGGTTCTGGTTCTGCCTTCTGGGGCCACAGAAAACAATTCCACACCATCCTCTATATGACAGTCCTTCATGTACTTGAAGATGGTGATCATATCACCTCTCAGCCGCCTCCTCTCCAGGCTAAACATGCCCAGCTCCTTCAACCTTTCCTCATAGGATGGTCTCCAGGCCCCTCACCATCTTCGTCACCCTCCTCTGGACCCATTCCAGCTTGTCTATATCCTTCTTAAATTGTGGTGCCCCAAACTGAACACGATACTCCAGGTGAGGTCTTACCAGAGCAGAGTAAAGCGATACCATCACTTCACGTGATCTGGATACTATACTTCTGTTTACAGCCCAAAATAGCGTCCTTAGAAGCAAATGGAAATAATAAATATAGCAGCGGAATCTCTTAGTACAACCATGTGAGAATAGGTGAGGATTCTTTGTTTTCTGTGCCTTCTTCTGTACTATTTCTTCCCAACGGCTGCAGTCTGGCAGTGAGCCCTGAACCCCTTCTATAAACCACTTGCCTTTTCTTCTTCTATCCTTTTAGTGTTTTTAAACTCCTCACAAATGAGTACTCTTGTGGGGCCGCCTATTTAAAGGAAGCGAGTGTTCCACAATGTCACAAGAGGGAAAAAAAACCACGAGGCATTGTCACTGTATGGGTTGTGCGTTAGGCATGGGATTGCTGATGCGGAGGTGGTGGGGAGGAATATGTTTTTATTCCCCTATTAAGAACCATCAAGGTTACTTGGATTGACCTCAGCCAAGGAACAGAGGCCGCTGCTCACATGTGTCAAACACCGTCAGAGATATGTTTTGCGTTTTCAAACACTGGCTGAGATAGAAGACGCAAGGGCTGCTATTTAGATTCTCCTTTGCACAGAGTCCGCCTCATGGTGTTTTCGCAGCAGGATTGCTGGCTTTCAAGAGTCGAGCACCGAAGGTCAGTTTTAGGTCAGCCTGGACTTTGTTCCACTCCTGCTATTATTCTGTGCCAGACTTCCCCAACTCCCTGATGGTTTTCAGCTACATGCAAGGCCAGCCTCAGATAGACATGGATATAAAAGCAACTGGGCCTCTCTGAATTAGAGGCAAGATGGGGGAGACAATTGGTCATGTGCCCAGGCATATGATAAATCCCCCAGTTCTGCTCATTGATTCTTCCAGATGTTTCTCCTCTTCAATTCTGGTTTAATGAGGGAAAGAATATTTTAAGCAAGCAAATTAAATGACATTTTTTGAGGGAATGGTGTGAGAAGTATGGACATGGGGAAGATGACAGCCCCCACTTCCCAGCAACAGCAGTTACCCTTTCTAATGCTGCTAGATGCTGTTTATTATTTTTGGTTAACCAAAAGATTCCAGAGTTGAAGGCAGGAAGCAGAGGGGTTTTTGTAGCAGGAACTCCTTCACATATTAGGCCACACACCTCTGATGTAGCCAATCCTCCTGGAGCTTACAGTAGGTCCTGTAAGAAGAGCCCTGTAAGCTCTTGGAGTATTGGCTACATTGGCAGGGGGTGTGTAGCCCAGGGGTGGAATTCTAGCAGGAGCTGTTTTGCATATTAGACCACACACCCCTGATGTAACCAATCCTCCAACAGCTAACAAAAAAGAGCCTTGTAAGCTCTTGGAAGGTTGGTTACATCAGGGGTGTGTGGTCTAATATGCAAAGGAGTTCCTGCTACAAAAAAAGCCCTGGCAGGAAGCACTGCACTTTGTCAGGGATAACTTCTTGAGGATGTCTCTTAGCCAAGAAGATTTGGCGATGTGATGACTTTCAAATGCTTCCTGCCCTCATCCTTGCCTCTTTTTTTTTTTTAGGGGGGGAGTTAAAAAGTAGTTGACAATATTGCATCCACCCACAGTGGAGCACATGGTTGCTGCTCCCTTCAGGAGCAAGAAAATAGTGGCAAAGTGTCAGGTAAGGGAGCAGAGGTTTTCTGGGGTGCTTGCGAGAAACATTCTCCTTCCTTGAATGCCCCCTTTTTGAGCACCTCCTGCTTAATCACCTGCAGACTTTTGGCTCAACCCTAGAAGGCTGCACTGAAGCAAAGGCAGCAGCGGTCCTCCAGCAATATAAGAACATAAGAGAAGCCATGTTGGATCAGGCTAATGGCCCATCCAGTCCAACACTCTGTGTCACACAGTGGCCAATATATGTGTGTTTGTGTGTGTGTGTGTGTATATATATATATATATATATATATATATATATACACACACACACACACACACACACATATACACACATACATATATATATATACTGTGGCTAATAGCCACTGATGGACCTCTGCTCCATATTTTTATCAAATCCCCTCTTAAAGCTGGCTATGCTTGTAGCCGCCACCACCTCCTGTGGCAGTGAATTCCACATGTTAATCACCCTTTGGGTGAAGAAGTACTTCCTTTTATCTGTTAACCTGACTGCTCAGCAATTTCATTGACTACCCACGAGTTCTTGTATTGTGAGAAAGGGAGAAAAGGACTTCTTTCTCTACTTTCTCCATCCCATGCCTAAACTTGTAAACCTCTATCATGTCACCCCACAGTTGACGTTTCTCCAAGCTAAAGAGTCCCAAGCGTTTTAACCTTTCTTCATAGGGAAAGCGTTCCAAACCTTTAATCATTCTAGTTTCCCTTTTCTGCACTTTTTCCATTGCTATAATATCCTTTTTGAAGTACGGTGACCAGAATTGTACACAGTATTCCAAATGAGACCGCATTTATACAGGGGCATTATGATACTGGCTGATTTGTTTTCAATTCCTTTCCTAATAATTCCCAGCGTGGCATTGGCCTTTTTTATTGCAATTGCACACTGTCTTGACATTTTCAGTGAGATATTTTCAATATCAGCCCACCTCCATAATATCTGACCTAGAAGTTGTTACTGCCCACCAGAAGATTAAGCGTTGCAAGCGCTGAGGATCGATGGCTTAGAAGCAGAGGAGGGGGAAAAAAACCCCAAGGACCTAGAATCATAGAGTTGGAAGAGATCTCCAGGGTCATCTAGTCGTACCCCCTGCACAATGCAGGACATTCACAAATTCCTCTCCACTATTCACTCTGAGTTAGTATAAGCTAGCTCACAGTTTTTTGTCCTAGGACAGGAAAAAATGGCCTCAGAGCAAACTCATTTATTCTTTAGCTCACAACTTCAATGCCAATAACTCACAAAGTAGAATTTTTCCTCACAAAACTCCACAGCTTAGAAGGAGTATTGATCTCCACCCACACCCCCAATGACACCTGCTCCATGCCCAAACCAAAACAAAAATCCACCTCCAGGATCCCTGGCTAAAATGGCCTGGAGAAAAATTGCTGTCTGACCCAAAAGGGTGGAGAGCATTCCCTAAGCTTGTAAGAAAGGGTCACAAGAACTAAGCACGGATGCAACCCTTCCTACTCTCCTTCTCACAATCTGCCTAGGTTCACAAAATTAGCATTGCTGTCCGATGGTCATCTAGCCTCTGCTTAAAAATCTCCAAGGAAGGAGAGCCCACCACCTCCCAAGGAAGTCTTTTCCACTAAAGAACCGTTCTGACTGTCAGGAAGTTCTTCCTAATGTTGAGCTGGAAACTCTCTTGATTTAATTTCAACCTGCTGGTTCTGGGTCCTACCTTCGGGGGCCACAGAAAGCAACTCTGCAGCATCCTCTATATAACAGTCCTTCAAGTACTTGAAGATGGTGATCATGTCACCTCTCAGTTGTAATTATTTGTTAAGAACATAAGAGAAGCCATGTTGGATCAGACCAATGGCCCTTCCAGTCCAACACTCTGTGTCACACAGTGGCCAAAAAAAACAGGCACCATCAGGAGGACCATCAGTGGGGCCAGGACACTAGAAGCCCTCCCACTGTCCCCCTCGCAAACACCAAGAATACAGAACATCACTCCCCCAGACAGAGTGCTCCAACAATATGCTGTGGCTAACAGTTCTATGTTGATGCTTCAGAGTCCTGCTTGAGGTGCCAGATTATACTCAAATTAATGAAAAATATTTGTTTTCATAAGAACCATGGCATTTTGGAGGCACTGGAGTTGTTTTGTTAAATACTGTGAAGGGGATCCTACGGTCAGTACCAAAGTGAGCCATACCTGGGACTTCGCCTGTTATCTGTTGTGGTTATCTTTTATGTAGAAATGTTGCTATTCATACTCCTTTTATAACTGTCCATTGTTAGTTTATGTGTACATATGTTGATATTTCTGTTTCTCCCCTCCTTCATTCTTTATATGATGTTAATTCTATTATTAATTTTGTAATTATGTTGGATGGCTTGGTATGAACACATCCATCACTGTCAATATGAATAAAAATATTTTTCATGTATTTGATTATAACCATTCACTGCTTGCCTGTCTATTTAGAGGGCCTTTTTCCCATTTGGAGGACCTCTTCCCTCTTTCTGGTTGTTCAGAACCACAGAAGGCATGCTGAAAGTTTTGTCCCTGATAGCTTCTCTCAGAGGTGGAATTCTAGCAGGAGCTCCTTTGAATGTTAGGCCACCCCCCCCCCCGATGTAACCAATCCCCCAAGAGCTTACAAGGCTCTTTTTTGTAAACTCTTGGAGGATTGGCTACATCAAGGGTGTGTGGCCTAATATGCAAAGGAACTCCTGCTAGAATTCCACCCCTGGCTTCTCCAATTAAGGGATCTCAGAGAGCTGACATTGAGAGAGGTGTTCCCATTCTAAGTCTTGGAGACCCCCTGATGGTCAAAGCAGACAACGATGAATTAGAGGGACCAAATGGTTTGATTCAGTATGAAGCAGCATTGTAATATTTTGGTGCAGTCTCTTTCACCATTGATTGTGGACAGCTTTTTGCCAGTAGGTACATGTGAGCTAGATAGATCATTGGACAAATTTAATGTGTGGCTCGTTTTGTATTCTTGGTGAGTAAATTTTCTGGAGGAGGAGGAGAAGGAGGCTGATTCCGCATTTGGCGTTTGCCCTCCTTTCGCTCCGGGGTTGTTCCATGTGGGCCAGATTTCCCAATTCCGCATTAGAGGATTTCCCACAGATTCAATTCCCAATCTGTTCCATGTTTTCTGATTCCGCATCACCGCTGCTCCCGGAGTTTCCCCCTCCCTCATACATTTTCCTTTTTTTTTTACACGCATGCGTGTTCATGTTACAACGTAACATCTTTGTTTGCATTACAGCGTAATGCCAGAGGCATAATACTGGCGAAGTCACGTGTTTTCCTTTCACCCTGCCATTGGCAGGTTAAGCCCATGAAATCTGAGTCAGCAATCCACCGTTTTTATCCACACATGCTGAATGTTAAGCACACAGTTTTCCGTTAAAACCTATAACAAATTACAAACAGATGCGTGAAAGGGGGGGGAGAAATATGCAGAGGGGTTAAAGGAGAAAGTTTCCCCAACCTATCAAAAATATGAAGCTGTAAACATAATCAAATTTCCGCTCCCGTTTGAGGCCTTGGGGGGGGGGGTCGATAAAGGTGGCAATCACGCATGTTTAAAGTAGTTCGTGCAACATCACTTTTTATTTAGTTGCGTTGCAATGATCTTATTTGGAAAAAAATATAGCAGTCAGGATTGATTTTTTTCGGAGGGGGGAAGAACGTAATCACAATGCAATGGCACATTATCAAATTCACGTGGAATATAGTAAAGAAGGGGGGCGGGTGCAAGTAAGTGATGCATTTGGAAAAAGAAAATAGCGTTACATCGTTATATTGTTTTCGCGTTGTAATGCAAAACGAGTTGTTTTTTTAAAAAAATAATCAATTTCAGGAAAATATTGCATAATTTTCAAAGGGAGTAAAATTGCGGAAGTATGATGAAATAACTGGGCGGAATCATGGGTGTGGAGTTATGTGGGTGTGTTCTACTGATGCAAGAAGTTTGACAGCGCATTGGCGCGAGTTCCGCACATAAAATTCTGAGCCTCGGAACCTCAGCAAAAAAAAAAATCTGGTATTTTGCTGATCTCCTTAATCCGGGGCAGCACCGCTTCGGAGGTGGGTCAAACTGCCGCCCTCGGTCAAAATGTGTGGAAACCAACATCTACCCCGGGGGGAAACACAGCGTCGGAGCCGGAGCAAAGGCTAATGCGGAATCACCCAGAGACTGGATTTATACCCCACCCCTTCGCTTGGAGTCTCAGAGTGGTTTACAATCTCCTTCCCTGCCTCTCCCCACAACAGACACCCTGACCCTGTGAGGGAGGTGGGGCTTGAGAGAGCTCTTTCAAGGATTGCTCTTGAGAAATTCAGCAGGTGCTTGTGGAGAGGAGGGGGGAATCAAACCCAGTTCTCCCAGATTAGAGTCTGTGCACTTAAGTACTATACCAAACTGACTACACCAAACTGGCTTTGCATTTTTGTTCTATGGATGCCTGAATCCTACCAAGACTCAGCTTCTGTTCTTCTAAATAGCCCTAACCACAGACTTGGGGGGAGGGGGGAAATCTGCCTCCTTTGAGGAGGCTGCATCCTATTTTAATGCTGAACTAGGGAAGTCATGATAATTGCACAGAGGAGAGCCAGTTTGGTGTAGTGGTTAAGTGTGCGGACTCTTATCTGGGAGAATCAGGTTTGATTCCCCACTCCTCCACTTGCACCTGCTGGCATGGCCTTGGGTTAGCCATAGCTCTGGCAGAGGTTGTCCTTGAAAGGGCAGCTGCTGTGAGAGCCCTCTCCAGCCCCACCCACCTCACAGGGTGTCTGTTGTGGGGGAGGAAGGTAAAGGAGATTGTGAGCCGCTCTTAGACTCTTCGGAGTGGAGGGCGGGATATAAATCCAATATCATCATCTTCTTCTTCTTCTTCTTCTTCTTCTTCTTCTTCTTCTTCTTCTTCTTCTTCTTCTTCTTCTTCTTCTTCTTCTTCTTCTTCTTCTTCTTCTTCTTCTTCTTCTTCTTCTTCTTCTTCTCCAAATTCCTTTTTGAGATGTTGTTCCATCAAAGCCCATATACATAATTCAAAGTGCTGGTTATCCCATGCCTGAATCCCGAAGGTTGCCAAGTTTGACTCAAGAAATATCTGGGGACTTTGTGGGTGGAGCCAAGAGACTTAGGGGGTGCGGCCAGGAGCAAGGGTATAAGAACATAAGAGAACCCATGTTGGATCAGGCCAACGGCCCATCAAGTCCAACACTCTGTGTCACACAGTGGCAAAAAAATTTATATACACACATACACTGTGGCTAATAGCCACTGATGGACCTGTGCTCCATATTTTTATCTAAACTCCTCTTGAAGGTGGCTATACTTGTGGCTGCCACCACCTCCTGTGGCAGTGAATTCCACATGTTAATCACCCTTTGGGTGAAGAAGTACTTCCTTTTATCCGTTTTAACCTTTCTGCTCAGCAATTTCATCGAATGCCCACGAGTTCTTGTATTGTGAGAAAGGGAGAAAAGTACTTCTTTCTCTACTTTCTCCATCCCATGCATTATCTTGTAAACCTCTATCATGTCACCCCGCAGTCGACGTTTCTCCAAGCTAAAGGGTCCCAAGCGTTTCAACCTTTCTTCATAGGGAAAGTGCTCCAGCCCTTTAATCATTCTAGTTGCCCTTCTCTGGACTTTCTCCAATGCTATAATATCCTTTTTGAGGTGCGGCGACCAGAACTGCACACAGTACTCCAAATGAGACCGCACCATCGATTTATACAGGGGCATTATGATACTGGCTGATTTATTTTCAATTCCCTTCCTAATAATTCCCAGCATGGCGTTGGCCTTTTTTATTGCAAACGCACACTGTCTTGACATTTTCAGTGAGTTATCTACCACGACCCCAAGATCTCTCTCTTGGTCAGTCTCTGCCAGTTCACACCCCATCAACTTGTATTTGTAGCTGGGATTCTTGGCCCCAATGTGCATTACTTTGCACTTGGCCACATTGAACTGCATCTGCCACGTTGACGCCCACTCACCCAGCCTCAACAGATCCCTTTGGAGTTCCTCACAATCCTCTCTGGTTCTCACCACCCTGAACAATTTAGTGTCATCCGCAAACTTGGCCACTTCACTGCTCACTCCCAACTCTAAATCATTTATGAACAAGTTAAAGAGCATGGGACCCAGTACCGAGCCCTGCGGCACCCCACTGTTTACCGTCCTCCACTGCGAAGACTGCCCATTTATACTCACTCTCTGCTTCCTATTACTCAGCCAGTTTTTGATCCACAAGAGAACCTGTCCTTTTACTCCATGACTCTCAAGCTTTCTAAGGAGCCTTTGATGAGGAACTTTATCAAAAGCTTTCTGGAAGTCAAGGTAAACAACATCTATCGGGTCTCCTTTGTCCACATGTTTGTTTACCCCCTCAAAGAAATGTAACAGGTTAGTGAGGCAAGATCTTCCCTTACAGAACCCATGCTGAGTCTTCCTCAATAACCCGTGTTCATCAATGTGCCTACTCATTCTGTCCTTGATAATGGTTTCTACCAACTTTCCCGGTATTGAAGTCAGACTGACTGGCCTGTAATTTCCCAGATCTCCTCTGGAACCTTTTTTAAAGATGGGGGTGACATTTGCTACCTTCCAGTCCTCAGGAACAGAAGCAGATTTCAATGACAGATTACAGATTTTTGTTAGAAGATCCACAAGTTCAACTTTGAGTTCTTTCAGAACTCTCGGATGTATGCCATCCGGACCCGGTGACTTATTAGTTTTTAATTTGTCTATCAGTTGTAGGACCTCCTCTTTTGTCACCTCAATCTTACTCAGGTCTTTCAACACCCCTTCCAAAATTAGTGGTTCTGGGGCGGGCAAAAAGTTCTCGTCTTCCACAGTGAAGACGGAGGCAAAAAATTCATTTAGCTTCTCAGCCATTTCCCTATCCTCCTTCAGTAATCCTTTTACCCCATGGTCATCCAAGGGCCCCACTGCTTCCCTGGCTGGTTTCCTACTTATAATATATTTGAAGAAAGTTTTATTGTTGGTCTTTATGTTTTTTGCAATATGCTCCTCATAGTCCCTTTTTGCCTGCCTGATCACAGTCTTGCATTTTATTTGCCACAGCCTGTGTTCCCTTTTACTAATCTCACATAGACTGGTTTTCCGCCGCTTAAAGGAGTCCTTTTACAGCTTCCGTTACTTTGTTTGTTAACCATGCAGGCCTTTTCTTATGCCTGTTTGTGCCTTTCCTAACTTGTGGTATGTATTTTATCTGAGCTTCTAGGATTATAGTTTTAAATAGCGTCCAAGCTTCCCCAAGGGTTTTGACCATATGTACCTTTCCTTTCAGTTTCCTCCTTACATGCCTCCTCATCTCAGTGTATTTACCCCTTTTAAAGTTAAACGTGGTTGTGGCGGTCTTTTTGGACAACTCCCTATTTATACAAACGGTGAAATCAATAACATTATGGTCACTGCTCCCAAGTGGCGCAATCACTTTTACATCTCTCACCAAGTCTTGGGCATTACTTAGGACCAAATCCAGGATCGCCCCACCCCTGGTAGGTTCTGAGACCATCTGCTCCATAGCACAGTCATTGAGAGCATCAAGAAACTCAATCTCTTTCTCTCGACCAGAACACATATTGACCCAATCAATCTGCGGGTAGTTAAAATCACCTATTACGACACAGTTTTTACGTTTAGCCGCTATCTTTAAGCCTTCCATCATATTATAATCATCCTCTATCTTTTGATTTGGTGGGCGATAACAAACTCCCATAGTTAAATTTCCTTTTGGGCCCTCTATTTCAACCCAAAGCATTTCTAAAAGTGAATCTAATTCTCTGACCTCAGTCTTACTGGACCGTATATCCTCTCTGACATACAGAGCCACCCCACCTCCAACCCTTCCCTCCCTATCCTTCCGATATAGCTTATATCCAGGAATCACCGTGTCCCACTGATTCTCCTCATTCCACCAAGTTTCTGAAATTCCCACAATGTCTATGTTTTCTCCCAACACTAAACATTCCAATTCACCAATTTTACTTCGAACACTTCTAGCATTTGCATACAAACATCTATAATTTCCCAGGCGAGCTAGGCCCGCCACCTTCCTCCTGCCACCTCGAGACTCTGGCAGACAGTCCATATTGTTAGTCACCTTCACAGTGGACAACTCTGGTCTGTTACCCGGTAGAAAAATAGCAGCTAACCCTTCATCTCTTTGAGACGAGTCCTCCCGAACCAGAGACATTTCATCTCCTGTTGGCTTTCCCCCAAGATTTAGTTTAAAAACTGCTCTGCCACCTTTTTGATTTTAAGTGCCAGCAGCCTGGTTCCATCCGGGGACAGTGGAGACCGTCTCTTTTGTACAGCTCCTGCTTGTTCCAGAAAGCATCCCAGTGCCTAACAAACTTAAACCCTTCCTCCTTACACCATCGTCTCATCCACACATTGAGACTTCTGATTTGTGCCTGTCTCTCCTGCCCTGCACGTGGAACAGGTAGCACTTCCGAGAAGGCTACCTTGGAGGTCCTGGCCTTAAGTCTCCCGCCTAGCAGCCTAAATTTTTCCTCCAGGACCTCACGACTGCATTTCCCCACATTGTTGGTGCCAACATGCACCACAACCACAGGCTCCTCCCCAGCACTGTCTATCAGTCTATCCACTACACGCGTAATGTCCACTACCTTCGCACCAGGCAGGCAAGTCACCATACGGTCAGTACGCGGTTTCGCCACCCAGCTGTCTACTTGCCTAAGGATCGCGTCACCAACTACCAACCCCCCCCCTCCCCCTGCTCAGGGATGGTTCCTTGGCGCGAAAGGATTCCTGCTCACCAACCGAAGAAGAGGTCCCTTCTGAGGGCGCATTCCCCTTGTCCTCAGCAAGGTGCCCTGTTCCCTCTCGACCCTCACGCTCTCTGGCAGCAACGGGGCTGCTACGTTCAGAGCGGGGCTCATCTAATACGCCCCCGAGAGTCTTCCCCAAGTGCCTAACTGACCGTCTCTGCTTCTCCAGGGCAGTCACCTCGGCCTCAAGGGTACGAAGTCGTTCCCTGAGGACCAGGAGCTCCTTGCATCGAGCACACACCCAAGACTTCTGTCCTTTGGGCAGATAGTCATACATGTGACACTCAGTGCAAAACACTGGAAAGCCCCCAACCCCCTGCTGGCATTCTATCTTCATTATATATATATTAAATATATGTATTAAATGTATAATATGTATATTAAAATATATATATTTTAAAATATACAGTCCTCTTTAAATGCTGTTTGTTTAAGTGGCTCCCCTTCTGGAGGGTCAACTTACCTTACCTCAACTCACCTTATTGGAAACTTATCTTATTTGGAGAACAAGGAAATCAGGGATCTGGGTTCCTGGCCCTTAGAGAGCCCCTAGGCGAAGAGCCCTTTAGCTCTCGCCCTTCGGCTCGTGCCTTTGGCAAGGCGCAGCTTAAAATGCAAAGAGGGTGGAGCAGAGGCACTCCTCAGCAATCAGCAGCAATCACTCTCAATCTCTTTCACCCTTAGGCCAGCCAACCAAACAAAGAGCAGTCAACCAAACAAAGAGCAGTTCCCCAGCTATCACACCTTAGAATTTTAGGCAGCCCCACAAACCTTAGAATGAAGTCCTTAGAATGAAGTCCTTCAAAACTCAGAACTTCTCAGCAATTTCTCCAGCTGTCTCAGCTATCAGAACTGCTCTGCTCCTCTCAGACCTCTGTGAGATGGTATGAGAGGGTATGACAAGCACAGTTCAACTCCAAAGGAAGTTCTGGCCATCACATTTAAAAGGACTGCACGCTTTTTAAATGCCTTCTCTCCATGGGAAAATTAAGGATGGGGCTTTGGGGACTCGTAGAACTGGACCCCTTGGTCCAATCTTTTTGAAACTTGGAGGGTACTTTGAGGAGAGGAACTGGATGCTATGCTGAAAATCTGATGCCTCTACCTCAAACAGCTTCCCCCCAGAGCCCCAGATACCCAAGGATCAATTTTCCATTATACCCTCTGGAAATCGGTCTCCATAGGGAATATGGAGCAGACATTTCCCTCCCCCCCACCCCGGATGACCCTGAAGTGAGGGAAGGGCCTCCAAACCGGGGGATCCCCTGCCTCCACCTGGGGATTGGCAGCCATATGAGTCCCTCATACCGTTTGGACCACATTTTCTGATACACTCTCGTATGTAGCTGTCTTTCGCAAGGTTAGGATGGCATCTTGACTCCCTGCTTTTTTGGGGAAGCATAAAAGAGCACTTTGTTTCAGACAGCTTTTTCTGGAGGGTAAAGGGACTCTTGAGACGGAATTGCTTGGAAGGCTAGGTTGGGATTGTTTTAACTCTGTTGTTATTATGGTGCGATAGTTGCCTGTGTGAACTGCCTCGAACCTTAGGAGAAAGAAGATAAAAGCAATGAACAAATAAACTTGAAATGGGCTTTTAAAACAGTTACAAAACTCAGACAAGCTATGCATTTGTGACAATCCCGATAAAAGTTCAGAACTCAAAAGTGGAAGAATAACAGATTGGTAATGTAGATGACTGGGGAAGGCAATGGCAAACCACCCTGTAAAAAAAAGTAGGAGTCAAGTGGCACCTTTGAGACCAACAAAGTTTTATGCAGAATGCTTTCATTCTGAATAAAACTTTGTTGGTCTTAAAGATGCCACTTGACTCCTACTTTGTTCTATTGCTTCAGACCAACACGACTGCCCACTTGGATCCACCCTGTAAAAAGTCCGCCATGAAAACATCGTGATGTGATGTCACCCCAAAGTCAGAAATGACTGGTGCTTGCACAGGGGACTAGCTTTACTTTTTTCTCTTTTTTTAATGCAATCTGAAAGCCAGTTTTGTGTAGTGGTTAAGTGTGCAGACTCTTATCTAGGAGAACCGGGTTTGATTCCCCATTCCTCCACTTGCAGCTGCTGGAATGGCCTTGGGTCAGCCATAGTTCCCGCAGGAGTTGTCGTTGAAAGGGTAGCTTCTGTGAGAGCTCTCTCAGCCCCACCCACCTCACAGGATATCTGTTGTAGGGGAAGAAGATAAAGGAGATTGTAAGCCGCTCTGAGACTCTGATTCAGAGAGAAGGGTGGGGTATAAATCTGCATTCTTCGTCGTCTTCTTCTGGTCTGGAGACAAGATTAACTGATTCAGAACTCTGGTGTTCAGGAAGAGCATCATTTGTATCCTGATACACTTCCCTTGTCTTTAAAACCTCTCTCAAGTTTGGTTACCCGGGGGAAACGACAGCTGCTAGTGTGTGGTGAAAGCTAGCAGCACTCATTCACCTGCCCAAAGCCCATGCCAGGCAAGGGAGGGTGAAGAGTGCATGGGAATTTCATGCATATTTTGGTTCCACCTGCTTCTTGAAATGAACAAAATTGGATTTCCACCCCCTCAGGGACAACAAGTAGCAGTTGCCGGGCTGGTAAATGAATTGCTACTTGGGAGTCTGTGCTGAAGTGTAGGTTGTTCAGTTCTGAAAGTAGCGCCGCCAGTGTGCCAGTGCCCTGCAGGGATCGTTCTTCTAGAATGGCTATTCTGTCAGACTAACAGCTCTGAATGGCACTCAGGAGGGGCAGAATTTGCCTCACTGTGATTTTAATATCATTCTCTTCCCTTGCATGCACAGAGGATGGTCCAACACCCACCAGTCGCAATCACCACAGTCCCATCTTCTCACAGAAGAACACTCATTGTTTTGTAGTGATTGGCTTGTTGAGAGGGAGGCAATAGTCATATAGGCTGCTACTGTATGGTGTCCAAAATCACAAGGCTTGCACGAAGAGCACTCCCCTCATCCCTGGGACTACTAAAACATCAACGCTTCCTCTAAGCTGTGCAGCCTTATGAGCGAAAATTCTACTTTGTGAGCTACTGGCATTAAAGTTGTGAGCAAGCAAGGCTTTTTTTGTGCAGGAATGTTCAGGAACACAGTTCTGGCTGGCTTGGTGCCAAGGGGTATGGCCTAATATTCAAATGAGTTCCTGCTGGGCTTTTCCTATAAAAAAGCCCTATGTGAAACAATGGTGATATCAGGGGGTGTGGCCTAATATGTAAATGAGTTCCTGCTGGGCTTCTTCTACAAAAGCCCCACATGAGACAATGGTGGTGTTAGGGGGTGTGGCCTAATATGCAAATGAGTTCCTGCTATCTTTTCCCCCCTATAAACAGCCCTGTGTGAGACAATGGCGGTGTCAGGGGTGTGTGGCCTAATATGCAAATTAGTTCCTGCTGGGCTTTTTCTACAAAGAAAGCCCTGTGAGCAAAGCAATTTGGCTACTGCATAAATTAGTTTGCTCTGAATCCTTTCTGAGCTAAGACAAAAATGTGTGAGCAGGAGGCTAAAAACCTGTGAGGTAGCTCACGCTAACTCAGCTTAGAGGGAACACTGCACAGTATCCCTGTCTCACACAGCCTAATCTCATTCTTGTTTGTCTATAGCTCCAGACCTCTGGAATGGCTGCTCTGAAGAGGTCAACCCATTTGAGAAGGTTATCTAAAGCAGGGGTGTCGAACTCATTTGTTAGGAGGGCCACATCTGACATAAATGAGACCTTGTCAGGCCAGGCCATATTGGGCTGGGCCATATGTGTACCTATTTAAGATTAGGTAGCAGAGATATAAACTTTATAAAAGACACAGACAAACACAATTAAAGACTTTTTAAAAATACTTAAAATAAAACATGCTTAAAACATTAGCGCTTGTTGGTCTTAAAGGTGCTTTCTCTGTATTTCTCCCATGAGATCCAGGGAACTGGGCAAAGGAAGCTCTGGCCTGTTCCTTCCTTCCGCAGGGGGCCAGGAGGAGGGAGGAGCCTCAGCCAACAGAAGGAAGAAAGACTTGGCTCAGTAGCTCTGCTGTGTGACTGAAGAGCCTTGCAAAGCAAGCTCTGCCCCCCCTTCTTCCCCAAGGGAGGGGCTCAGCCGATGGAGAAAATAGAAGTTTTGCTCAGTAACTGCTGTTTGATTGAGCAAGCCTTTCAAAGCAAGCTGTTATGTAGGAAAAAAGCAAGACGGAGAGAGAAGGAAGCAGATGACAGTTGCTCAGGGGCCTGATAGGAGCCCTCTGGGGGCCTGATTCGGCCCCCTGGCCACATGTTTTGAGACCCTTGATCTAAAGCTTCCTTGTTTAACAAGGCTTTGGGTAGTGGGAGATTTTTGAGGTCTTTATTGGAGCTGAAGCAAAAGCCATACAGTTTGTGTGTGTGTGTGTGACTGCACCTGGAAGTCATGGTGACTTCTGGTGACTGACTCCTTCTGGGGGCCTGGAAGATATTCAGAGAGGTGGCTGAATAGAGCCTGCCCCTGCCCTCCCGACTGCTGGTATTCCAAGGTCTCCCAAATACTTGCCAGAGAAGAACCTGGAAGTCATGGTGACCTCCGGTAATTGACCCCTCCTGGGGGCCTGGAGGATATTCAGAGAGGTGGCTGAATAGAGCCTGCCTCTGCCCTCCTGACTGCTGATATTCCAAGGAGGTCTTCCATCCAAGTACTTGTCACCTGCTTATCTTCTTAGATCTGATAAGATCAAGCTTGCCTGGGCTATCCAGGTCAGAGCCAGAAGCAACAGACTTGATGGCTCTTGTTCTCTTTTTTTAACTGTTACAGTGCCAGTGAATACTGGGGGTCCTTTTTAGCTACCTTGAGCTGTATTTCGTGAGGGGAGAGGAGGGATATATTTTAATAAGAAACTATATACTGTATTTAGGTGGGGAGAATTCTTTAGTGCAGAGTGATCCAAGGACAGCAGGGCTTGTTGCTGTGTGGTTCCGAAGAAGGGGAAATACTGGGGGACCACAGCTTGTGATGAAAGAATGAGAGAAGCTTACAAGTGCTGAAACATATGGATTTTTTTCAGTATTTATTAACTGATAAATCAACATTACGTTATAGAATAATATGTACCATAAAATGGTTTAAGCAGTCCCGGGGATAGCAGGCGAGCACCCCCAAAAAGCATGTCTACACGTGCACATCTGCCTTCTGTCCCCATCGCACCCCTAATCTGTCCCCGACTTACTGGGACCTGGCTTTTCACTGGGGCACCTCCAAGGCTTCTCCCCAGCCATCTGGATGGCTGGGAAGTGCCCAGAAAGCGTCTGGGGAGCCGCAGACTGGGTGCATGAGTGCTCTAGATCAGGGGTGTCAAACATGCGACCCAGGGGCCAAATCAGGCCCCCAGAGGGCTCCTATCAGGCCCGCGAGCAATTCACTGTTGTTTGCTTCCTTCTCCCTCTCTTGTTTCCTTCTGCATCACAGCTTGCTTTTTAAGGCTTGTTCAATCGCACAGGAGCTACAAAGCAAAGCTCCTCCCTCAGGGAGGAAATGGGGGAAAGAGAGCTACCTTTGCCAGGCTCTCTCAATTGCACAGAAGAACTACTGAGCCAAGCCTCTCTTCCTTCTGTTGGCTGAGGCTCAGCAAGTCAGTGCGGTGGATTCGGCTCATATTGAGAACAAGCTTTATTCCGATGCGATATCATAAAATGCCCTTTTAGCATTCTGTTGAGAAACAGATCTTAGTTGTTATTTTGCGTTCCTTCTAGGCTTTGTACATCATATTGCATTGATATAAATGTCCAATATTCACAGCAGTTAAAATACTATTACACAGTCCTCTGTCAGATTGATGAGGTGAGTTTAATTTGTGTATATTAGAGGGAAATTATTGGGATTTTTCTTGTAAATTTGTTTTTATAGCAAAACTGATGGGAGCTTACTGTGTCTGGTAGGGTTTTTTTTTTAAAAAATAAAGCTGATTTCCCCTTTGTAGTGTTGTGGGAGTAGAAAATACAGGGTGCATTCACACACACTAAATAACGCACTTAGCAACTGGGTTTTTACTGTGTAGGAATAGCAAAGTCCACTTGCAAACAGTCGCCTTGCGAAAGCACCCACAATCTGAGACACCTGTGTTCTTACATAAGGAACTACTTATTTACAAGAGATGCCCAGAAGATCCAGGGCAAAATTTAAGCCAATGCAATGAAGCAAAACACTCCTCTCATAGAAGTGGACCCCCTGGACCAATCCTTTTGAAACATGGAAGGTATTCTGTGGAGAGGCACTGGATGCTATGCTGCAAACTTGGTGCCTCTACCTCAAAAAACAGTCCCCCAGAGGCCCAGATACCCACAAATCTGTGGGTACAGTGCGACTGGTTTTTGATATGCTGTGCCCTGTCTGCCGGTGGTGCGTTTTATTTGTTGTTTTTACTGTTAACTTTAAATTGGTGTTTTAACTTTGATATGTAGGTTTTTATTGCTATTTTTATATGTTGTAATCCGCCTTGAGCCCGTTTACGGGAAAAGGCGAAATATAAGCCTATTAAATAAAATAAAAATAAAAAATTCTTCATTTTACCCTATGGGAATCGGTCCCCATGGGGAATAATGGAGTGCCCAGAAGACATTTCCCTTCCCCCTTGCTTTGTGATGATCCTGAAGCAGAGAGAGGACCTCCAAACTGGGGTATCCCCTTCCCCCACCTGGAGACTGCCAACCCTAGCCATTCTATGAGCCCCAAAATAAGGTGCCCCCATCCTCCATTATTTCCAATATAGGGAAGGCATTTTAAAGGAACACAGTCCCTTTAAATGTGATGGCCAAAACTCCCTTTGGAGTTCAATCATGCTTGTCACACCGACTTCCAGGGGAGGAAAATGCCAAGCTGAGCTGTCTCTCATAATGGGAGCAGGCTGGAACTTCTGTTCGGGGTAGTGGAAGGCAATTTAATGCCTACTGCCTACTTTTCTCAGTTAGAGAATAGTCCAAGACATGCACAGAAAACATTAAGGAGATTTACCTTGGCTAAAAGGGATCCCCGGAGGGGACTTCTTTGAGGCTTTGAGGGGTCTCAGGAGAAGTTGCATAGTCATCGTCTGCAGAAGTGCCCAGAGTCATTTATTTGACATAAGCTCGTCAGGATCCTAACCTTCTTGGACATTGCTAAACATCTAAAGCTTTGAAAGACCAGTGGAAACTTGGATAATTGGAAGAAAAGGTACAGAAGATTATTTTTTCATTCTGGAGCTATTTATAGCTTAAAGGGACAAAGTTAAAAGATGGGAAAAGAAAATATAGAGAGCTTGGAAGAAGAGGGAAGGAAGAGGTGAAATTTGGATTTTATAAATATAAAGGACAGTGTTAAAAACTGCTAAAAAGTAAGAAAGAATTTATTGTTTTGTCTACTCGCGGTTTTGGAAGTAAAAGCAACATCGTCATACTGGAACAGACCTGCAGCACATCTGAGCAAGACAGGAAATACGTTAAGTATCGTGAGATCTCCTTGTGTCTTTGTGGTAACAAAAACAGGAAGTAGTGGAAAGAAAACCTATTCTAGGAATATATACCATTGAGAAACATCGGTGGCCATTGCTGGGAGGCTAAATTATAAACATTGTTATAAAAAGAATTCGGGACAGTATAAATTGTTGGAATCAACTGAAAACAGGATAAGAAGATAAGAACTGTTGGTCATATTATTTATGTGATCCTCGGAAATTTTTAAAAGGGAAAAGAAATTGCAAGAAGTAATAAAAAGTTGCGGCCACCATTTTGGAAAATTTAAAAACTTTAAAAACAAATATCTGGACTTTGGGAGCTCAGAGGACGGCAAAATTGGGCTTGCCGTAAAGGGCAAGTCTTACACTTTTGAATCTGATAGTCAAAATGAAAATCGGTGAGACCTAAAATTTCGTTGTTTTTTGAAGGGTTTAAAAGTATTTAAAAAATTATATCTTGGTCTAGGAAGCTCTGAGGAAGGTGAAACTAAGCTTATTATAAAAAGCAAGCCCTAATCTTTTGAACATGACAGTTAAATCTGAAATCTGTGAGGTTAAAATTTTTGGTGTTTTTAAATGTCTGAAGCCAAGCAGCCCCGAACAAGGGCTCTTTCATTGGAGAAGATGCAGGAACAATTGGACGCGATGGAAGCCAGAATGATGAGAGGGGTAAGGAAGATGACAGATGAATCGAAAGAAGAAATTATTGCAGAGATTAAAAAGGATATGGAAGATCTCAGAAAGGAAACTGGGGAAACGTCTAAGAAAGTGTAGGAAGTTGAAGGAAAAATGAAAGTATATGATTCCACCTTGTTGAAAATTCAAGAAAAAGTGACAATCCATGACTGCAATTTGATGGAAACTCAGATATGTCTGAGAGGAGTACCTGAAGTGGAGGATGGTGACTTGAAAGGATATATAATAAAAATAATTGCAGAATTTTTAGATGAAGATCCTGAAGAGACTAAAAATATGTATGACTATATGTACAGAGTGAATTCACTTTTTGCCAAGAAAAATAATCTACCAAGAGATGCTGTTATAAGATATATGACAAAGGAAATGGTGGGAAGGATCATGAATAAAATTTTTGAAAAGGTACTGATAGTGGGAGGCAGTAAAGTGAGAATCATGAAGGAGTTGCCAAGGCAAGTGATAAATGATAGGAGAACATATAAAAAGCTGACAGAAAAATTGAAGGACAATGGCACGAGGTTCAGATGGATTATACCTGAAGGTCTGAGCTTTGAACTCCAGGGGAAAAGAGTCACACTTACAAATGCTCAGGAGTTGCATAAATTTTTTGAAGAAAATAAAGAATTTGCACCATGATGGATTACAGATTATTGTCTTGGAATGTTAATGGACTAAATTCACCACAAAAAAGAAGGGCAACATTTCATTGGATTAAGAAACAAAACTGTAATATAATATGTTTGCAAAAAGTACATATTAAACAAAAGGATTATAATTTTTTATGGAATAAACAGTTGGGAGTAGAATTTTTTTCACTAGCTGAACAGAAGAAAAGAGGAGTGGTTTTATATATCAAACAAGAATTGGAGCCAAAATTAGTGTTTAAAGATAAGGACAGAAGATTTGTAGCAGTGGAGACAATATTAAATGGGAAAAAAAGTTGTTATTGGGATTGTATGCACCTAATGGTGCAAAGGATGCTTTTTTCAAAGACATTACACAACAATTTGATGAACTGACCTATGATCAAGTATTGTTAATGGGAGACTTCAATGGGACAGTTAAGAACTCATTGGATAGATCTGGAGGAAAAAAAATGATGGGAAAGAAGGGAAATTGCCAAAGTCTTTCTTTGAATTGGCTAAACAAGAAAATTTAGAAGATATATGGAGGAAATTTAATCCTGAAGTGCAGTACTATACTTTTTTTTCAGCAAGACACAAAACTTTTTCTAGAATTGACATGCTGTGGGGAACTAAAGACTTCAGTCTTATAACAAAGAGATTTTACCTAAAATAGGGGCTGACCATAACCCAATAATGTGGATTACAAAATTGTCCAAGAAATTGAGAAGATGGAGACTGAATGAAGATTTGCTACAGAATAAAGAAACAGTGACATATCTAGAAAAAGAAACTAAAGCCTTTTTCCAAGTGAATGATAAAGAAGGTATTGATTTTAAAACGGTCTGGGATGCTTATAAAGCAGTAATGAGAGGATTGTTGATTACTTTGAATAATAAAGACAAGAGAAGAAAAGAAAAACAGTTGTTGGACATTCAAAATGAAATAAAGAAAAAGGAAGGGGAGTTGAGAAAAAGACCAGGGAAAAAGAAAATTTTAAGGGAAATTACAATACTACAAACTCAATTGAGACATTTGTTGAATAAAGAAGTGGAATGGAGTTTGAAAAGACTTCAGCAGAATCCTTTGAGGGAGCAAATAAACTGGGAAAGTATTTGACTTGGCAATTGAAGAAAAAGAGAGAAAATAGAATTAACAGAATTGTGGTAGATGGAAGAGAAGTGGATCTTCTTCATGGTCTCTGTGCTTCACACTCATGGGATAGTGCGCTTGCGCCGATCCCCGAATCGGTACCTGAAAAAGCCCGGGATTTTTCCGCGCTCGGCGCCAATGGGCATGCGCAGGCGTCCCAGTGCGCATGCTCACCGGCGCCAGCGCGGGGATCCCGCCAGTTCCTTTCTGACCGCTGCGCTGAGAGGTTTACCTTTCCTGTTCCCCGGTCGGTGAGAATTTTGGCCTTGCCTTTCTTCTCGTTTTTTCTTAGCCCGTTTCTTATTTTCATAGTGCAGATAGTTAGATAGCAGTAGTTAGTTAGTTGTTTAAAAAAATAGTTTTTTTCCCTATTTCGGGTCGGTTTACCCTTCGGGGTGCTCCGTCCTCTTTCCCCCCAGATTTTCCCCTCAGACGATACTGAGTGGTTTTTTCTGCGACTAATTGTCTATGGAAAGTCGCTGGGGGGTTTTCAAGCGCTGTCGTGCTTGTGGGAAAAAGATTGCTCCTCCGGACAGCCATTCCTTGTGTCTGTTGTGCTTGGGAGAGGCACACCGAGTAGAAGCTTGTCCGCACTGCCTTCGTTTCTTGAAGCAGACGAGGAAGAACCGCGCGGCCCGGCTATCGGCGGCTCTGACCGAATCGGCGCTTCGCCCGCAAAAATCGATGGCGACCGTTTCGACACCGAAGTCGACCGACACCCCGGCACAAGAGCATGCATCGGCTGATGCTGCTCCATTGACTCTGACTGAGCTGCCAGAAGAGCGCGGCCCCACAAAACGTCCCCATGAGGGTTCGGTGGACATGCCCGCTAAGAAACACCGAGAGGACTCGGGGACCCGAGCTCCTAAGAAGGCGAAGTCGAAGGATAAGCGGAACGACCCCGCACTCCTTCACCGTCGGCCGACGCATTGACACCGGTGACTCTTGCACCGCCAAAGAAGATCTTGGCCTCCCCGCGCCGCAGCCCTTCGACCCAACCACGTCAGTGGACATCGGAGCAAGCCCATGAGATCGACCTAACTCAGCGATCCTCGTCGTCGAGCTCCCGTCGACGTACCCCGAGCGGATCGACGTCGGAGTTGGACGCTTCGGCACAGATCATCGAGCCGGTCCGGATGAGGTCTCGAGAGGGAAGGGAGGTGGAACCTTACCAAGCACCTCGCCGCTTCCTGATACCACCGTGGGAACAGCGCAGGTGGCAACCTCCTTACTCCCGGTACCAATCTTACCACTGGTACCTGGAAGAGTACCCAGAATGGGAGCAGGAATCGAAGTTCTCCTCGATGTCAAGGGTGTCGCACCGATCCCGAAAGCCATCGGTGTCGATTCCCCCGGAACGACGTATGGTCCTGCTCGATGTCCATCGACGTCCATCGCCACCGGTCCAATCCCCGCCGAGAGAGCTAACACCGATGCTGTCGGAGCACTCTTTCCACCGAGAGTCTTCATCATCGGCATCGGACAGCGAGGACCAAGATGTGGAGCCTTCGCCGGCCTCCCAGACGGCTGAGGATCTTCCGATTTCACCGTTGGAAGATCTAAAGTCATACAGGGACCTTGTAAGATGGATTGCAGCCACCCTTAATTTGCCTGTGACGCAACCAGAGCCCATCGTGGACGACAGCGTGTTTGATATCATGCAAAGGAACACGTCCACAGCTGTCGCCTTACCGGTCACCAAGGTGATCCTCCAGGCAGTTAAGGAGCCTTGGAAGAGACCATCATCAACATCGGTTTCATCCAAGCGGCTGGACCACATGTATAAGGTCCAAGAGGCAGGAGCTGAGTTTCTTTTCACTCATCCAAAGCCAAACTCAGTGGTCGTCTCCTCCTCTTCTAAGGCGCGGAAAGTTCACTCCTCCCCACCCGATAAGGAAGGGAAGAAGATTGACGGGATGGGCCGCAAAGTTTATTCAGCGGGGGCACTTGGCATCAAGGTATCTAACTATGCAGCCTGCATGGCTAGATACCAGTATGCCATGTGGGAACAACTTTCCCCCTTCCTCTCCTCACTGAGTGAGGACAAGAAAGCCGCTGCAAAAAAGGTACAAAAGGAAGGTCTTGCTGTAGCCAGACAGCAACTGGCTGCAGCAAAAAATATGGTGGAGGCGTCAGCTAGAGCCATCACTTCCGCAGTCTGCATCCGTTGCCACTCCTGGTTGCGATCGACGGCTTTACATCAGGACACTAAGTTTTTCATTGAGGACTTGCCCTTTGAGGGTGATGGGCTCTTCAGCACCACGACTGACACAGCGCTGCAGGAGTTCGACAAGAGCGTCAAAACCTCCCGCAATCTGGGTGTCCAGGCTCCCCCCAAGGCTACCAGGTCCAAGCAGTGGCCCAAGCCCTGGTCGAGGAAACCCTATCAAAAGTTCTCACCTGAACAATGGTGTCCACGTCCTTCGCAGACTGAACGGCCCTCCTACCCTGGCAACAACAGGAGTCGTTACGGGACCCAGCCGACTAGCAAGTCCAAGGGTGCTCGCCCCCAGAAGCAGGGGGTTTGACTTCCTGCAAGCACGTGTCATTATCCCCACTGGCATCGCGTCCATCCGCCTACGCCTTTTCCTGCCTGCCTGGGAGTTGATCTCCACAGACAGGTGGGCTCTATCCATCGTGAAAGAGGGCTACAAAATAGAGTTTGTTCAGACCCCGAACCAGTCCGTGGTTGTTACCACTCCCCCTTCCCCACCTCTGCTGGCGGAGGTGTCCAACCTCCTACAGAAACAAGCCATAGAAGTAGTTTCGCCGGAGGCCAGGACAGGAGGCTTCTACTCTCGCTACTTCCTGGTCCCCAAGCCTGAGGCCTATCATGGACCTTCGGAGTCTGAACAAATTTATTCTGTACCAGAAGTTCAGAATGGCCACGCTGCAAACAATTCTGCCCCTCATCAATCAGGGAGACTGGATGGCGACCCTGGACCTCAAGGATGCTTATTTCCATGTCAGCATTCATCCTGCGTTCAGGCGTTTCCTAAGGTTTGCAGTGGGTGCTCGGCACTTCCAGTTCAGGGCCCTGCCGTTTGGACTGTCTACTGCTCCTCGGGTGTTCACGAAGCTGATGAGTGTGGTGGCTGCCCACCTTCGTCTTCAGGGAGTCGTTGTCTTCCCATACATCGACGACTGGCTTCTTGTGGCAAAGTCGAGGGAGAAATTGACATCACACATTGCCATCACGCTGCGTCTTCTCGACACCCTGGGGTTGCAAGTCAACCTGGAGAAATGCCATCTGACTCCGTCAAAGACAGTTCAATTCATAGGGGCTCTGTTGGACACAGATCAACACCGAGCATTCCTTCCCTTGCAGAGAGCAAAGGATATCATCGACCTGGTACAGCATCTTCAAAGGCAACAGTGGGGCACGGCCCAGCAGCTCCAGCGGATGCTGGGGTTGATGGCTGCAACGACAAGCGTGCTACGTTTCGCAAGACTGCGCATGAGAGGTCTTCAACTGTGGTTCTTGCGCCACTTTTGTCCTCTCATAGACTCGCCTCGAAAGAGGTTCACCTGCCAACTGGGACTCTCCAATCTCTGCTTTGGTGGGGATCGGAGAGCAACATCTGCCAAGGGGCTCCGTTCCATCTTCCAACCCCCACCGTGACTATAGCTACCGATGCTTCCCTGTGGGGGTGGGGAGCTCACCTGGAGGATCTATGTGTGGGAGGTCAATGGCCACCGAAACTGAGTCGGTGCCATATAAATTACCTAGAACTGCTGGCGGTTCACTTTGCCCTTCGTTCTTTCCGTCCACTGTTAGCGGGGAGGACTGTGGCACTGCTTACGGACAACACCACTGCCCTGTGCTATATAAACAGACAGGGAGGGACAGTGTCTCGCAGGTTGTGCTCGCTGGCGATGGATCTCTGGACGGAGTGCCTCCAGTGGGACATTTTTGTGAAGGCAACACATCTGCCGGGGGTCCTCAACATACAGGAGGACTCTCTCAGCAGGGGTGGAGCTTCTCCACACGAATGGGAACTGCAATGGCGGTTCCTAAGCTGGTGTTCCAACTCTGGGGGTACCCACAGTTAGATGTCTTCGCCACGGCGGAGAACAAGAAGTGCCCCTTGTTCTGTGCCAGGGGAGGTGCAGATCCAGCCTCACTGGGAGACGGACTCCTACTTCCATGGGGGGGGGGGCTGGCTCCTTTACATGTTCCCACCCCTACCTCTGCTGACAAGGGTAGTCCACAAGCTGGTGCAGGAGAAGCCGCGCTGCATCCTGGTGACTCCGTGGTGGCCCCGTCAGAGCTGGTTCTCGATCCTGCTCCAGCAGTCGAGGGGGGTCTTTTACCAGTTCCCGGCGGAACCGGACCTGTTGTCGGCCCAGGGCGGGCACGTACTCCACCACAACGTGCCACACCTGAAACTGACAGCGTGGTTCATCGACCGCTAGGGTTTTCCACCAGGGTCCAGCAAGTCCTCCTAAGCAGCAGGAAGCCTTCCACCCGTGCCTCTTACGAGAGGAAGTGGAAGAAGTTTAGTGACTTTGTAGCTGACTCCCCTCTGCCGCCTGACTCTGTTGGGCTTTCAGCAATTTTTGAGTTCCTTTTGGCTTTGGTGGATGAGGGGTTGGTATTCTCCTCCATCAAGGTTTATTTGGCGGCTATTTCTGCTTTTCATGGTTCAGTGGAGGGTTACTCTGTTTTTGCTCACCCTCATTCCAAAAGGTTCATGAAGGGGCTGTTCCGCCTTCACCCCCCTTCTAGATCCCCTCCACAATTGTGGGACTTGACTTTGGTTCTAGACAAGTTGACTCGTCGTCCCTTTGAACCTATGGCAACATGTTCCTTACAACTTTTGTCTTGGAAGACTGCATTTTTAGTTGCCATCACTTCAGCACGCCATGCGGGGGAGCTCACGGCGATGCGTTGTGACTATCCCTACCTTGCATTTAGGGAAGCTGGGGTCTCTTTAGCTCCGGACATCTCCTTTCTCCCTAAGGTGATTTCCCGGTTCCACCTTAATTTAGAGGTTTGGTTACCCACGTTTTACCCTAGCCCTTCCTCGGAGGAGGAACGCAGGTTGCATGCGCTAGACGTCAAGCGTGCCCTCCTGTTTTATTTGAATCATTCACGGGGTTTTCGTAAAGACAACCAGCTTTTTGTCTCTTACTCTGCCCCCAAGTTAGGGTCCAAGATTTCGTCTCAGAGACTTTCAAAGTGGCTTACTGAGACAATCAGACTTTGTTATTTGTTGGCGAAGAAGCCTTTACCTGGACCTGTTCGTGGACACTCCACAAGGGCGATGGCCACGTCGGTGGCATTCCTGAAGGGTGTGTCCCTTTCCGATGTCTGCAAGGCGGCTACCTGGTCTTCTCCGCATGCCTTCATGAAGCACTACGTGCTGGACGTGCATGCTCAGCAGAGGACTCGGTTGGGAGCTGCGGTGCTGCAAGCTGTTTCTTCAGGTTGACCGTCTTCCCGCCTCCAGGTATGCTTTGCTTGCTAATCTCCCATGAGTGTGAAGCACAGAGACCACGAAGAAGATAGACAGGTTGCTTACCTGTAACTGTAGATCTTCGAGTGGTCATCTGTGCATTCACACTACCCGCCCTCCTTCCCCACTGCTGACGGTCTCCCTCCGGTAGGAGATTCCAGCGGTCAAGAAGGAACTGCGGGATCCCCGCGCTGGCGCCGGTGAGCATGCGCACTGGGACGGCTGCACATGCCCATTGGCGCTGAGCACGGAAAAATCCCGGTCTTTTTCAGGTACCGATTCGGGGATCGGCGCAAGCGCACTATCCCATGAGTGTGAATGCACAGATGACCACTCGAAGATCTACAGTTACAGGTAAGCAACCTGTCTTTACTCAAGAGGGAATAAAAAAGAGAATTTTTCGAGTACTATGCCAAACTGTTTAAAGGTGTTAAAATAAAGAAAGAGAAGATAGATGAATATTTACAAAAGTTAAAAATAGAACCCCTAACTGAAAATATGAGAAAAGTTTTGAATGATCCAATTGAAAAGATAGAAATTGAAGCAGCAATCAACGCAATGAAAAATGGAAAAGCTCCTGGGCCAGATGGATATACAGCTAAATATTTTAAAATTTTTAAGGACGAATTAATACCAAAATTGCAGAAGTTGATGAATATAATAAGAATAAAAGGGAAAGTACCAAATACATGGAAAGAAGCTGTTATTTCGTTGATACCTAAAGAAAGAGGTGCCATGAATGTAAAAAATTACAGACCAATTTCGTTATTAAATAATGACTATAAAATATTTACAAGAATCTTGGCAGAACGGCTTAAACAACATTTGATAAATTTTATAAAGGAAGATCAAGCAGGGTTTCTTCCCAAAAGACAAATAAGAGACAATATTAGGACTGTTGTAAATATTGTAGAATATTATGAAAGACATCCAGAAAAAAAAGTAGCATTATTCTTTCCAGATGCAGAGAAAGCATTTGACAATTTAAGCTGGGACTTTATGTTTGCGGTAATGGAAAAAATGGAGTTGGGAGAAAGTTTTATAAGAATGATAAAAGCAATATACTCCGAAGAAAGGGCACGGTTGTGTGTTACTTCAGATCTTACAGAAGAAATGAAAATTAGCAAAGGTACTAGACAAGGTTCTCCGCTTTCACCACTGTTGTTTATAATGACTCTTGAAATTTTATTGATGCAGATTCAAGAAGAAAAAGATATACAAGGTTTACGAATAAAAGGATGTACTTACAAATACAGAGCATTTGCTGATGATATGTTTATAAATGAAAACCCCATACAAGTTACACCTTTGCTGTTAATTAAAATATAAGAATATGGGGAGTTGGCGGGACTCTCTATAAATAGAAAAAAATCTAAAATTCTGTGTAAAATATGCAGATGAATAGATAACAAGAATTACAGAGACTAACGGGTTGTGAAGTTACCTCTAAGGTAAAGTATCTAGGGGTGGAGATAACAATGAAAAATATTGATCCGTTTAAAAATAATTACGAGAAGTTATGGCATAAAATGGATGAAGATATGCTAAAATGGAATAAGCTTAATCTGTCATTGCTGGGCAGAATAGCTGCAATTAAAATGAATATTCTACCAAGGATAATGTATTTGTTCCAAACTATTCCTATTGTGAAGGATGCCAAACAATTTGATAAATGGCATAGGAAAATTTCAGAATTTATGTGGGCTGGGAAGAAGCCAAGGATTAAAATGAAAATTCTGTCAGATGCAAAAGAGAAAGGTGGATTTCAATTACCAGATTTAAAATTATATCATGAAGCAGTTTGCTTAGTGTGGATGAAAGAATGGATAACGTTGTTAAACAAAAAACTTCTAGTGTTGGAAGGTCACGGAAATAAATTTGGCTGGCACGCATATTTGTATTATGGAAAAAAGAGGATGGATGGTCTTTTCTCTCACCATTATATAAGAAGCAATTTATTAAATACATGGACAAAGTACAAGAAATATGGAGATGAAAGAAGACCTTTATGGATAGTGCCAGCTGAAGTAATAAAGATAACGGCTGAGATAGGTGAAGAAAAGTGGCTGTCATATAATCAATTGTTAAAATACAAAGTGGAAAAATAGAACTGAAAACTGCTGAAGAATTGAGTCACAAATATGATTGGTTTCAAATGCAACAAATAAAGAGCTTGGTAGAGAATTTCCTGAAGGAATAAGGAAAGAGCAAACAGAAATGGAAAAAGTTCTGCTTGGAGACAATGATAAACTAATTTCAAAAGTATACAAATTACTTTTACAATGTTCAACAGAAGATGAAGTAGTGAAATCTCAAATGATTAAATGGGCAATTAATGTAAATAAAGATCATACGCTGAACATGATCATAGTGGATCATACGCTGAACATGAGCCAACAGTGTGATGCGGTGGCTAAAAAGGCAAATGCAATTTTGGGCTGTATCAGCAGAAGTATAGTGTCCAGATCACGTGATGTGATGGTATCGCTTTACTCTGCTCTGGTAAGACTTCACCTGGAGTATTGTGTTCAGTTTTGGGCACCACATTTTAAGAAGGATATAGACAAGCTGGAATGGGTCCAGAGGAGGGCGACAATGATGGTGAGGGGTCTGGAGACCAAGTCCTATGACGAAAGGTTGAAGGAGCTGGGCATGTTTAGCCTAGAGAGGAGGTGACTGAGAGGTGATATGATAACCATCTTCAAGTACTTGAAGGGCTGTCATCTAGAGGATGGTGTGGAATTGTTTTCTGTGGCCCCAGAAGGTCGGACCAGAACCAGTGGGTTGAAATTAAATCAAAAGTTTCCAGCTCAACATTAGGAAGAACTTCCTGACCGTTAGAGCGGTTCCTCGGTGGAACAGGCTTCGTCAGGAGGTGGTGGGCACTCCTTCCGTAGGAGGCTAGATGGCCATATGACAGCAATGAAGATCCTGTGAATGTAGGGGGAGGCATTTGTGAATTTCCTGCACTGTGCAGGGGTTTGGACCAGATGACCCTGGAGGTTCCTTCCAACTCTATGATTCTGTGATTCTATGAATAGAAGGAGAGAGGTGGACATAGTGTAGAACCCCAGGAATTCCCCTCCCCATATATTGCTATAGTGGCGAACCCTAGGCTGCAAAACGCTGTGGGACACTGATAAAATACACAGCTGCACCCCCACCTAGGGCCAGGCAGCCAGTTGGCAACCAGGGGGGAGAGACATGAGGCCATGAGTGACAGAGTGACATCTGGGTTTCCTGAGACATATCTTCATCCTGTCAGTAGCAGCAAGAAATGGGAGCTGTTGGGGGTGCCCCGTCCTGACCAGGGTGCTCACAACTCTACCCCATAGGGTTGCCAAGTCCCTTGCAGCCTCCAGCCTGTTGTACCACCCTCCCAAATGGCTAGAGCATTTGGGAAAACCATAGAGCTTTCCCAGAAATGCCTAGAGTGGTCGCCAGCGCGACGACGTCACTTCCAGATGACATCGTGGCAACGTTGGGGGAGGTTCCCAAGGTGGGCCGGCAGGTTGGGAACTAGGGTTGCCAAGTCCAATTCAAGAAATATCTGGGGACTTTGGGGTGGAGCCAGGAGACTTTAGGGGTGGAGCCAGGAGATATTAGAGGTGGAGCCAAAATCAAGGCTGTGACAAGCATCATTGAACTCCAAAGGGAGTTCTGGCCATCACATTTAAAGGGACGGCACACCTTTTCAATGCCTTCCTTCCATAGGAAATCATGAAGGATAGGGGCACTTTCTTTTGGGGCTCATAGAATTGGACCCCCTGGTCCAATCTTTTTGAAACTTGGAGGGCATTTTGAGGAGAGGCACTAGATGCTGTACTGAAAATTTGGTGCCTCTATCCAAAAAAAACAGCCCCCCCAGAGCCCCAGATACCCGCAGATCAATTCTACATGATTTTCTATGGGAATAAATCTCCTTAGGGAATAATAGAGTTCCCAGCAGACATTTCCCTCCCCTCCCCCCGCTTTCTGACGACCCTGAAGCGGGGGAGGGCCTCCAAACCGGGGGATCCCCTGCCCCCACCTGGGGATTGGCAACCCTATTGGGAACCTCCCAGCTGGGGGAACCCCCACCCAGACTGGGGGCTTGGCAGCCCTACTACCCCATCATAAGAGAAATCAAAGTGCTTAATTCTTAGCAAAGGCTGCTGTTAGTTTATACTACTGTTACTGTTCGAAAGTACAAGAAAGCACCATTTGTAATTTGACATTAAAGGTAAAGACCCTGAAAACAGAAGAGGAAATTATCAACAGCTAAAACGTATTCTATTCTGACGATGAGCGGGTTTTCCATTTCCATCCAGTATTGTTCAAGAATTCCTCTCTTTTCTGCATTCCACACCTCCTTGATGCTGATTTTATAAGAAGAATGTCTAAGAATAATCCTGGTGTTGGATCACGTGGAGTCTGCCACAACATTCCATCCCTTTGGTCCATTTGCATTGTTGTTAACAATGTACAAATGCACAGCGATAACACCCTGCCATAAAAAGAACCTCGGTGTGATTAAATGTGCAGCTGAGCAAAGGTTTTTTCTGCCATGTGTTATCAATGTGTGCATGTGTGCTAGTCAAACACAACACAGAAAGAACCTTATTGTCAAAACAGAATTTTTTAAAAATTGTGTTTTGTCAATGCACCACTGTATATCTACTTACATAGATGGGGACCTATGGGTCACCATAGGTTGGTGACCATTTCTGCCCAGTGTGAAAGGAAGGGGAAATAGTGTATAATGGAAGGGACTGAAAGACGTGAAAATTGGTGCAGGGCTTTGGACATAATTCAGAAATTAAAAAGTGGCACAGTACAAAATTCCTAAAACAAAACCAGGGAATTCCAAAACCCAAGGAGAAATTTAGATGAGAATCATGTTAGAATTTGTCTTGGTCCTTTTAGCTCTTGCATTTAAAAAATAAGAAATAAGTGTTTTTTGCTCTAGATTTGTGAATCAATGAACTTCTAAGGGTACAAAAGGAAAGGAAAACCCTGCGGAGACTTCATAAAATCTCCAGCCTTTTAATCTTGGATAAAATTGAATTGGTCTTGTTTGAAAGAAAATAAATTAATCCCAGTATGGTTGTCAACCTATCTGGAGCTGAACGACTTGAGAAATATTTTTTAAAACCCTTACGTGCTTTTTTGGTGATGTAACTGGCACACATCTAGGTGGCAGTCTCACAACGCTCGTTTGCTACAACTACTATTCCTTCCTAGCTCTTATAGTCAGAAGAAGAAAGAGAAGCCCATAAAGCCAGGAGCTTACGTTTTCAGTAAACAACCTAATCTTTTGGCAAACAATTTACTTTAAATAAAACAGGATTATTCTTTGCAAGGCTAATGTCTTTTTTTTAACCCTCTCATTTATTATCTCTAAAGCCTTACCATGGGACATAAAAACAAGGAATTCTTAGAGATCTTGCATTTCGAGCTGGTGTCGCTCTGTGTCTGAGCAACATTTGAGCTAATGCAGGGGTGGCCAAACTGTGGCTCGGGAGCCACATGCGGCTGTTTCAGACATATTGTACAGCTCCCGGAGGTCAAGGAGGAACTTAATGCAGGCTTACTCTCAAGTAAGTTTGCTTAGTGTCAGGACTTCAGTCAGCCTCTGGGCACTGACCCATAGGTGGTGACCATTTCTGCCCCGTGTGAAAGGAAGGGAAAATAGACAGGCTTGCAAGCTCTTTCCATCACATAGGTTGCCTGGAGACCTAGAGTGAGGAAAGAGAGCGCAAGAGCCAAGGGAGTCACTGGAAGGAGAGATGGAATTAAAGAGGGTGGGGCAGGGGTCCCCTTAGTTTCATAGATTTTCGAAGGGTTGGATTTATTAACCTTAGTGTCAAGGCAGAGAGATGCATAATTATGCAAATGGTGGTCAGTGATTTATATTTTCTTCTCCCACTGGTGCCAAAAAATAATTCCCTAACCTTTACCCATGCTGTTCATATGGGGCCTATTATTCCCAGCTTTTTTTTTAAGTAGGGTGACCATAATGTCTGAAGGCCAGCCAGGGACACCTGGGGGGGGGGGAAGGTAGGGGTGCTTCGCGCGCGCGCCACCGGAAACAGGAAGTGACGTCACTTCCGGTGATGTCATGCCACTGCCGGAAGCAGGAAGTGACACCACTTCCTGTGACATCATTTCCCCGCGTCACCTGCCGGAAACGGGAAGTGACATCACTTCCTCTGACATCACTTCCCCAAATGACATCATTTCCCCCAAATGCCACTGCCGGAAACAGGAAGTGACTTCACAGCACTTCCTGTGACGTCCCCAAAAATCCCCCAAATATCACCGCCGGAAACAATTTTGTTCTCAAATCCTGTATATACTTCATCAGTATATGGGATAAGGCACTTTCTCAACTGTGCTGCATAATGCAGCCTATTTATTTTGTCCTGTTTGCTCTGTTGGCTCTATCTGCGCCACCTTCATCACTTTCGGGGTGTGGATCCCCCAGTGGGGTGGTCTCCCGACTCCCTCCGCCGGCTGTTTCTGATAGCCCTGCGCCCCCTCTTTCATTTGATATGTGTTCCGTGCGGGTGCCACCCTCCCGCCGGGAGATGCCGCAAAATGAGCCCCCTTGAGGCTTATGGCGCAGGGCTCGGGGGAAGCGAGCTAGACTGCTGTTCTTTTGAGGGGTTATAGAGTGTTTCGAGCCCATCCCTGTGGCATCGGTCTCATCGTTGTGGGACCCAGGGGGCCGGCGCAGCGGCCCGCCGAAGCAGCCTGTCACT